>NC_063229.1:5098560-5401590 GCF_020740725.1 Corvus hawaiiensis | reverse complement strand
CAACAACCCCCAAAATAATTAATTTGGAAAACATCCAAAGGCATTGCCCACTTACTTCTGATGCTCCATCTAAGATGTGCTGAGGTTCATGCAAATGGTTATGAGGAAAGGCTGAGAGAGTTGGGATTGTTCAGCCTGGAGAAGAGAAGCTTTGGGGTGACCTCATTGTGGCCTTCCAGTGCCTGAAGGGAGCTGAGAAGAAAGGATGGAGAGAGATAATTTTAGCTCTGAAAACCATATTTATGCATCTGGAGCCCCCATGGAGATCATAGGCAACCTTACCAGAAACACTGGGCAAGAACAGTCCTTGCACGGAGGACAAATATTCCAGCCTTTCCTTTGCTTAGTGCTTCTGATAAAACATCTCTGTGATTCTAAACTGCTACAGATTATAAATTCTGAATTTTAGGAAGGAAGGCAGGTGGAGAAGGCAGGTGGAGAAGGCAGGGCGGAAACTGCTCAGGGTATGAGATGAGCTTCATAAGGGATGGCAAGAGGGGACAACATCTCAGAAAAAGCAAGATTTAAGCTATGATATTTCATGCTGTCTTGGGGAGTTATCAGGGTATTCAGATGAGCTCTATTTGGGTTTGCTGCTCATTTAGAATATTTTTAAGAAGCACCAATTTTTCTGTGGGTGAGTTTGTGCAGCCATTCACCAGAGAACTGCTACCCAAGGAGGAGAGATATTGAAGGATGGGGTGGTTTTGGATCTCAGGCCTTCCACTGCTGTGGTTTCAGAGAGACTATTGGATTTGTAAGTCTTCACCAGCATTTTCAGACTGAGTTATGTGGTTGTCTGGATAGCTGTAAGGATCTGTGGGTCTTCTTGAAATGGTGCCCCTGAATCACAAAAAACACAGAGGAGGAGGGAGAGGAAGGCAGAGGAAAGACGAGGTCTGACTGAGCCTGTTTTCAGACAGTGACCTGGAGTTGTTTCCGTACCTTCAGCCTTGCTTGCAGCCTCCTCTTTGCTGTTTTATTCCCCTGCTTGGAGAGAGCCTTCCTGATCCTCTCTGTGGAGGAGACAACAAACCCCTAAGCTGCCCCCCAGCACAGTGTGGTCAAAGGAGCCATCCCTGGGTGTGAAACCAGGCAGAGATGAGGGGAGCAGAGCTGGCTGATGGGCACCAGGAGAGATGAATGTGACACGGGATAATGTACTGCACAGAACCTCTGAACACCTTCCCTTAACGAACAAATATGACTATTAAAAAAAGACATTTCATAATAACAACTCAGCTCTGCAGTCAGGTTCTGCAGTGGCTGAGTGATGCTTTATTAGCTCAGACATTGCTGCGTAGAGAGCACTTGCAGTCTTTGCCCTTACACTTAATAACTCACTAAGCATGAATGGGTTCAGTAATTCATTCCTTGTCTTGTGTGACTGCTCAGAAACCTCATTGGGTTGGAATTTATGGCTTGTTCTTGCAAGACTGTGAGCACCTCCTGCAGGTCTGTGACAGCCCCCTGCTCCTGCCAACCTGAGCCCAGAGCTGTGGGGAGCCGAGCACCACCAGGACCAGCACCTCCTCCTCTGCTGTGCTGATGCAGGATGAGCACATTTGTTCAGGCTTTTGTAAGAATTTGGGTTTGGCTGCTCCCTGATCTTGCACTTTGGTCCTCTGTGACTTCCAGGCAATCATCTTCTTGTGTCACTTATCATACAATTAAGTGTTTTGTGAGGCTGGAGAACAAGCACTTTATGGCCTTACAAAGACAAGGAAGTAAATCTTAGTCAGCTAAAGGAAGTAGAGGATGCACTTCAGAGGTAATTATTGAAATTTGCTTCCTGAAGAATTTTTTGATGGACTCTTAGACTCAAGCAGAATAGAACTACCTGAGCTGGGGGTTAGCAGTGCTTCCTCTCTACTTCAAGGCTGTGTTGTCAGTGAAGTGGGGCCAGATTGACCATTTCTGATGGCTGGAAGGCAGAATCATGAAGGGAGGGAAACAAAAACTATAAAATTCCTCTATGACTTAATGAATGTGTAGTGTAATACAACCTAACAGCACAACTGAGGGCATGACAGGAACAATAAACAGGTCCATAAACCAGAGTGCATCTGAAGCCCTCCCCTCCATGGTGGGACAGCAGTGCTGTACAGAGGAGGATCAACTCCTCAGCACTTCAGCTAAAGCACAGCCTTTTACTGGCAAAACCCATGATTACTGGCCAATATTTCCCTTGAAAAGCTGCCTGAGACAAGCAAGAGACAGAGCAGTAAGCAGCCAACAGGTTCTGCCCACAGCTGCTGCTGAATCCCATGCTCAGAGTTGTCACTCAGCGCTGGGAGACCCCAGCTCCGGCTAAGAACAGATGTGGGCAAATGAGCAGCCTTGAGGGGAAACTCCAGATCCTCCAGTATAAACATACGGCAATTAACATTTCCTGTGGGTTTTTTGTGCTGTCCTCTTTACTCTTTTTAAAGATGGGAACACCAAGTTGAGTGACAGATTCTTCCTTCCTTCTCCGGATCCTATTGCTGTTTCCTTGCAGTAATCTCCAATATCGGCATTTTCAAAGAGACTGAGGAAATGAGAGCCCCAAAAGGGACATAAACATCCAGTCCCCTTGCAGAAAGCCCAGACTAGACCATCTATGAGCATGAAAGCAGAACCTCCCAAACCTGTGAGGCAGAGACATGCTGGGTGGAAACAAACAGAGATGGAGTGATGTGATTTAGTCAAGGTCACTCACAATGTCAGATGCTGACCTGGGAAACAGCACTTGTATCCCCAACCTCCCTGTTAGGATTTCAAACACTGAGTGATCCTTCCTCTTCCTCAAAACACAGAGAATCTGTTTCTTCACTCACCCAAGCTCAGTGTAAATCAGGAGCAAACACCTCGCAAGTCCCTATGTAATTTCACAAGCGAGTTGGGCTGTGCCTAATGTTCAGATTCTCCAGGGATTTCAGCAAGACTCATATGCCTAAATACCTTTGTGAATTAAGTCTTGAGTGTCTTTGTTCATTAATGAAGAAAAAGCGGGCGAAAGCGCGGCTGTAATTAGAGCAAAAGCAATGCCAGGGAGTAGCTGCATGAATAGTCTCTGATATTAAAAAGGATTGGCTCCAAGCTCACTGGTGCTCATTGACATGAAAGAGAGTTCCGCTCATTGGAGCGTGCAGCAGTGCTCTGTAAATATGAGAACCAACATATTCAGTCCTGCAGCCCTTTGGAGGGTGAACATTTCAAACTGGGAAGTGTGAATGGAAAGCCCAGTGTCCATTCCCTGGGAGAGCACGTGCAGTGGCAGTGTCCACTTCATGGGTCATTCTTCCATGGCAGGGAACAGGGAACTCATCCACCATGTGTGATCAACCCCAGATCTCTAAATTCTAAATGTTTAGGACTCACATTCTGCCCATAGACAAGGGAAGAATCCGCATAAAGCTGAGCAGCCAGGAAAAAGGTGGCACCCTGTGAGCAGCTTATGGGTGGGAGGAAAGGATAGCTGTCGAAAATTGCTCATGGTGAGAGTGCAAAGCAATGCCTGCAGCTCCCCCCATCCGTGGCTAGAGCTTTCAAGCCAAAGAACTCCAAGAGACCAGACCTTGTGTAAAGATTTTTGCACACACTCTTCCTTGGCCATGATTCTCATAACAGGCAACTATTGGACTTCCTGGGAAGTTATCTCCAACATGATGATTGTGTGCTGCTGACGCCCTCACCACCCAAAAGGTGTTGGGGAATCACATCCTACCAGGTCACATCTAACCAGCTTTGCCTGTTTGGAAAACCATAATGAAATGCACTGGGCGCCAAACAACCCCTGTAACTGTGGGCACAGCCTTCTGTTCGCTCTCAGAGCTGGCTTTGTGCACACACATCAGTATTGATAAGCTGAAGTGCTCTGGCAATTATGGGGAGGTGAGGAGGAGGGAATTAGGCACCCAAGGGGCTTCATCGGACAAGAGCTTTGCTAAGTGTAAAGGATAGGGGAGCAGGATGATTTGCCCTGGACTCAGAAGCCACCAGTTCATTTTTATTTGTGTATATTTATTTGTGAGATGGGCTGAGACTGAATGTTAAGATTATTTTGAGAAATGTCTCCGATGCTTTGACCTTGGCAATGGAGATAAATTATCTGTAAAATTACTGTGATTTTAGCTGGATAATCTGATTGTCATTTAACCAATACAACAAACATCCTCAAACACATGGCACAGCTTTATATGTACATCAGATGGCTCCAGTAAAAACTTGTTCAGGAGGGGTTTTTTCAGCTGTCACAGGAGAGCACCAGCCTTGCTAGAGCTGGCATGGATGCAAAAGGGTCACCCCTGCCAGCAGAACCATGTCCTTGGTGCTCGTTGGGTAGAGCTGGGATGAGGAATAGCTTTCCTTTGAACCTCTGGCACAGTGGAATAGCCAACTGAACCTTTAAAATCCCAGTCCCTGATTGCATATGAAACAGAAATATCACTGCACAATGGTAAGAGATGTATAGGAACAAATTCTCTAAATTTACTGTAATTACTTAATTTAATCTTTGAAACTAATACTAAGCAATGCTAATTTAGCTTCCTGTTATCTTCTGAATAGAAACTGTGAATTTCTGAGGGAACTGGAATCTGCCTGGTGAGGTCTAAATTTAGCTCAAGTAACAAGTGTCAGCCCCTATCTAATCCCACTTTAATCTGACACCTAATCCTTGCATTTGTGCAGAAATCAGCACCTTCTGCTGAATTCCCTTCTGCCAATGTGTGTGGGATTGTTTAGGCACTCGAGGCTCTCAGGTACAAGCCTAATTTGTGGATAAAATAGATCATTTTATAAATATTCTGGGGGAGAGCATCTGTTTTATAAACTTGTCACCAGCAAAACTTCTGCAGCTTTCTAACACATGGTTTGAGAAATCCAAGCAGTGCCTCTATAAACCTCATTTTATTAACTGGAAATTGTGGGGTTTTTGCCACGGTAGACAAGGACAAATGACCTCACAGACGCAGAAGACATGCCAGTCAGGGCACACAGAGCAAAGCAGCTGGGCACTTTGCTGCCTTCTGGATGCACAGAGGGGTGAGAGCCGGTTCTTGCTGCCTCCCACCGAGCCCGTGTCCCTCTGGAGGAAGCAGCGGCCCTTTGTCCCACTGAGCTGGCCCCTGGCCAGTGTTTGTGGCTCAGCAGGGGCTGTGCCTGCCCTGCCATCCCCGGATGCACTGCGAGCTGGCACAGGCTGAGGTGCAGACGGCAAAGGCTGTGCTTTGTCTTTTAGATTTAAGCACTGTCCGCTGCAGAGTAAGAGGCCGATGAGGGTGAGTAAGAGGGTGGCAGATGAGCAGGGATGCTTTACACTTCCCCAAGCATTTGCACAGAAACATAAAGCAACCAGCCCGGCTTATAGACAAAAAGGTTAACTCCCCCCAGCCTCCAAAAATGTTAAAAAATAGAATAGGGTATAAATACATACTTTGGAGTAGAGTGGGTTTTTTCCCCTCTTGCCTACGCAGTAGATTATAGTTAATTAAACCTCTGCTCACATAAACAGAACAAGAAAGGATGTAAAAGTAATGAGCTGACAACACGGTCTGCATTATGTTGGGCTTCTAAGAGAATTTAATTTGGAGAAGAATTATGCACAGGCTGAAAGACAGTCCATTAAACTGAGCCAACTGTCTGGAAAGAGATAAAACAAAAAATAGAAATGTTCTGCCTCTTGTGAAACGAATACCAAGCTGCACCTTCCTCTTACTTTGAGGGTGGCAAGGCTACACAGGCAGGGGCAAGGACTCAGGTGACCCTGAGTCCCTCCATGGGGACAAAGACACCTGGTGCCTTCTAGATAAACATAGATAATACTGACTCTGGTAAAGCCCATTTTACTTAAGCCTCCAGGGGACGATGTTGATGAGAGCTGAGAAATTAAAGGATTTGTTGTCTTCAGTTTTGACAAAAATAATTTGGGGTAGAATGAAACTTTTCTTTTAATTGTGTAAGCAATTTTTAAATAAAATTTTTAACTACTGTTCATTTTGGATTTAATAAAGCTTTACATACAACATCTTCTCCAGCCACTCCTAAGAGGAAGAATTATATTATTTATAAGTTAAAATGTTTATAAGAGGGACCACCCAGTTTACCTCCTATGTACAATGCTGATAAACAGCATTATCTTTTGATTAAAAGATATCTTTATGATTTAAATATCAGGGTATGAGATTATGTTTATCTTTATGATTAAAATAAAACATTAGTTAATGTAAGAAGTAAAAATAAAAGCTCACTATAAGCAGGGTTATTTTCCCTTCAGTAGCCTTGAAGACATTCACCTTAAAGAGCTTTTTATCCTTTATTCCAATATTGGCTCTGAACAGGTTCATTGATTTCAGGGCAGATACTCTAGGTGCACCGAAGTAAGTGAAAAAATTGAGTTGTTTCCGTGTGTCCCTATTGCTTTGTTCAGCACTTTTGCCTCTCCTGTGTTTGTGGAAAACTTCAGGAGGTGCAGGCTGAAGCTTTGTATCAGCACTTAGGAAGGAAGACTCTGAAAAGAAAATGTTAGGAAACATTTCAATTTGCCTTGTTTTTGCCAGCTGGCCGGGTGCCGAAGGAAAGGATCAGGGGAGAGCACAGCACTGGGCTGGTGAATGGAGAAGTTCTATCTGCTCCCTTGCACATCCCTCAGCCTTTGTTTGCTGCCCGTTTGGGTGGGCAGCAATGATTACCGCTGCAGGAACATTATCTCCCTGCTTCCAAAGGGATGAAATCTGGCAGAGCCCATTTATTTTGTATATTGACAATAATCCTTTCGTTTCCAAGAACCACAAAGGCCCTTAAAATAAATACCATCAACATTTTGACTGAGATTCTCTGAGAAGCTGGGCTCTCACTCAGCAAAGCATTTACAGCACAGGCAGAAAAGGCTGCTGGAAGTGCTGCCCCACCAGCTTCCAGAGGCTGTTTGCTCCCACAGCTGCATGTGGGAGGTTTGGGGACACGGCTGTCACTGCACTCTGGGCTGTCACTGCACCCTGGGCTGTCACTGCACCCAGACTCTGCCAGCAGCCCTGGCTCCATCCTCATCTCCCAGGTTCTCAGATAAACAAACCTGAGCAGTGTCTGGACATTTGGGACTGGGCCTTGTAGGACTGCAGGTGCCTGGCTGGTGGAGGGCTGTGCTCTTCACCATGAAAGAACATCTGAGGAAGGATGTGGGGCTGCAGCCAAGGAGGGGGTGTTGCTGAGTGTGGTTGTGTGAAGGACCAAGGGACACATGGCGTATCTCCAAGGGTTTTTCTCTCCTGCTGGGCATGATCTGCCCCTCAGCCCCAGCTGCACTGAGTCCCTGCAGCCCTGGAGAGGGAGAGAAGCTGGGAAGTGTGTGGCAGAGGAGGCTGGGTGCTCCCCCAGTGAGCTGCACTCCTCACCACATCCAGAGCCAAGGGATCAAAGCTGAGGGATGTGGATGATTTTCCTTGTGGGACTGAACTCTTTTTGAGGCTCCAGAGTTTGCAAATAAGTTATTTCCAGTGACATGTAGACCAGCTGTGCAAAAGGAATTTGTTAAACCACGTCCATGAGGATGTTCACACAAGAGCTGGCACTTGCAGACTTTCTGGAAATCGAGCTGGGATTGATCAGCTCTTTGACATGACCTAGAAAATCTACTCTACTCTATATTAAAGGTGCTACAGGAAGAAGCTGACTTAGCCCCCCAGCCCTGGAAGCACTCCCTCAAAGCCAGATGTCTTCTGCCCATTTCTTTAGCCACTCCTTAGCCACCTTTCCCATCCATCTCAGAAGAGCATTGCCATTAATTCTTTCCTGTGTTTTGTCTCAGGATGCAGGGCCAGGACCTGGCTCCTTCCAACATCTCTTTCTTACAGTCCTACCTTAAAGTAAGCTGAGGGTTTCTTTACTGCTGGGTGTGCTGAACTACAAAGCTAAGGTGCTTGAATGAACCTGCAGCCCTTGAGTTGCTGGAGCCCACACTGTTGCACATCTCTGCCTAAGTGATACTGAAAACAAAAAAAATTCTTTTCTGTGGTTATTTTAACAAAAATCAATGCTGAGAGGGTGGTCCTGCAAAAATGACGTGTGCCATGCTGCTGGTGCTAGCTGGAAACCAGTTGGAAATTCTTGCCAAGAAACACGGATTTGCAGTTGACCCCTGAGCGTGATCTGAATCCTTCTGGGTGTTTTGTTCCCACTCTGGGTGTCCGGGCTCCCACGATTGCTCCCCGGGTGCTGGCACCCTCTCCAGCTGCTGGACATCCCGTTAGGTCCTCAGCTTGCCTGGCATTGTCTTGTTGTTATTAGTGGGGGATTAGAAGTTTAAGGCCTCGGAGCTTAATGGCCTCAACGGGTGGAGAGCGTGGCACTGGCTGTGAAAATGACAAAAATCGATAGCTAATCCAGTGCAGTCAGTCAACCTTTTCAAAGCCTCATCCCTATTGATTTCCAGGAGCTGCTCTTCCTGTCCCTTGACGTAATCAGTCTGTTTGCTCAGCAGACAGACTCGCTCTCTTCCACTCTCCCCCTCACTTTTTTAGGCTTTTTACACTTAGAAATGGATTACTTAGATCCCCCCCAGCTTTTCATCTCTGGAGCTGTTGTCAGAGGAATGATTAAAGGGGAAGCAGACTGGGCAACCATCTCCTACAAATCAAGGGAGAGTTGACCCACAGTGTGATGGATGTTCCAGGGAAGGAGCAGACAGGCTTTGACGTGGGAGAAATGGAGAACATCTGGTCAGGTTAGATAGTTACAATTCAGGTGGTGAACACAGGAAAAAAAAGATCACTTCCAGCTCTTTCCCCATCACTTTGAAGATGCATCAGAGTCACCACACTGATAGAAAAGTCCCTATGGCACCGTGTGAAATTAGGAATTGGGATGCAATACCTTGGAGCAACATTTCCTCTTCCAGAGAGGATAAGAGGGTTTTTCCTTTACCCACGCTCCTCTGGCTGTTTGAAAGACAAATTTTTGGGGCATCTAGACACTTTCTAAAAAACCACCAGTATAAGGACACCTGTGGCTGGAATCCAGTGTAGTGGTGCTGAGCTGGGTCATCCCTGGGCAAACTGCTGGAAATTTCTGGATGTGTGACTTTCACACCTCAACATCATCCATCCCCAGAACACAAAGCCACTAAGAAGGCAGGAAGGCAGACAGAAAACATTTGCCACAGGCTCGGAGCAGGCTCAGCAAGGGATAGTCCAGTCTTTCCAGATGGACTCATGGCCATCCACTGCTCCTAAATAAGGCTCAGTTCATAGCAAACTGGAGTGCGTATGAAATAAAAACACCAGCTAACACGTGTGCTTAGTGATGCTATAAACCAGCTCTTGGAACTGAATTGACCTGAAAACTAATAGCAGAATAAACATATTTTGCATTGGCAAGTTAAAAAAAAATAGGAAGTGTGATGGCTATGCTGATGCTGAGGCATGTGGGCATCTGCTGAGGGTATATTTGCAGAGTGAGAGCATTCCAAAAACACTGAAAAATGCTGCAAAACATATGGGAGAGCCCTTCCCTGCCCATGGCCCTGCCGTCTCTGTCCACTGCCCTGGCAGAGAGGGGACAGTGCAGCCACGCAGGGCTGCAGCTGCCAGCGGTGGCTGCACCTCAGAGCAAGGGCCCAGGTGGGAAGAAATCCCTTGCCCTAAACTTGCAAACTAAGCACAGGAGGGAGACCAGAAAGGGAAAGCAGATTACCTGGGACTTCCCAGCAGCTTCCCCAGCTCTGGAGTCAGAGCAGGGCAGTGCTGTTGTTTGAGCTGGGTGTGTGCTGTCTTTTTAAAGGCTTGTTCACTGCTCTGAGCTGACCTGGCACTGTTAGCATAGGGAGATAAGGAAGCATAATTTGCTGTAATGTTTTTCTCCCCAGGCTGTTTTGCCATGCCTCAAACACAGCAGATTAATTTTGTCTGTCAAATCCAGTTACATTTTATTCCATCTCCTGTAGCTGGGATCAGAGGGCAGACATTTATCAGGCGAGCAATTGAATTACCAAATTGCATTCCTAAACCAACTGAACAAAAAAGCCCCTTTGTGGCTCTTTTCTTGAGGGGGAAACCCAAACACCCAGTATTTTTCCTTGGGAGTTGTACTGAAACATCTGCTGTCATTAGACCCACCAGAATGACTCCACCAAAACAGCAGCTATGGAAGAGCAAGATCTGCTCAGCAGAGACCCATTTCTGAACAAAACTCTTAAATGTTATTTCCTCTGATGGAAATTCTGCCATCCACACAAACAAATCCTTTCCTGAGCTACAGATTTCAGGAGCAAAAGCACCTCTGAGCCTGTTGCTCCCTTTTGCCCCAGGCTAGCACCCTGTTCAGCACGACAGGCTGTGGGGTTTGTGCAGTTTTATTTCCAAATTATCACCATGCTGCACCACAGCCAGGTCCAGGCTCCTGACACCTGGGGATGTCACTCCTCCTGGTCCATGTTTCAGGCTGGTGGCCTCATGTGTGGGGTTTTTCTCACTGGTGCTCTCAAGGTTGCTCTGTCCCTTTGGACACATAACGGGATTTTCTGATGACAGAGACAATTCTTTCAATACAAAGGATGTTGTATTTGCCAAGAAGAACAGAAGGATGGCTGCAAGGCACAATGAGATGTAGCTGACTCGATTCTGTTCCTGAAGGCTGGTAGCTCCCTCAGGAGCTGGCCATGGACTCACTTGTCCATGGAGTTCTGCATTGCCTGAGGAACCTGAGAGTTTGCTTCTTTCCAGCTCTCCATCTGCCAGCCTGCCCCATCTGACAGCCTCCCTGTGCACTTCCTGTGATCTGCAAGGGTTAGTATCCCACTCTGATCCTCAGCTTAGCTTTGGGAAGACCCTGCTTCACCAGCCAGGAGGGCGAGGCAGAAGAATTCCCTCGCTTTGTTCTTGTAGGTGTTTACTCCCTGGTTTGGCTTGGCTTTTCAACAGCCCTTTTGATCTCACCCCTGCCGAAATAACTCCTCTGAGAGGGAAGGGAGATGTGTGAGCAACAACCACGGGAAATAAAATCATTTCCTTTGACTGTGAGGCAAACACAGAGGTGCCTTTGCCTTGGGACACGTCTGCTCCGACATGGGCACTGCTCCTCCTCCCACCTCACCCACCTCAGCACCAGTGCCACTTTCAGGACGCTCAGCCCCTTTGGTGTCCCCTGTGGCCAACGGAGAGTCTGGTTGCCACCAGAGCCTGTTTTGGAGCATTTCCGAGCTCTCCAAGGACCAGACAGAGAGAGCAGGTCGTCAGCAAAGGCAGCGGAGATTGATAAGTGAAGCAGGCAATGTGATCTCTGCAGTGTTCCTAAAGGTGCCATTTTTCAGCTGAGATGCCAAAGCAAAGTCTTGACTACTTGTAATAAATAAAAATCCCATTTTTAATATTCTGCAAGGGGAAAGTTCTTATCCCAAGGGCAATGACTACATTTTCCTGCGAGTGGAGGTGTTAACCTTGTTGTACTGACTACATTTTAACCTAAGTTATTGTTAAAAAGAATGAATTTTTTATGTGATGACGACCTTTTCCAGGAAAGCTCAAGGCTTTGTAGATGCTGCACAACACTTAAACTCTACAGTAAGGATCACCAGTGTTGACTAGACCACACTAAAAATAACTTCACAGCTTAATAGGACGAAATACTCCTGCTGAAGTGCTGAAAATTAGATTCCCAAATCTGTATTTAGGCACTACGTAGAAATGCACCTGATTAATGAATGATGCATTTCAGAGCCCATTTTAGCCACTCAGTTTTGCAAATTCAGTGTTAATTTTCCAGTAGCCATAACTAACAGTAATGGGATTAGCTTGCTGCTACATAAACAGTAAACAGGTGATTACTTTCTCATGCATTCATTAAACATTTAACCAGCATTTACACATGTAAGTGACATATAACAAGGTAGCTTTAACAAGTTCATTTGGGATTCAGATTGCAAAGATGTTAATTGACATTTAATAGGTTTGTAATTGATCTCTGTCATCTTACGTTGTGGGAAAATGCTAAAACATAATTCAGCACAATGGAAAATATTAATATGTAATGCAATATTCAACATATCACCAAGATATACTATTATTGCAGCTACATAAAGCTAAACTAAGCTACACAAGAAGTAATTTACTAGTTTAAAACTCTATTAATCTTCAATATTTTGCTTCACACCACCCACAGAATTTTAGGAGGCAGCAGTTTCACATGGCAATTAAGAAAATGTGCTTAAATGTAGTAATGGGGGGTTACATAGTCATATCCTGTGCATACATACCCAGTCCATTGCTGCTTTTAATACTTAAGTATGGATCAGTATATTTACAGAAGCCCAGACACTGACTTTTGTGAGTGGTGATGTGCCTGAAATAGTTCTGTTTGTTATTATAATTGCCTAGTGCTTACACATTTATAGCTCTTTCCAGTGACCCAGAATTACACCAGCCTATAAACCAAAACCCTGCATCTTGCTGGTGTGGCTATTTCTGAACAAATATATATGGATTTTGTCCAGGTAAAACATTTCTGGTGCCTTGGAGCGGGACACTGAGATTTAGCATGAGGTCAGCTTTTATAGCAAGGATCCATCATTTGTTGTTTTATGACAATTGAGCACAATTCAGGCCGTGAGGGGCACAGAGATGCAGGGGAGGTGGGGAGCCTCTTCCAGCCTACTATAAAAATAGGGAAGAAGGAGAATTAAGAGGACTTGACTGCACTGATTATTCCAAACAGCACTGCTTGCATCAGAGGGTGCTGGGCACTGCCCAGGCTCCCCAGGGAATGGGCACGGCCCCGAGGCTGCCAGAGCTCCAGGAGCGTTTGGACAGCGCTGCCAGGGATGCCCAGGGTGGGGTTGTTGGGGTGTCTGTGCAGGGCCAGGAGCTGGGCTGGGTGATCCTGGGGCTCTCCCTAGCTCAGGATTTTCTATGACTCTATGACATGGTGAGCTAAGCAGGCAGGATGGCAATTCCTGATCCAGGTGCAATGTTTGCATTCGCAGCCTTCCCCCTTGGAGCCAAGGCCTGGATGTGAGAACGAGTTACCTGTAGGAGGGCAAAGAACTGCCTTGTGCAGAGCATTGGCTCTGCAGGAAAGACTTGAAATAACTTGGCTGCCTTAGCATCCTCTGGAGCTTTCTCATCCAAGGAGACAGGCCCTGATTTATCCAGAGGTGTGTGAGCTGGATTGCTGCTCTGGGGCTGTGTCAGCCTCACTGGTTATTCCACCTCATATCAACAGGTGCACCCAGCTGTCAGGGGCATCTCTGTCTACATCAAACCACCTTCCTATAACTTCACTCCCTGTATCGAGCTGCGGTCTGATTATGAACTTTTCTTCCCAGTATCAGCAATCTGTTTCTCATGACTTTTATGTGGATTTTCCCTCACTGACTTTGGGTCCTGAAAGATGAGCAGCCAGTGCTGATCACGTAGCATTTTAATCTGAAAAGCCATAGGACAACGGCGCCACTTGGAACTCAGAATATTCTTTCTCAGGGATTTACAAGCTGAATCTGCACCCACTGAACTTGATTCCTTTTGCACCTGTTCTGAAATTGCCATTATCTGCCAAAGGAAATACTAGCAGAAAAGATTGTTAAAGGTCAGTAGAAGGCAGGCAGACTGATATGTCTGAGTCCTTGGTTTCCATCTGCCCTGTGTTGGTGCTTTGATGATTAGTTGGTAGAGAAAGCACCTCGTAATCTGAGCTCGAGCTTGGTACAAACACATTTCAGCATTTCCACATGCCTAAGCCTGGTTTTAGAGTCTCTGAAGCAAATGTATTTGGTCTGTCACACACATGCAACCTACCTGAGCAAGTAATTCTGCAAAACAAACACACAAGTGCTTACCCACTGATGGCCATTTGTTTACTTTCGAAACCTGCTGAACATGTGAAAATATTGACAAGGCTGGCAAGTCCCAGGAGTGGCTTGGGAATGCTGGAAGACTTGAAACTTAATTATCATTTGTGCTTGTTTGTTCTGGAGTTGTTTAATTTTGATGAGTTATGAAACTCGTGTGTTTAGATCTAGGCAGTGAGAAGAGTTTTTATGCAAACAAATTATTGTTATTAACTGTTCCCATAATACCACTGCAAATGAACAGTTACCCAGGGCAGTACAAGCACACAGACATTCAGCCAGGATAACTCTTCTCTCAGCAGTGTTCTTTGTGGAAACTTCTAAAGATCAGCGAACACAGACTATTTTCAGCTCCAGAATGGTCCCACACCTTGTCTTGGATTGCAGGCTGGAACTCTGGAAAAAGGCAGGAGAAAGCCCCAACCCCCTCATTGTCCTCCTGCTCTAGCTCATATCACTTCCTGTGCCAGAATGGGAATACAGCTGGTCTCTGTTCATCTCAGGCCTACATTGATTATTTAAGATGAAAAGGAGGAATATGATCCAAAACTAGTATTGTGGATATGATGGAGCCAGCTGGAGCACCCCTGGCTTCCAGGGATGAACAAGAACCAGGCAAAGTCATCGAGGAAGAGATGGTGTCACTAGTAGTCTGTGTAAGGTGTTAACTGAGCCTGTGCAGGGCTCTCCCTCCCTTTATTTAAGTTTTTCAGGTAGTGACTGAAGGAACTAAGGAGAAGGAGCTATTTCAGCTGTGGGGTCAGAGCTGGAGCATAGGAATGGGTTCTGCCGCTGCCTGCGCTCTCCCTGGAAGGCAGGTGGATGCCAGGGAGGAAAAGGCCAGGAACAGCTTTCTGTTCTGGCACCTTTTGGGTGGGAGCAATCACTGGATGCTTCCAGTTCTGGAGGGGGCTCCTGAGATGGGGTAGCAGCATCTTTCCTTGGCAAGGACAGCACCTAGCCCCAGTGTTGGTGGTGCAGATGATGGGCTTCCAGGAGAAGGTCAAGGCCAGCTTTCTGTCCTGGGGGAGCAATTCCTGGACATTTTCAGTTTTGGTGCTGTGGACACCGAAGCCATTCAGGGCTCCTGTGAGTTCCCAAGGCTTGAGAGCAGGGACTTTTGTGCTATAAATGTGTGAGCCCATGGCCAAAGTGAAGACAGTGCACAGCATCACTCAGGTTATGTATTTAATTCATTCTGGCAAGGTCTTGCTGATGGGTCATGAGAAGTCCTACACGTTGGTGGGTGTTTGTAGGCAGCAATGAAATGATCCCTTAAGCTACAAATTTACAAAAATGGGAGTTCAATCCTTCAACCAACCTGCCAATAAAGTTCCTCCTGCAGAGCTCTGGATTTGAACTTCTGCATGGCTGGTGGCCTGTTTTATACATATTTATACCTACATATAGAGGGAAGTACTTGTACCCACACGCACACAGTCAGAGCGGAGCAGTGTCCTGGCAGGGATGTGCTTTCGGGGTATAAATAACGTCAGCATCATTTCCCCCACTGACCAGGCTGCGTTAGGCAGATGATCAGTGCGATGCACACTGCATTGACCATCTTCTGACTGCTCTGGGGGACAGAATGGTTTTGCAGATCAGAGGAAATGCTCATCCTGCTGCAAAACTGTGCAATGATATTTGTGCTAATGCACTGTGTACCTGTAAGAGCTTACTCTGAACCAGATGATTTTGTTGACTTAACTGAGATGAAAGATGCAGAGCCTGGGCAGAGCCAGTGGCAGGCTCGTGGCTGAGACAAAGAATTACACAACTCTACAGGCTCCAGGAATAAAGTCAGGCAGTCATTTACTCCCACTGATGGAGACTGGTTAATTCTCATAGGCAAACCATTTGTTCATTATATTTATTGCTCGTGCTGATCTGTGAGATTTTGGTTACTGCTGTGACATTTCACAGCTCTGTTTACTACTCAGTGGGCTGTGTGGGCTTAAGTTGCTGCCAGTCAGGTGGGTGCTACAGAGGAGAGGCTGATTGTAAAAGGTAAAATTAAAATGAGTGATCTGAACTGGAGGTGGGGAACAAGATTGCTTATGCACTGTTATTCTTGTCATCCAAACGACAGAAAGAATCACTCCTGTGCATGTTCCTGGTAAACAAATCAGAAAGGTCACTGCTGGCAGAGGTGAAAATTTGAGCTTTTGGATTAAAATTCTTTGCTTTTGACTCATCTGCTGGGTTCAAGCCATTCCTCAGGATTTCTGCACAGAACACACTGCCCATCAAAAGGAAAATAATAAGAAAGAAATATTATCTGCTTGTCAGATTATGAGGGTGTCATTTTCTTACACACTGTCCTGTATTGCCCTCCAGTGCCCCACATCCTTGCTCAAGTAGCCATCCCAGGATGTCACTGCACAAGTTTCCTTGGGAGAAGGTCTGGATGTCAGTGAACTGAGCCCATTTTCAGAGTGTTGTGCAGCAAATCAAGCAGAGGACCCCAGCAGCGATCTGCTACTCGCTGCTTTGGTGCTTCTGCAGGTGCCTGCTTGTGAATCTTTACTTCTTGCTGTTTGAAGCCAACCTCTCAGTAATTCATCTTGCCTCCCTGAAGCCCAAACCTGAGGATTTAGCAGAGTTCTGCCCGAAAGAAGGATCATTCAGCAGCACACAGCTGTAGCAGCAGGGGATCATTAAACACTTGACTTAAATGAAAACTTATGAAAGTTGCTTTGAATACCAAATTTCTCCTTGCTGCCTCGCCAAGTGCCTGTGATGTTACCCCCCGGTGCAGAGCTTTCCAGAACAGGTTCACTCATTTGATTTTTGCTACCTCTGTATTTCAGCTGTGACCAAAATAACTGTAGATGGATGTGACACAGAGAGTAATATTTTTATTCTGACATGATTTGAAATGTAGACAAGTAGTCTGGCAGAATTTAAATATTCACTGGGACTTTGTCCTTAATAAACACCGCCATGAAATGCTCTGGTACTGCCTTCTAAAGGACACACCACAGGTTTTACAAGGTGCACAGGCTAAGTGTAAATAATTATCAGTTCTCAGATTCTCATCCAGGCAGGAGAGATGCCAAGAGCTTGTGTGTTTATCCTCAGATCTATTGGGAAATTTCCCAGGAGCATGAGCTCTCAGACATTTAGTCAAAACATCTAGTGGTAACTGTCTCCAGAACATTCAGCAGCTCTTTGATTGACATATTTCTCATCAACAAGTTGGCTTTGTTTACACGGCTCCGAGAAGTACATAGGCAATGATGGAAAAAAATACAACCAGACTTTTCTGTTCTTAGACTTTCTTCTTCTGGCAAGATGGGTTTTATTTCAGGAGCTGTTACCAGCCCAGATTTGCTATCATTAACCAGCTGGGCTGTGCCGAAATGGCCATGCAGAGCAGCTTGCAAATACTCCTTGAGGAGCTTTCCAGCAGCTCAGATCTGAAGCACCATCAGCAGAAGGCAAAGAAAGTTGGTTTTGTTTTGTTTTTTTCCTTCAGCACACCTCTGCTGTCTGGGCTGAGCATGTTTTTGTTACTTCTGTCAATCACTCTTTTTAGGAAGTAGACCCTGTGTCTCTGCAAAACACAGGTACAAATCCCAGAATCACAGAATGACTTGGAAGGAACCCTAAAGCTCATCTCATTCCAACCCCCTGCCATGGGCAGGGACACCTTCCACTGGACCAGGTTGCTCCAAGCCTCCTGATGCACCTCCAGAGCTGTCAGATCTCACTTTAATTTGCTTAATTACACAAAATTGTTTCTTATCAAACTGCCCAACTCCAACAAATCCTCTTCTTCCTCAGCAGCCTTGACACTTCTAAAATCCCAGCAGGGATTGCCCAGGTTCCACCTCTGACATGCTGCTGAGACAAGTCATCACCATCTGCATCTCCAGGATTCTAGTTTATCCACCTCAAAAGCACCTGTAATACTGACTTACCTCCTGGGGTTGTCGCAGAACTGAATTTTATGGACACACAGAATTATTTTAATGGATCATCTCACAGGCCCTCATCTACCTGTGTTTCCTTGTAACACCTCTCATTATGAGACCTAAATATGCACACACCAAGCTGCAAGAGGGGAGAATTTGGTGGTTCTTTTCCTACCACATTAATTCATGCAGTGGGACCCACACCAGCCTAAGGAGAATAGAAGGAGGAGGTGAGGTAACTCAACCACTTACCTCCTCAGTCTGCAAGCAAGCACAGTGTAACATTTTTTGCCCCACACCATATGGGTTTCCAGCTGCTGCCACTCTCCCAGGTAAGGAGCCTTGGATCAGAGCTGGTGGCTCATATCCCAGAGGAAGGCAGCACTTCTTGTTCAACCCACACTCCTGACAGTTGCACTGTGTGTCAATCTAACAATGAGAGCACCAGAAACTTCTTTATCAATTATTCCAATTGCCCTTGGCCACCCCTGGGAGCACCTCACCTGCAGCCTGAGCAACTGCTCGAGCCAAGGTGCCTGTCCCTCACAATAAATCAATAACACCTCAGAGTTAATAACTGCAAAACACTAGAGCAAAGTCTACCATATTATCCAGCATTGAGGAAGATTTCTGTTTTTAAATCCACAGCTACCGAGAGTTCTCAAAAAAAAAAAAAAAAGCTGTTTTGGAACAGAAAGAAGGACAAGCTGTTTCAGTCATCATTTTATTACTGGCTCACAAGGGAAATCAGTGAATCTACCAGTGGTCCACACAATTCTGTTGCCAGCTTCCCAGAAAGGAAATGTCATGTATAGCAACTTGTTTTTCTATTGCAGCAATTAAAGTACATAGGAGGCCACAACAAAATCAATACAAAACTGGTAAATCTGTAATGAATGACAGCGAAATGCTGATCCTCTTGCCTAAAGAAACATCTGTCTAAATGGCACCAAAGGATTAGGCAGTGGAAGGCTTTTATGGTTTATTTTTGTAGGGTCTGCCATTTTTTGTCTCTTTCTTTATGTAAGGATCACCAAATGGCCTCCTGCTTCCTGCTTACCAGGTTTGAGTTTCCTCTGAGGAGAGCACGTGCAAGTGCAACTTTTCAAGGCTTGAGATATCCCTGAGGAGAGTGCAGTTTGTGCTGCATGAGACACTTGGTGGTGGTGAAACCCCTCAGAGGCTCCTCAGGAGCCCATGGGCCAGAATTCTGGGAGCTGTGGGGCTGCCTATCAGAGGGAGAACTCATCCTTTTGCTGCAGGTTTTGGGATCCCACAATCCACGGCCAGGATGACACCAATTTACCTCAATTCATGCAGCTGACATGATTGGCAAGGGGGCCCTGATCAGTGGTCCAGAGTTGAATATCAACTACTGACCTCACAATAAGAATATGACAATTTTTTAAAACAATAAGGCATTTTCAGCCTGTTTTTTCACTGTTTGAACTGATGACTCGTCTGTATCTTGTCACCATGTCAATGGTTTAGAAGGCCTGACTGCTGCAGCCATCTCCATGGGGGCTGTCTCCACGGTGTCCTGTCCTTTCTGAGCCAGCCTTGCTCCTATTTTTGCCCTCTGCAGTTACTTTCCAATCACTTTTTCACTTCTTTTCAAAAAACCCAGGCTGATTCTCTTTTGTACTTCTTGTTCTACGGCAGAATCATCACAAATAATTGTGCACATGTAATTTTTCCCCTCCCTATGGCATTTTTAGGTAATTTTCTTAGGTAGAGGCTAGCCAGTGCCTCTGACAGCTTCCTCACTGCCCAGCAAAGCAACACCCAGCGAGAGGTGCAGAAAGCACCATGTCAGTACTCAGGTCACATACAGTGCTCATGAATAATTGCAGATCAGCCCTATAACCTTCACAGATGTAACCTCATCTGTTGCTGGGATGTTTTGTTTCTTTTCCTTTTCTTCTTTTTTTTTTTCTTTTTAATTTCCACCTTACCTTCCAGCAACACTGTGTCCAAATGCTTTTCTAAGCAGAACCAGATAATGCTTTTGATTGTAGCCAGGATGTTTGGTTATTCATGATATTACTTTTGTGTCTGCTGGGGGGGTTTTGCTTATAATTTTTATCAAGCAAGTTGTTTTCTAGTGCTGGCATGGCTTGCTCTGCTGTGCTAAACACTCGTTTTGTCTGTCACATGCTTATCCTATTTCAGCAGTGAGAAATCAATAGGAATTGATTTGCCAATGTCCAACCTTATCAAGTATCGAGCTGGGACAAAGGCTGAGCTGGTGGTATAACATCTAACAAGGCACGTAGCCCATAGTATGACAATCTTGTTTAGAAGGATGGTTGGACTCCAAGGTGTTAAGTGCTTTTGTTCTTCCCTGTGCCCTCGGCTTTCAGATGGAGCCAATTTGCACAGCAGCTCCCTCCCAGCTAAAAGCAGTGTAAGCACACTTTCTAGTCCTAGCAGAAGATTTCTTAGGGAAGAGAAAGTGTTGCACTTAGAAACAGAAACGCTGCCAGCAAATGCTATTTCAGCAATTACCTATGTTTAGTAATTATGCTAATGTTGATTCTCAAAAGGCTGTTATTTGCTCAGCATGTTCTTCATACTTTATCTCTCTACCTGCCTAACCCTTTATTTTCACTCTAGCTATTACTGGTTGTTTGTCAAGTTAAGTGATGTTTGCAGTGCCAAGTGTTGTCAAGGTACTGTTGCTTTAGCTGAGTTCCTATTTTTCCAATACCCGCTGCTGTGATTTTCTGCTCATCACTACTACAAGGCTTTGGGGATTGGATTTCACTGCTTACAAGAAACCTTGGGTGCTGCGGGTGTTATTGGGCTGCGGGATGAATGAGCAGCTCCTGGGGGCTGTAAAAACATCTTTGATGAAGTGTGATGGGCATCGATTTGTAAGTGTTGAACTGACATGTGGGGGACCTGTGTGTGCTCCTGTCCTGCTGCAGCTCCAGCCAATGTGCTGGCAAATGGAAGAACCCAGCACACACTCCTGCGGGCATGGCCCCGACAGAAACGCCACGCCTGGAGCACCCTGCTGGGTTAGGTTTAAGGAGAATCCTATGGAAATGTCAGCACATAACTGAGGAACAGCCTGCAGCCTGCACAAGGGGTCTGTGTGTTAGAGTATGTGGGGTGTGTGTATGTCTTGTATGTGCAGAGCAAGGGGAAAGTGCTCAGTTACCTGGAGCAAAGCAAAATTGCCCCAAGGCCAGCACAGTTCCGGGTGGATGAGGTCAATGGATCATTTGGGCCAGCACCAAAGCCATGCCCAATTTAAATTCTGCCAGACTACTTGTCTCAGGATCTGGCACACTGCCTCAGCACTGCTCCCCAGGAACATCCAGCGGCAGGAGAGAAACAGGCAGTGCTGTCCGGGGAGTAGGGAAGGAGAAACTGAGCTGGGGGAGCAAAAGGGAAAAGCCCTACTCCAGGAAGGGATTCTTCATGCACAAGGCTGGGACTTGGCACTTGAGAAAGAGCCAGCTTTGGAGGCAGGCCTGAGTCTGTGCCTGACAGTGCGACACAGCGTGTCTGAGCCTGGAGACACTGGGGATTTATCGGGGCTCAGTGATCCCAAACGTGCTCCTTCCAGGTCCCAGCCAACCTTCCAGCACAGCTCAGCCCGTGGTCACTGCTCTCCCTTCTCCTTCCTCCCCAAGGACTTGTGGCAGATACCTGCTGGCCAAAAATTTTTGTGACAATCCCCAACTTTGACCCCGGTTAACAAACCTGTTTCTAGACAATTCCCAAGGAAGATTCACGGTTTAACATGCTAGAGCTATTTCAACAAGCATCCTGCAAACAGCGGCCTGCACTGCAGGAGAAGGAGCTGGATGTGTGGAGATGAGCCTGCCAGCCCCAGTCTCAGACAGTGACACTGGGAATATTTAATTTACCAGTTCAGGCACAGCTTTGAGAGCTTGATTCCTCTTGCAGCTCCTCCCTGACATGCAACAGCCTCAAACACACGGTGCAGCGCTGCACATTGATAAACCAATTTGCTCTGCATTTGCTGTCAAGTGACATTTGCACCTTCCTTGAACTTTATGGGCTCCAACTTCCTTTCTCCATTGATTTTTTTTTTTTTCCTTTCAATTTCCCGCTCTGTTCCTGCGGTCCAGGCAACACATCCCGAGCCCTCTCGTGGTTAATTTAGCATCCATTAGCCTTTTATCAACTTATTTCTAAATTAGGTGTTAGGATCTCCTTAGGAGGAAGAAATTACATCTGATCCTCCGCAGCCTGTGCGGAACGGAATCCTCGGTCCCGAGAGGAGCGCTGCCCCCGCGCAGGGATGTGCGATCTCCCGGAACAGCAGCGTTAGCAGAGAGCCAGCCCTGTTCAATGGTCGAGATAAGGCAGGTACGAATCGGGCTGACTTGGCACACGTGTTCATTAGCCGAGATGGGGGAGCTTTGAACTGCAGCAAGCAGCGATTAAGCGCTAATTGTATCTTCTGTAAGGGGGCATTTTGAACAGCTCACCCTTTTGTTAGGCGGCTCTTCTCACACACATCACGTCTCCCCATGGATAAACAGCCCTTTGTCTCACTTGACTCTCCTGTTTTCCTTTCCCTATGAAATGCTGGATCTGATTTAAGTTCACCAGCATCCAGTGACTCCAAATTCAATAGATCTTCCTTGTTACCTCTTTCCTTTCGGAAAGTCTTCATCAATGAAACCCTTGAAGATGATTTAAATGACCAATAGAGAGTAGTGCTCTTTAACTGTGCAATCAGAGATGATTTACTGAATGCATTTCGGGGTGATTGTAGTGCGAATTGAGGGATCGCTCAGGAAAAAGAGGAGGAAGTGGCTGAGATGTTTTGCCTCCCCTCAAAGGGCGATGCACAGCGGCAGGAACACGGACTGCATATGTCACTGTTATCATGGAGCATGGAGTATCCGCTAAAAGGCAGAAAAGCCAATATGTCACGTCTTTGGAAACCTTCCACTCGCTGCAGAACCATCACAGAGCACAGGCCACAGAGATAGATCATGCTGACCTATTTCCTAGACTGGAAACTGAACCTCACGTGCTGTTTGCACGCTCATTATTTTCACCAAGGGCAGCTGCAGATGCAGTTATCCTCCTCGCACCTTCCCTGGAAGCTCAGTTTAAGTGCTGAAACGTGCATCTCTCTCCTATTAAACACGAGTTCTTCCTCCAGCATAAGTTATTCTTTTGTCTCAGGACCTGCTGTCACGCTCTGCACGTGTGGAATGTGTTCAGAATAACAAAACATAAAGATCAGGGGCAGATCTCACTGGTGTGCTGCAGATTTACCCCACCTGCCTTTGCTCTGTACAGTTCTGCCAGTTTAAACAAACTGTGTAAGTTTAAATTCACCTTCTTCCCAGCCTGTGAGAGCACCTCAGAGCAGGATCTCACACCTCAGACCCAGGGATTGCTGCGTTCTCTTCCTCTTTGCTGCTGACTTCGTGCATATCAATCAGCCCCAGAACATTATACGCTTGAACCTTCCTTCAGTTTAATCAGTTTCAAATATTTATTTGTCTTTCTAATCTAAAAGTCTTTCTATGCCTACTGATCAGTTGAACCAAAGCCAAGATCAGACTCTCAGCGGTCTATAGCTCACAAATGACCTCGTGTAAACAAAAAATAAGAGAATTTCAGTGGTCTGTGTGAGGATTTGAGATTACTATAATGACATGGAATTTAGAAGAGCTTGAAAACGTAGGGGAGGTCTGCTTCAGAGAAGAAATATGATAATTTGTGGCCAGAGGGAATAAGGGAAGGTTTAGCCAAAATGGAAATTACCTTTTGGTTCTCCTTTACTACAGCCCCTATAACTCCAATTACAGTAATACAATGGGTTGTTTAACTCTTGTCCTATAACACCAGTCCTCATGCATGACTTAATCCATACAGCACCTCTTAATGAACTCATTACTCTTAGGATGCTGAATTATTAAGGAGACTTTGCTCTTGTTTAAGGGGAAATGTTGAACAAATTTATATTTAGCAAGCAAAAGAAGATATCATGGATAAGCCATTACAACCCCTTTGGGGATCTCATGTGGCAACAGCCAAGTCAGGAAGAAGATTTGATGCCAGGGAGACACTGGAGTTAGATTTGGGGGTTCTGGGTGTGAGGCAAAACTGCTGGGCTCATCTGGAAATCTGCAGGGTACCCTCAAACACAGAGCTAACACGGAGGATATTAATCTCTCTGGAACTTTCTAGTATTTTTCTGAGCTTGAGACAATGAAGCAATAAAGCTGTTTGTAAAAGTTTTGGGTTTTTCTCTGTGGTGCTATTTTTCTTCACATTTTGTTGGGTTTGTGAAGCCAGTTCTGGTCCTGCAGGAGCATTGGCCTACGTGCTTTGAATTTATTTCTGAGGTGAGGTTCATTTTTTTTCGATGAAAACTTGGAGTTTCTACATAAATCTGATTCTTTTATCAAAGATCTTACTAAAATAACAAAATTCTTTTCTGCAGGATGACCCACACAACACACCTTGGTCTCCAAGAATTAGAAGATGGCTTAGGGGCTTTGACTCTCTCTTGTTTTCCTTTTCCTTCAGTATGACTTGCGTGTTTTCTTCTTTGTACACAGAAATCACATTAGGCCCTTCCATAAATGTATTTTCTCAATTCTTTTCTGTTTCCCTGGCAAAAGGATTTCTGCAGCTCAAAAATTACATCTCTGAGCCTTCACACCTCCTCTCCTGGGAGGTATTCTCACACTCTCCTTCCCATCAGCACTTGTAGATTTCCAAAGCAGTTCAAAACAGTAAAAACCCCTCCTTTGGTCTACAGTTTCATATTTTCTTTAAGAAGATCCCTCCCAGCCTCAGCAATCAGCCAGAACAGCTCCACCTCACCCTCACACTCTGCTTTGCTTTCAGCCATCTCAGGCTTTGTTTTATTTTTATTTTTTTTAAAGCCTCTTTGTCTGCTGCTGGATGGCAGCAGACCAGATGCTACAGAATTAAGTTTCATTTCTATCTTTACTCTCAGGCAAACTTCAGTGTTCAGGGGCATGGTCAAAATCATTTCTTGATGGCCTTTGGATATTTGTTAAGTACACTCAGCTCTGGTGTATGATGTCTTTTCAGTGATGTTATATTGCCTTCAATAATAGCTACAGTTCAGCAATTGCACACATACCGAGGCAAAAACACACAACAAAAGCCTAAAGCTAACCTGTAAATCCATGAATTCAAGGGCTAAAGAAGGCAGAGACTTTATGTTTGTATTAAGCTTCTTGGTAGCTGGGAGTTCCAGCACACAGGTCCTAATTCTGAAAGTATTCAGCCCGTGGAAGTTCATAATCCAATTGAGATTTTTTTTTTAACTGAAAACCTTTTTCTTTTGTTGAAGCATATTAAATTCCATGTGTTAAACTCATGCTTGAGGTTTTTCAGGATAAGGATGCTTAGGATATAACTAAAACCCCATTTGAAACAGCCAAAGTGCCCAGCTTAGGTAAACAGGTACAAAACCCAAAAAGGTGAAATCATTAAAACATTCAAAGCATACTCTTCTTTGAGTAAAATCAATATCCCTTTGAAGCAGTGAAATCTGATGTAAAATCTTGCAGTGAACTTCCGAATTTCCCATTCTGGAGTGGGTGTCCAGACACCCCAGTGATTAATACCTTCATCACTGCCCAGCCAGGTGGAAGCCTGAGGGAAGACAGAAACATAATAGCCATGTAAATAAAAATGTCTTTACTAAGGGCTCTGCCAAGGCACTGAAATCTCTGGACCTGAAAGAAAACAGCAAAGCTAGGGGCGATGCAGTAATTGTCATACGAGTGTTCCCAGAGAGGGAACTCAGGGAAAACACTGAACATGCAGAAAGAGGTGGGAGGCTTTGTTGTGTATCTAATATATTGTTGTTTCATATTAATTGAAAACAGGACTTATTGTATGGGGCTGCTGGAAGAGCACCTGTGAAACAAATAAGCTGATTACCTGGGCAGAGCTAATGAGGCACCAGAGAAGCTACTCCTTAATATTACTTAAATCAAGTTTGCCAGTTTACTGTAATTGTACTTTAACTTTTGTAATTTCAGAGTCTGCTTCACCCAGTTTCCTGACATTGTCATATAACTTTTATTATTTTGGGGTCTGCTTCAGCCCCTGGCCTGGGCTCAGTTATCCCTATGGGCATATACTAATCTTCCAGGGAGAAACTGGGCCTTTCTTTTTTTTACAATTCAACAAAGCTGAGTTATTTTCACTGAATTGAGAGTACTCTGAATAAGGATCCTGCCTGTCATCTTCAAAAGTTCACTTCATTAATCTCACCAGAGCTATGAAGCTCAGTCCTTCACAAACAGACAGGACTGGACTAATTGTGCGATACAGGGATTTGAAACAACACCAAGAAATGTTGGAATCCTCCCCCACGGGTTGAACAACCAACTGTTAATATGCATAAGTGTGATTTTGCAAGCCAGGCTGTGGGCTGAGATGTGTGTGAGAGAGCACAGATGGACTTCAGAGTTACCAGGTAGCCGTGAGAGATGAGCAGCTCACCAGCCCCAAAGACAACCTGCTTGCAGACAGGTAGAAACCACCACGCCCACGTCCTGCTCTGATGATAACACCACCTTTGATTGCCCATCAGTTATAGTTCCTAACAGGTTTTTTTGCCTTTTTTTTTTTGTATATTACCATGCAGTCCACGGGAGGAATGCAAATGTTGTCCACCTCCAAATATGTCATTAAAATTTACCTGTGACAGACGCCTACAAAACATTCGCAGAGCAGGTTGCACTGTGACAGTCACTTGCTACACCAAATCTGATTGTGCCCCTACCTGTCCTTCCCCACACCTGCCTGTTTTACCATCCTTAACTGAACATTGTCGTAGTGCTGTGGTGTGCAAAGCTTAACCCTGTGGAGCCCCAGCCTGCAAGGACTCATTAGGGACTACAGCAACATAAATAACACGTAAGTCGTTCCTAACAATCAATAGCTCTATTCCTCAAATGCTTTGTTTCTAATGAATAATTCCACCAGTTCAAGTTCTCAGGCATGGCAGCAGGCAAAAAAGCTGCAAGCAGCTCTGAAAACTTCCCAAATTATGGCTTCCTGCAATTCTTTCATGTGTGACAGCTTTTGAAGGGCTTTAAAAGGTGGGTGAAGGATGCAGGAAACCCACAGGCAGAGTGACTTGGGTGTGATGCTGACACCCCAGACTGGAGTCAGGAATGGTGTAAATTGTGGGGAAAAGGAGTTGGCAAAGATAAAAGGATTTCCCCAAAGCTGAAGAGAAGGAGATACAAACAGAAAAGGGTGGATTAGGGGGAAGCGACACAGCCAGTACAAACCTAGAATCCCAGAATGGTTTGGGTTGGAAAGGACCTTAAAAATCACTCAGTCCCACCCCCTGCCACGGGCAGGGACACCTTCCACTCTGCCAGGTTGCTCCCAGCCCTGTCCAGCAGTACAAACCTACACAGGCCCCAGGATCCAAGGGTGGAACTCCAAGCACTCCAAGCAGACATGCACAAAAAGAGACCCAGCCCAAGGTCACAGCACGATGCAAAGACCCTGCTGCACCCAGCAAGAGCACCTGCCTTCCACTTACCTTTTTTTAACCACTTATCCACAATTTCTGTGTAATTGCTCCTGCCTAATAGCCTTCTGTCAGGCTCCTGCCGTTCATCCATCACACATTAACAGTCTATTCTGATTTCTGAGGTACATTTCATCTTCTCTGACACCCATAATTTTCATGTAACCCCTTTATTGAAGCAATTAAATCTTCTTTCCATCCATTCTTTTTGGTTTCAAATTAACATTTTTAGTACTAGTTTTGCAACAGCCCTCGCTCCTTCACAGTTGCAGGGTTTAATTCATGTTTATGTTCAGTTCATGTGGCACCCTCACCACATGGTTCATTTTCTGTCAACCACAAAATCTAGATTGCAGCCCAGGCTCACTTTGCATTTTCACCACAAGAGACATGAAAACACAAGATCCAAAATGGGATGTTTCCTTCTAATTCTGACAATTTGCTTATGTCCCATAATATTTTTGCATGAAGATTAAAAAAAAAAAAAATTCTACCATGATTGTAGCTATTCTCTGTATAATACATGTAAATGCATAGTCCTGTGTGTGTGAAAAACATACAGACAGGGGAAAAAAACCCTAATGAAAAACACAACAGAGCTTGCAGTGCTTCTCTCTAGCCTTTCTATCAAGTTGTCAATCTTTATGGTGTTGAGGACCATTTGGAGTTTATGGAACAGGTCAGTGAATGCTTTTCCTTGCGTGATTTTGACAACGCAAGATGTTAATGGCAAAGTTTATTGCTGTTTGCTGAAGAGGATAATTGCAAGAGAGTCTGGACGTCAGCAGCAAAAGGCAGCCTCACCTGGCCGCTTCTGTTTCCCACAGCAGCCCTGGGAATGCTGGATATTGGCACAGACCTGTCAAAAATCCTGAATGCAGCAGGGAAGCTCCAGAAAGACCCTTTTATTCCCACCAAGATTCCAGATGTAGGTGCTAAACCTTGTTTTTGGAAAGGCTTTGCTGCCCACCCCTGTGTGCTGGCTTGCTGTGGGATGGCAGAAGCAGCTCCCTCGTCTCAGCCATCCCTCAGCCACTGCAAACACCAAATCTGTCAACAGCCAGTGTCCTTCACAGTCAGGGTGTGATGGATTTGTCTTCATTTGGAAGGAAGGGTCAGACTTCCCAAGGATTAGCTGGGTCCCATGTGTGCTGCCCAGGCATGGTAAAGTCCCAGTTGAGCAGGTATTTTTCCATCTGTAGGACAGTGACCAAACCCCTCAGGGAATAGTTTTGAAGTCACTTTCCCACCTGGGCACAAGGAACATTTATAAAAATGACTATTTGACATTTAGGCACTGCTGGATCCCAAAGCAGTGTGTAAGAATTTGCACGAGCCACAGTAAGGAGTGGGACCAGCCAAACCGAAGCACCTCACTCTCCAACCCATCCCAGATCCTAACACAACCCACAGGGTCCTGGAAACAAAGAGGAAAACTTGGAAACCTTGTTTTTGACATGTGTCAGAGCACATTTCCCTTGATAAGACCCAGCACTGTCGACTCACAGGACAAATAAAAAACAAACAAAAAAGAATTCAAGAAAAAGACGGAGCAGAGTTAATTCTTTTTTAACTTAATTGTCTCAGTCCTTCAAAGGCATCACCCTTGTGGGATAGATCTTTGTTACAAAGAAGGGACGTTGGGGCCACCCCACTGTGAAGGTTTGGATGCCAGACGTGGATCTCCAGCAAGGAGCTCCCAGAGCTCCCACAGGACCACGGCGAGGAGCCTTGGTGCTCTCAGCTGAGCAAGGAGGGACATGGGGAGGTTTGCAGCTTACACTGAGATGAAATGATCTGAACCCAGCCGCAGGCTCCTGGGCTTAGGGAACATTTGCAAGGGGACAATGGGACAGTGCCCAGCCCTGCTGCAGTCCCGGAGCAGCATCCGCTGGTCCCAGCCTGGGATGCCTCTGTCACCCCGCTCTGCCTGGCCTGGCACAGGACAGGAGGGACTGTGGAAGCCAGCGAGCAGCACAGGCAGTTCTGGCCTCCCCCCAGGACAGTGTTCCAGCCTTTCTCCCATGGAGGGGCTCACGGGGTCTCCAAGGGAGCTTGAACAAAGCTGCTCTGAGCGAGGTGAGCGTGGCTATGATTGCAGCCATGCCCAGGGGCAGAGCCAGCTGCATGCTTGGGCAAGCAGGGCACTGCCAGGGGCAGCAGCAATGGCCTGGATCTGCTGCCCACAGCACCTGTGCCACAGCCCACAACAGCCTGGCTGGCTCTGCTGCTCACTGGCATGTTCAGGATGGTGTTTACAAGGGAACATCCCTTCTGGGATGGGGAGCAGCAGCTCTGCTCCTGCCACATCCCTCCTTGCCTGGCAGCATCATCAGGAGCTGCAAATCTCACCCTACCAAGATGTCCCCTCCTGGCTCTGTCCTGTGCACATCCCACACCCGGATAAAAAACAAGCTGCACCTTTTAATCATTTTCCTCAATTAGTAAGAGCAGTTTTCGGGTATTAGAATATTGACACTGCCTTTTTAAAATTGGATTGGTGGTATTTAGGAGCCCGTTGTTACTTAGGAACGTGGACTGTTGTACTGTACTTGCCATCAATTAGCTTTTAATTAATGTGAATTTTATCTTTCCTCTACTGAGTGGGGAAGAGGAGAGCAATGGGCAGGATAGGAGTGGGCAAAGCAGCCTCAACAGCAATTTCACTGAGCAAACTATGAGCCACTAGACACTGACAACGCTTCCTAAAGTGCGCTGTTACCATTGTCATGTGATGAGTGACATTAATTTCTAGTGCCCCTCTACATTTTTGACAAGAGCCACTACTTGAAGCCAGGATTCACTGTGCCACCAGCACAGCCAGCACAGAGCCACCAGGCAGGGCTGTCAGTGCAGGGACACTCTCAGGCTGTAAGACCAGGTAACACATTTGGTGGGGTTTGTTTTGTAGTAGACAATCCAGAAATCTCCCCCAAAGAGGAGAAAGCAAACAATGAAAGAGAATAAGGTAAATCTTCTGTTACCTCTTCTCCTATTCCTGATTTATTTATTGCTCCACTTTGTTGTCTTTCCAGTGCCTAAATGGGCTGCAAGTGTGTTGTAGAGGACATGGAGTGACAGGAAAAGGGAGAATTGCTTCAAACTGACAGAAGGAAGGGTTTAGATGGGATATTAAGAAGAAATCCTGCCCTGTGAGGGTGGGGAGGCCCTGGCACAGGGTGCCCAGAGCAGGGGTAGCTGCCCCTGGATCCCTGCAAGTGTCCAAGGCCAGGTCAGACAGGGCTTGGAGCAGCCTGGGCTAGTGGAAGGTGTCCCTGCCCATGGCAGGGGGTGGAAAGAGGTGATCTTTAATGTTCCTTCCAACCCCAACCATTCTGTGATTCTTTGATTTTATGCTCATCATGGGTGACCATCTCTCCACTACTAAACTGCCCTACGTGACCTTGTTAAATCTTTGCCACGGGTTCCTGTTTGTGCAGTGTCAGAAAAATAACACAGAATTTTGTGCCTGTTTGTGGAGAAAAAGCTCCACTGAGAAGGAAAGTAAAAGCTGGTGTTTGTGTGGAGTCCCAGCTCCCTGCCTGACAGGGTGCTGGTTCCAGCGGGGTGAGGGATGGCTGAGGAGGTGTGAGAACCAGCCCAGAGGGTCTGGATTGCAGTTCAGAGAGAGGTTTAAATCCATTAGAGGGGACACAGGAGATGTAGAGCCATTTGTTTCTTCCAAGTGAAGCAGTGGGTTTGTTTCTGTCCTTAAGCACTATTTCAGAGTGAAGGAGAGAGACAAAGCCTGAATTTGTGGGAAGAACATAACCATTCCTAACCCCTCTAAGTTTAAGGGTTTATGGTACTTGCAGCCTTTGTTAAAAATGGTTGAAAAAGATTCCTGGTCCCTCTGCAGTTATACACAAAAATCAGTGTATTATTCATCTTCTGTTACATGGGTGGACTTACCAAAGCCTTTATCTTGAAGGTAATACTGATTTTACCTCTGCTGAATTTTTTTTGTCACTCTAATTTCCTTGCAGAACTGGTCCACAATTCCTTGACCATCCCGGCAAAACTTTCATCTCCCCATAGAAGCACCTCCATCAGCTTGTTTTTGATGCAAGCCCTGATAAAGGGCAGAATTTAAGCCAGCCACAGTCAGAATTAAATTTAAAAAATGGGGGTCTGCCCACCTCTTTTTTTTTTTTTGTCTCTTGAAATTACTTTCCAGCTCAGTCCCAGACTGAGTCATTCAAAGCTGATGGGAAATGAAAGTCATGGTCCATGGAGAGCTAATGGATATCTAAAAAAAGTTAGGGGAAAATTTATCCTCCCCTCGCCCCTAAATCCACCTGAGTTGAGAAGTGCAATACATCAACAGGTCTGTTGATAGGTTGTCTTCTCGCACAAGCTTATCATCCCATTTTATCTGCCTCATCATCTTGTGGACCTACACACTGGCAGCAGATAGATGGCTCCAGAAAGAGTCAAGGTAACATTAAAGAGACAAATGCCTCCCATCTCCCGGGGTTTTTATGCACACTGACTCCACTCCAGAGTTGTCTGTACAGCAGTCTCCTCTTGCCACCCGTCTAAAATAAAACAAAACAAAGCCCTAAATAAATGCCAGCAGGCTGAGGTGAGGCTCAGCAGTGTGAGCAGGGACAGCAGGCACTGACTCCGGGGAGGTGACCCAAGAGCCTGCCCAGAGATGTTTGCTTCAGTGACTCCCTCAGGGGACATCACCCCCAGCTCTCCCTGCTCACAGCTGACTGTGCACAGGCCCTGCTTTTCCCCCAGGACATGCTACTGGAGAAGATGAGACATGAGGACAGAAGGATGCCACTTCCACTTTGGCCTCTTGTTTTCTCTCTCTGCCCTTGATTTTTGTCACATCTGCTCTCAGACTTGTCTTTGTCAGGGATGCAGAGAGGGTCAAGAGACTTGAGACCAAGTGTCCACCCAGCCCCGTGAGGTGGTCCTGGTACCACTCCAGCCTCACCCTCCTTTATCTCAGGGTTTTTTTCCAGACTGATGTGGCCTGTGAATTTAGCAGCCACCTCTGAATCCCCTGCACTCTTCACTCTACAGTTAAGACTTAATTCTGTCCAAGCCAAGACTTGTTAGCAACACTAAAGCCCTCGAGCTGGAGTCTGCAAAGTCTCACTTTAACACTTGTCTTGCCACGTCCTATTCAGGAAAAAAAAGAAATCCATACTCATCATCTAGAAATTTCCTTAGAAATAAATATTCATGTATTACATAATCTTTTCACATTGGGGTATTCCTGGGAAGAGCCTGTTTTGGTAGCCATTCATCACTTGGAGCCTGTGGAACTCTGTTGAAAGGATGGGTTGGGTGATGCACACAGGAGCAAAACCTCCCCTACATGGGCAGGTGTTGGAAACCACAGGAAGCCACTACAAATCCTGCCTTTCCTTGCTGAGACACTCAGAAAGGGAGTAGGACAGGACAGGGCAAAATAACTGAATGAACAAAGCCTCATTCTGTCTAATATGCTGCTGACCTCCAGGTACAGAACAACCACAGGTCACTCACAGATGCAGGAGAAGGCACACAGGGACAGCTGCCTGTTAGAGAAAGTGCAGGGGATGCCACCAAGATGAGCAGGGAAATGGGGCAATTCTCCCATGAGGAAAAGCTGGGAAAGGCTTTAGAGTGACCTGATTGTGACATTACAGGCCCTGAAGGGAGCCTGCAGGAAAGATGGAGAGAGACAATTTGCAAGGCCCTGGAGTGACAGGAAAAGGGGGAATGGTTTCAAGCTGAAAGAGAGGAGGTTTAGATGGGACATTAGGAAAAAACTCTTCCCTGTGAGGGTGGGGAGGCCCTGGCACAGGGTGCCCACAGAAGCTGTGGCTGCCCCTGGATCCCTGGCAGTGTCCAAGGCCAGGTTGGATGGGGCTTGGAGCACCCTGGGCTAGTGGAAGGTGTCCCTGCCCATGGCAGGCAGTTTGGAATGAGATGGCCTTTAAGGTGCTTTCCAACCCAAATAATTCTGTGATTTCCATTCTTGAGATCCTTTGAGTGCCTCTCCCACTCCCCAGAATTATGAGCACATCCCAAAGACTGAACCCATCAGTGGGTACACACAGTGCATGGCCTGGGGGAGCTGAAAAGTGAAAGAAACAGCAGCGCCTCGTATCCAGGGACAAGACCTTTCATCACAGGATATTTCTAAGAGCATCATCACTATGAGGACAGCAAAGCTCATTTTATGTCATCAGACCTCATTCCCTAATGTGTGGGAATGCTGGAAGCACACTCACTCCAGAAGGGAAGCACGCCTTGGGAAAAGGCACAGTGGGATACCAAAAACCCCAGTGTACTCGTGGTAGGTGCACAAGCCTTTTCCATCCATGGGTCTGGTTTTGAACGTGCATCCCTTAGATAGAATGACACAATTCTCTCTGAGATCAATGGGGCAGATGCAGCCCTAGACATGAAAAGCAGGGCAGGAAGCATTCGGGAGGTAAGAAACTAAAAATATGGCAGCCCTTCTGAGGGTCAAGATAAAGGTAACATGAGCAGACATGAGAAGAGGGGGAGCAAAAGAAATAAAACTTACAAAGCATTTCCTACTGCTGCCTTCCAAAACATGTGAGAGGTTTTAGTCTCCAGGAGCCTGTTGGAAAGAAGCTCTCAGCTCTGCCTCTGCTTCTACAAATAGCTTTCTAAAAATACTAGAAGCCAGAAATTATCACTGGAATTATTTGGTATTTATTGTCATTCAAATGCCTATGTAGTCAAAATGAAAATATAGATGCCAGCCAGACCCTGGACCTCTTCTTCCCTCTTTCCGTGCTCTGGATGAGTTGAGCAAATGGAAATCCCTGTCCCTGGCTGTGTCCCTTCCACTGATTAGGCTCAGGAGGTACCAGACAGCCCACAGCACACTTGCTCCAAATTTTGCTTTTCCCAGATGAGTCCATCCTGACAACTTGAAAGCTCACAGAACAGTTTTGTTCCCAGATGCACAGCATCATTATGAGCTAGGAAAAATATATCCACTTTCCTAACTGGGATTTACACATCAAGTGCTGTCCACAGAGTTGAAGTTGTGGTAGGGACAAGTCTTGCAGCAGTGGGGCTCTGCTCTTAAACCTCAGACTGAGGCTGTGCCCCTTTGCACAGCCACGTAATTCCAAATGACCCTCTGAGTGCTCATTAAAGTGAGGCCCGATGGACAGCAGAGAGAACAAGACAATAAATCCAGGCTGGAGCCTCCAGAGCCCAGTGAAGAGGAAAGAGTGAGTCAGAAAATCCTGCTCCTTCCTCACAACATTTCCTGAGGTCCAGAGCGAGCTCAGAGGTTCCGCTTCCCACGAGTCCCTTTGCAGAGCACGAATGGGGAAGAAAGCAAAGCTCAGACAGAACTGACTCCTCTTCACTGAGATTTATTGCACGCAGGGACTGGTGGTGGGCATGAGCCAAGGAGTGCTGAGAAGAGAGACAGAGATGTAACGGGGCTGTTCTCAGCCAGGCTGGGCTTTCACAGTCCAAAGGAAAAGAAAATTGCACTCATGTCCACCTTCCAAGGTGGACCTTCCACAGATTCACACCCAGCAGTGTTTGCCACCCGCTTTCCCATGGCTTTGCGCTGAGGTGAACGGAAACGTGGTGGATACACACCGGACTGCTCCCTGAGAAGCAAAAACAGCGTGAGAACCATTTTTCTCAAGTTTAACAGAGTGGGGAAATGATTTTCACCTAGCTCACAGTGAGTTCACAAGACCATCAGTCACTGCCTGCGCTGCAGCCCCCGGGGCAGTGGGAGAGGGATTAACCAGGAGATGGCACAAGGCAGAGCAGCACAGGGTGCAACAGCAGCTCTGCTGCTCAGCAGAGGCAGGAGCGTGTTGTTACCCCCTAACATCAGAAACGGAGGGCTCCTGCAGGGTTTTGCTGGGTGCAAATTGCTGCAAGAAGCAAAGAGCTCTCTGCGTACTTTGCAGCTTGAAGTATTCTGGATAGTCACAAGGGAGAGCAAGGAGAGAGTCGCTGAAATGCAAAGGGAGGTGGACACCTGTGAAACATGTCATTTTCTCTGACACTTGTGTGGAGTTCCTTTATTGAATCACCTTTTTGCACCTGTGGCCACTCTCCAACTGAACAAACATCCCTTGGGAAAGTCTCCCCACTCCATGCCGTGCACAGGTTGCAGGGGCATCCAAACATTCCTAAGTCACAGCACCAAAGGCTGCTTTCTTCAAATCCAGCCACTCTGGAAGTCTTTTCTTAATCTGCAATTCCTAATAAATCTGTCCCTCTAAGTCCATGAAAGAAACCTCAGGTGTCCCAGCATGAAAACCCAGTCCCTGCATCGGTCCTGGCCGGGTTTGACAGCCAGCGATGCCAAGGTGCAGCTTGGCGATGCACAGGAAGCTGGATCGGAGCACAGCCAAGAGCAGGGATGCAAGGACAGACAGAGCAGGGAACAAAAATGCCTTGGGGACTCTCCTGGGCTGGTTGTTTCTACCATGGCCTGCAGTAACAGGGGTGAGCCACGTCCACTCATATATTATTTTACACTAAAAATGAGGGTAAAAATGCTGGGCTTCACTTGAACCTTGTCTAGAGACACGGGTCAGAGTACGGTGGTATCCAAAGGGAGGTTCAGGTTTGTGAGGTGTGGCTCACTTTCCTCTCTACAAGAGCAAAGAACACACAAGAAAAAAATACAGTTTAATCTGTCTTGTGTTTTGCTGACAGCTCCATGGGGGACCTCAGGAGCAGAGTAGCCGAGATATTGCAGGTACAGCTGTGAGTGTAATGGGTTTTTCAGTTCATTTGGAAAACAAAACAAGAGCTGTTCTGTGTTGACCTGAAATATTTTTCCACTATAATGAGAGAAAAGGAGCAAATACTCATCTTCAATCAACCGAAACATTCTGTTTGGCCCAAAATGAAAGCTTTCATTTTGTTTCCACAGTACTCAACCACTTCTTAATTCATGCTAAATTCAAAACAAGAAATACCAATCAAGCAAAATGCTTTGTGTCAAGCTGAATAGTTTTTTCTTACCTTCCTGCCCTCGCCTGGGGCACTCTGCTCTAATGCAAGCCGAGTTTGCAAATTATTTTGTGTTGTTTTTGAATTACGCGGAAAAGTGAAGGGGAACCTTTCTGCAGGTTGAGCCCTCCCGCCCTGGTGTGTGGCCAGGATGGAGAAGCATTAACAGCACTGCAGGAACCCGCCCCTGCCTCCCCGGGCACGGCTGTAATAACAGCACCACCTCCCTCAAATTAGCAGCTTGGAGCTCCTTTCTGCCCCATCCAAATGTCTGTAATAAAGGCAATTCACGGCTCGGGGAAGGTGCGCCCTGCCTCCCCACTGATGGCTGCCCGCTAATCAACGGCAGCCAGCCCCCCTCCATCCTAAAAGGTGTTATTAATGGGTCGGCATCCCCCGGAGAACAGCGGGAGAACTGAAAGTAAACCATCAGGTTATGTCAGGGTTTGAGTCACAGAGCAGCTCTAATTGAAACTTCTCTGTCATTTACTCATCAGGAATGTAGAGCTCCTTCTTTGAATGAAACATTAGACACCGGCCTGACAGCTCCAGGTGGAAGATTATCCGGCAGCTTAATCGCTCCGTGACAGCCCTGGTTACTCCCACATCAGCATCTACTAACCTTCCTTTTATTCAGACCCTTTTATGCCTCTTTAATCAGCGGCTCTGGGTGCTTTGGATCAAAAGCCAGTCGGATCTCGGGCGGGATGTGAGAGCTGCATGAGGGGGCCAGGGCTGCCTGCCAGGTCACCTCCTCTTGGGTGGAAATCTTCAGAACAGGGGCTGCCTTCTGAAACCACTAATCCAGTTTATCTCTGGGAAGGAGATAACTGTTTTGCCAGAAGTTGGGCTCTTATCAGAAGCTTCAAATTTTGGGGTGTAGTGCTTAAAGCCCCAAGTCATGGTTGTGAAAAAAAAAAAAAAAAAAAAAAGAAAGCACCACAAAAAATTCAGCTTTAATTTAATTTATTTTTGATAAGTTAGTATCGAGCCTTTAGGTTTTTCAGACAGAGCTCAAAACCAGATGTGAGTGCACCCTCAAGGCTCAAACACTGGAAGACAGATAAAAAGAACCCAAAGTTTATCCTCTCTAAATCAAGACTGGATGTCTCTTGAAAATTGATGCTATAACTCAAACAGAAGTTATGGTCTTGATGCAGAAATTATTAGCTGAAGCTTCCTGAGCTGTATTATGCAGGAAGTCAGACTAGATGATAATAGTCCCTCCTGGCCCTCAAGTCTATGAATCTTTCTCCTGTGCTGTCCCAAATTGTCCTTTCGTGTGTGATGTGTTTGGGTCCAGATTCTCAACGGCATTCAGACAGACAGCACCAGGCGTGCATTTTCAGGGGGAAATAAAGGAATTTTAGCACCTCCATAACATCTTGCACCAGCTCTTTCTGCTTGCTTTGAGTCCCCAGTGCAGAGCCAGAGAGACAGAAAGCCTCTGGTGACAAGCAGACTGGGGCACTTTGGGCTTCACATTGTCCCAGCCTGGTGACACAGGTCTGTCCCACGGTGTGTGTGTGGCTCAGCCTCTCCTTGGTGACACCAGGGGTGTGACATTCCTTGCTCAGCACCTCTGGCCCAGTCAGTCCTGCTGAGCTCACCACAGGTTTGCTGAGCAGATGGGGAGTGGAACAGCCACCTCAAGCTCTGTGTTCGTGAAAAGGCTCTTCCCTTTGTCTGCCACCTTCACCCCTTCCAATTCCATTTGCTGCAGCATCTCCCTGGAGCAGCCTGAGCTGGCTGGCTGCTGGCTCCTCCCGATTATCTGTGTGCAGCTCCCCATGCTGCTCCTCCACGGGCCCAGATGCCCAAAGATTCAATACTCCTTGCCCAAGCCATCCTGGCAGGTTTTGCTCCAGCCTTGGGCCAGATTGCCTTTGCTGGCTGCAGTTGGCTTGGCAATGCCATGGTGGAGCCATCTCTAGAATAAATAAATAACCCTCATGTGAGTGGACACTTCTGCTGCTCTAAGGGATGCTCAGGACCAATAAAACATGTCCTAAGTTGTCTCAGTGGGGAGAAGAAACAACCTTCAAGTGGTGATCCTGTATTTCTGCAATCCAGCCCTGGAAACCTGAAATTCATCCTCCCACTTGGGGTTCCCAACCCCATTAATAATATGAAATAAGACAGAGTCTGTGCCCAGCAGAGCTTCCAGCAAAGTCAGACAAGCCAAAGAAGCATGCTAGATAATAGCTGAGGGTTGGAGGGAGTGGGGAGACCTGGGTGAAGGGAAAGAGATGGAAAGGACTGTTGGAGGGAATGATGGATTTGACAGAGGAGAGGAAAGGCAGTCTGGGGAAAAGGAGAGGAATGTGTCCAAAACAGTGGCAGCATGGCTGAAGGAATAACACTGACAGAGAAGAGACTGAGGGAATTGGAGAATAAAAGGGCTGTGAAATATAAAATCTGGACATAACAGTGGAGATTTGGAAAGGTCTTTGCTGGAGATCGCGTGGAGCTAACCAGGCATAGGAAGCAAAAATTCCAATGGTTTCATTCAGCATGGTACCAGTAAAAGACAATAAAATAGAATTGATGATCTGGGAGCAGAGACAGAGGTGTAAAATGTCGAAAGACAGAAAAGGCCAGCTCTTACCTAATGAGGACAGGAGGTAACTTTGTGGCTTATGAACTTTCTCGTATTGTGAATGAGGTAAACGGGGGATTAGTTGAGTTAATGAGTGAGGAGTCTCACTTTAAGTAAGTATGCATACATTGATAGACATTTCACAATCAAAGCAAAAGGATGAAAACACCTGCTGAAAACAGCTGCTGCCTTTCCGGTGCAGCTCTGGTGTGACAAGGAACCCTCACTGTCCACGCGAGCACTGAGAGAGCTGAGCTGTTTGATGTGTCAGGGTCAGGGGAGGGAAAACAGGAGACTGGCTGACCCTCAATCCAACTCACTACAAAAAAAAAAAAAAATTAAAACATTTGAAGGTTCTTTTTTTTCCTAGCTTGTATTTCTCAGACGGGGGGTCAAGGCACTGTGCAGAGGTTACAGAGCAGAAATGCTGCTGCTCGGTATCATCTGTGTTCCTCCTGAAACACAACTGCCATTTCCCCTTCTGTCTCCCATTCCCCAAAGGGAAGTTACAGAAAAAAGGTGTTGAACTATTCCTTCTGCGATACCATCATATCGTATATTTGTATCAGTTAATTCACGGGAAATATTCAGATTTCACACCGTTAGTGTCTCAGCAAGTTCACACAAGGTACCCTGAGACATTTAATCGTTGAATTTGTCTTTATTTAATAGAGGTTGTTAAATAGAGTCTGCAAAGTCTGTTCAAACCACAGTGGATCAGCACATAATAAACCACAAGGGAACTTTGGGGTTTTTGTGCCAATTAAACATCGATAGCCCTGGATTTGGAGGGCTTTCACCTCAGAGTTTGATTTTGGCTCTGCTAGTGAGCAATAGCATTAACACACACCTCTCTGCTTCACCACTAAATCAAATGAGGCCCAAGCCATCACAGGCTGGTAGGGATCCAAACTTTCCCGAACGTCAGTGGTCATTCTGTGCTTGAATTTAATTCAAACCTACTCTTAACAAGAAAAGAGAGGATATTAGAGCGGCACTCCCGGATTTAGGCATGACAGCAGCTGGAGAAGGATGGAGACCTTTCTGAGATCGACAAAAGGAGGTCAGGCCCACGTGTGGAGCACGTGCTGATAGCAGAGGGTAATTTACCTGAAGTTCTGGTGATCCCAGCTCTGCCCCTGCATATGGTCAGAGGAAGGAGGAATACGTTTGCTGGCAGTGGATGTGGAGTTCTGAATTATGGGAGTTTGACAGGCTGGGAACCCCTGCTGAACAGCAAACCTGGGAACAGGGTCAGGAGTGTGGCCTGTGAGGTGACTTTAGCACAGCCAACTCTATCTGCATAATAAGTGTTCCGATTCTAATTGTTATTTATAACCCCTACGCCTCTCACCTGAGGAGCATAAAAAAAAGCTTTAAAAGATGGTTGCAGCTTATTTACAATGGCTCCATTGGCTCGTAGCACTCTCCAGATGCATGTTAAAGCAGCAATAAAGGAAGCAAAAGCATTTTTAAAATCTGCTTTTAGAGCTGTGCATTGCTGACATGTATTTAAATCATCTGCACGCCATCAAGCATGGGTTCAAATTTAAATGTCACTGTGAAGCTTTTTCTCTTATCCCTTCACAGAGTCATTTGTCACCTTCCAATTCATGCAATGAAAAGGAAGTGAACAGAAAATTAGACAAACAAATAAAAGTCTATGTTTTTAATGCAAAATGCAACCCTGGAAGCCACTTGCTGTAAGTTTTTTTTTAAATATTCAAGAAGAAGAGGGACAGGAAACAAAGCAAAACTGCTGTTAAAAGAAACAATAGACAAAGTAAAAGTCTTTCTCTTTGCTTAAATGTTAGAAGTAATAATGAAATGAAATAATCATTATTGTTGATCTGCGTATATATTGATGGCTGCCAAAGTGGATGTTTACCTTCCTGTTTATTACCCACCTTGTTGTGATAAATTTGAATAAGCACTGGGGGGACCAGAATTAAGGGGTAGGGTTTTTTTCCCGGTCTTTAATTCTAAACTCATGAGAGGAGCTTCGCTTCCCAGATCACTGAAATGCCTTTTCTTTCCTGTCTGTATGACAAATTGACTTACATATTCCAATATATATATTATATATTCCAATTCTTTTTTCAAGAATTCCCAGTTTATGCTTCCTCAAGTTATAGCATTCCTCTGAATATGAAAACCTCTGTCCCTCTAATTCTTCTTGTGACCAGTAATCTTATTTTTTGCTTAGACAAAATATTAAGAGCAGAATCCATAAGTAATCAAATATGGTTTCCATAGCTGTCAACACTATTAAAGCATTGTTCCAGTTTTCCATTGCAATGGAATCTACAGAACAGACACAGATTATATGATATCAGTGATAAAATAATGATTATCTGCAGTCACAGGGCCAAATGTTTGACTTCTAAGGCACAAAACACTGGTGCTGATGGCAGAATGTAATCTGCCTTTTCACCTTGAGGGCAAAAATATTTCAACTCAATTTTAATGCTGGTTGATGGCAAGCAAGAGGTTTCTGATTACAGTCCTTTGTTATTGAATATTTGTTTTGCCTTGTCAGAGTGAAAATTTTGCAATTTTCCCCAAAAAGCAAAGCTTCTGCAGTCTTGGGGTTGAGATGAGTATTGCTATTCTTCTATAAAAATAATCATGGCTGGAAGTTGGACCCAGATGTAAAAAAACCCCCAAAAATTAAAAATACACATTTCAGGTTATAATACCAAAAGAAGCATGAAAAGGACTCAGAGTGCTCTTTCCAGAAGTCTCATCATTCAATGCCAGACCCAGGCTTTGAGGAAACCTTGAATAATAGGCATACGCACAAAATCCATAAACTTCAATAAAATTAGTTATGAAATTGAATCCCAAAGCATCTCAAACTGGGATATTTGGTTTTTTCTGTGGGGTTTAAGTCAGGATTAATTTGTACCCAAAATAAAATATGCAACTTCATCACCAGAATAAGTCTCAAAGTCAACACCAGTAATAGAAAAAGGACCTGGAGAATCCCACCTGCTGCCCAAATCCTGGCACTGGCACAAACGTAGAGGCAGGACCAGGAGAGGTGTGAAGACAAAGGGAAAAGATTTCAGACTGGAAGGGAGTAGGTTTAGATTGGGTATTAGGAAGAAATTCTTCCCTGTGGGGATGGTGAGGCCCTGGCACAGGTTATCCAGAGAAGCTGTAGCTGCCCCTGGATCTCTGGAAGTGCCCAAAGTCAACAGAATAGCAAACAGAACTGAGTAGAAAATGAAAAAAATATTTCTCCAGGGTTCATGAATGAAAAAGCCTCATAAGGAACCTGAATGGGTGTGTAAACACATTGGTTAACTAAAGAACACAGGTTCAGGTGTCTGTAATCAGCTGAGGTGCTTGGGAGTTAATTTGACATTCATGGAAGTTAAAAGTTATTTGGTCTAGAAGAAAGAATAGTATGACCAGCTCCCATTCAGCATTCCTAACAGAGCTGGAGGGATAATCTGCTCTGTGAATTTGGCCTCTGGTTCTGTTTTCCAATTATCCTCAGGCAGATGGTGATTTTGTTTTATTTATTCACTATTAGAATTATTTGCTGGATAGCCTCAGTAAACAATTCTCACTTGATACATTGCCAGTGAGCAGTTTCCTTGGGATCTTCAGTGCTTGCTCTGAAGATGCATCAATAAGATGCAAAGACGACCTGGAAGCTCTGTGGTTTCTTCTGGGATGAGCAGTTGCCTTAGAAGTAGGTTTCCAAAGAAAAAGAAAGGGGTGTGATTTCAGTTTCAACATTCCCTTTCTAGGAATATTTCTGTAAAGGGAGCTGTTTCCCATGAGCAAGTCTAACAGTCATTCCAAAGCCTGGAATTAGCCTAGGTACACAAAACAGCACTTGAGCTCCCAGCCCAGCTACACACGCACTCCCTCAGGTCCCTGTTTTCATTTCCCCACTCAGAGCTGAGGCTTTTGGCTCTTCCTTCATGTGACAGACACTCATCAGCACAATGGTCAACGTGGAGGAAATTTTAAGCAGCCAAGACTGCATAATCAGTCTTTTCAAATATTTTACCGTCCATTAAAATAAAAGCTTGTCAGGGAAAAGTGACATTAAACATAATAAGCTGCTGTACACAAGCCTGCCTGTCCCCTCTGCCCAGGCTGTCCCCAGCCTTTCTGGTGACTCATCATCTCTCCACACATCTCCTCTTCCTTCTGCTGGGAGAGGCTTTTAGATGCTGAATTCCTTCGACCCCAAGGTCCCCCACTTCAGAAAACCCACACCACCTACCACTTAGCAGAGCTGAAAGGCAGGAGCAGGTCCTTGAATGGAGAAGGTTGTCCTTTGTCTGTCAAGAAGATGGATAAATAGATAATATTGGAGAAGCTGTTTAGCTTCATGCTTGGATTCTACTGCATCTGAACAGCACTGAGATATTATAAACACTCGAAAATAATCCAAATCAATAAAGCCTAGGGAAATTCCCATCAGATATCACATCTCATATAACAACTGCATCTGTCTGAGCAGGCAACCTAAAATATTCACACCACAGTTCTGTTTTGAGGGATTATTTATCTAACCTAGAGGAGTCTGCTGATCCCATGGATTCTTTAAAAAAGTGCACACCTATTTATGAAAAATATTTTGCGGTTTGAGTTCCCTCTGTATAAGTTGCCAGTGAATCGTGAGCCTGCTCCACTTTTCCAGATATGGATTTCCACCAGGCAGAAATAAAGTACAAAATTACTTTTCTTATTTTATGGGCCATGAGAAAAATCACCGATCTCAGGACTAAAAAGCTGGCCAGCAAAGCAAATGACCATTCAAAGGAGAATTATAGAAGCATAAGGAACTGCCAATAAATAACACACTGATATTAAAAGCACAGGGTGAGCTACCAAGCACATCAGAGGGAAAACCAATGTTCTTAATGCTGAGATCCTAAACAACCCTGGCAGCAGCTCCCAAGAGGACAAACCCATATATTCCAGTGACTCTGAAAAGGTCATTGGGTTTTCTTAATGAGCAGCCTGGAAATCAGCATCTGTACATAAATGCAGAAATATATAAAGCCAGGAGCTGAGCCTCATGACAAGCTTGTTGAGCTTTGAAGTAATATTGAACTGGCATTTTCCAGGGTAGGACAGGGCAGGAACTGAAGTCGAATCAGTGAAAACTCAGGGGATTGTAACTCAGTGTTCACAGAATCCCAGCATGGCTTGGGTTGAAAGGGACCTTAAAGTTCAGCTTGTTCCACCCCCTGCCATGGGCAGGGACACCTTCCAGTAACCCAGGTTGCTCCAAGCCCTGTCGAACCTGGCCTGACATTGCCTAAATGTGGATGTCAAAACTGAGAAAGACCAAGTTACTTCTCTTGGAAGGCTGGGTTGGGAACTGTGGAAGCCTGGACATCTCTGGAGAGCCACCAGCACATTCTCCTGACCAGGCTGTGCAATGGCTTCTTGAGAATAACTTCGTTGTTAAACAGGGGCTTCTCACAGCATCACACTCGCCTGCTTTTGCCTGGTGTGGCAAGCCACAGAGGAATCTGGAGTGTGTTTGTGGAAGGACTCAAGAGTTTTTACAGGGAAGTGTGGAAAGGCAGGAATTCACACCGGCCAGCCTGAGATGATGAGCTGGGCTAATTTGACTCTGTAATTAAAGGAGAAGCAGCCTGAACGCTGTGAAGCAGCCTTTCAACCAGGAACCTACTTTAGCTGCTCCAAGTCACACTCTGAGAGCTCTCCCTACTCCCCATTGATTACAGAGGGAAGTAAAGGAGATCAGGTAGCAAAGGGAATGGATTAAATTACCTGTCTGAAAGTGCGTGGTACAAATACCCTGCAAAGTGCCCTAGAACAGAAAGATTAGCACAATTTCCAGGGAGGTGTAAAAGACCTTGAGCTGCATCCAACAAGAATTGCACAATCTTTCCAACTGCTGCTGGTTTTTAGTAGCTGCTGCTAAAAATTCACTGCACAAAATGTTGTTCAAATGCTGTAGAATGGCTTAGCAAAATAAAGCAAAATGAAAAGTGACAATTAACACAAAAATCCTGGGTACATCTATTTTTCTAGAATTCAAATCAGAGCACAGGTATGACAGAGCAGCACAGCAGAGGTGCTAAAAGGGAGAACTCGTGGCAAGCGTAGGTGTTTGCAATGGAAAATTTAGAATTTAGAAAATAATTTTACAACAATGTTGGAGGATGACGTCCCCTTTATAAGACAAAAAACCTTGTGAAACAAAGATTAAATAAATACCATTCAAAATAAAAATAAGAAGCATAATGATTAAGTTTTCAACTTCTTCCACAGCCTGACAACAGACCTGACAAGTTACCACAAAGGCTGAAAACAATCAAACAAAATATTTATTTTTCAATAAAAGAAGTGGGAAAAAACCCAAAATTTGAAATCACTGAAAAGTTTCCTTTTAACTTCAGTGGTACTGACTCATGAATAACTTTTGGCTAAGAAGTTTCAGATATAACTTCATGACCATAAAGTTTATCAGTTCTTCAGATGATATAAAATGGAAATACATTTTCTTCCACAAGCAGGTGCCATAGAGCATTTTGACTCTTTCTTCTACAGCACTTTGGTGCAAATTCTGCTTGGAAATGGGGTCTGTCCTAAGCTCAGTTTGATGTGTGAGAAAAATCCTGAATTCGTGGGTATTTAGGGACACACCCTATTTGCATTAGCAGAGATTATGCCCAATGTTTTCCCTGTTTGGGCTAATTGAGCTCCCCTGGCACTGCAGAGACACTGCCCCAGAAAACCTCTCCCAAAATGGATTTGCTTTCATGGCTTTTCTCCTCTTCTTGTTTCATCCCTGTAGAGCTGTAGCTGGCAGAGGCTCATTTTACTAAATCTCTCTCTATTGACTTCTGTGCCCACCATGTGGTCCCTGTTCACTGGAGCAAAAGCATTTTCCTGCCATCTCCCAGTTCTCCAAGTCCTGTTACTGGAAATGAAGTTTCGATGTCTCAGACACTGGCGCGGCTGCTCCTGCCCATGGAAGATGGAAGCACTAAACTGTTAAATTAACAGCTGCAAACAACTCACAGAAAAGGGATGAGAGCAAATGAACATGACTCCAAATCATTCCTCCTGAGCAGAGCAGGCCCCTGGTGCTGAGGGCACAAAGCAATCAGCCTGGCCAGGCTGGAATTCCACACCCAACCCAGATTCCACCTCCAAGACCAATCAGTTTAGATGAAACACTTGGAGGGAGAAAAATAATCTTGCAACTGATGGAAAAACCTTAAAAAAACATTGTGAAACAGAGGGGTTTTTTAAGCCCTGCATTGCTGCTCAGCTGGCGGTGTTTTTTTCTGGACTGTTTCACCCATCCCTCCACGACGATATAAAAGTCAGCGCTTCATTGAACTTCCTAATAGCCAGGACATATTTCCTTCGCAACCCCAGCGCTGCCTCTCTCTATGAGCTTTCTCCTAAGCAGCATGACACAACATATTGTAAAGGGAAAATGATAATTAGAAGGAACATTCAAGCAGAGGAAGTTGTCTGGAAAAATGCTTTAGTTAAATGAAGCGGTGAAGATTGTTTTTAACTTAATCTGTTAAACACACTCGCCCGCACGCACACGCGGATCTGTCCCAGCTCAGGAATGTCTGCTCACTGCAGAGCTGCTGCCCGTGGATGGAGCACAAACCCGGGCAAGGAGGAGAAGACAATTCTTGGTTTGATTTTACAGAGATTAAATGGAAATGAAGAGGGATTAAAGGCACATAAAGTATCCAAGTTCAGGAGTGAAGTGCTGCCAGAGCCACTGTTGTGACTCAGCTCTGTCACGCTCTGTGCATGCACTGGCTGCCCCTTCCACCAGCTCAGGGACATTACAAGGCTGTGACCCATATTCCCAAGGAAAATCTGCATCACCACTGGGAACACAATTCAGTTGGGATGCTTGAATCTTGCTTTCAACACAGAACCATTCTTCACATGGACCAGTGTTTAAACCATTGGTAATTTCAGACAAACATGTGTTAGGGATGGATGATAAAGACATATCTGATACAAATTACAAATACTGGAGAGAGAAATAAATAGAAGAGTTTGTCCTGGGGGAAAGAAAAAAAAGAAAAATCTATTGCCCTGACAGTCAGCTTCTGTTTGAGTCTTTGAAATATCTTGTGAGTGGGATGGTGGGAGACAATGGAAATCTAAAACATCTCATTTATTTAATTAACCAGACCATGCAACACCAATATCTCCTCTACTCAGAAATGTTTTGTTTTTGTATAGAAGAGGGAACCACGATTTTATTTCAGACCAAATTAATGTGGGCATGGAGGAGACGAGCATAGAAGTCCATTTTTCGAACAATAAGGATCAATTTTCCTTTGGAAAAGTTCACTCTTCCAACAGTAATGGTTCTATAAAAGCTGCAGAGATGCCAGGCTTCCAGAAGCAGCCCCAAGTGAAAGAAGGTTGCACAGTGTGGGAAAAGGGGCCAAAATTGTTTAATAGAAGTTGTTTTTCAGGTAAATCTTCATTCCATGATTGTCACAAAATGACTGGGAGGGTTCTCTGTGTGGAGATCTGGGGATGAGATAATGAACAGCCAAGCAGGGAATGACCATGGCGTAGGGAAGAAAGCAAGTGGTGCTGGGAAATGGGATTATGTCGGAGAGGGGTTCTCCTGCTGCTCATAGCTCAGCCTCAGCCTGCAGCTGTAGTGCAGAATGAGTCCAACACAGAACACATCTATTCTCCAGAACTGAGATTTTTTTTCTCCTTTCTGTTAACACAGAAAATATTTCTGCTGTTACTGTAAGTTTTCTGCTAACCTTCTATTTTCTCTTTCTGCCCTTGGTTTCCTTTTGTCTTCAAGCACAGAGAGAAGAATTTGAAAGCAGGGCTGGGTTTCAGCTCTTTGCTGGCGGCTCAGGGCAGTGCAGCTCAGCTCATTTGTGCTCAGGCTCCTTTCCACAGTGCTGCAAAGTCAGCTTGGGACAGGGCAGCCATGGGTCACTGTTACAATCATTTTCCTTCACAGTTTTTCAAAAAGCTTTTAGAGTAACATGACAATTGCCAGCGTGGATAAGGATCAGTGACGGTTTCACCAAGTGACTTACCTCTGGAAATGATCAAAACAGAAACTTCACAGGGAAATATAAAACCAGCCACCCAAGAAAATATTGCAACAAATCCCTAGAGTAATAGTGAGTAAATCTAGAGAAGAGCCCTGAAACTCTTAATACATTCAGAAGCTTCCCTCTTGATTAACTATTACAATTTTGGATATTGTAATGGTCCTCTTTGAATCTAGCTAGAAATTATGTACTTCTACACAGGAGATCAAATGAATCTTGGCACTCCTGGCCAAGCCTCGCCCTCTGCATCCTTCCACCCATTGCTCAGATAAATTGCCTTGTCCAAGAAGGTGTTAGAGGCTGTTCACTGAGTGCAATGTCTGCCCACAAATCTGCTCTTTCACAAATCCGTGTAAATCTCAACTCCTCTTACCCTGGAAAAGAAGCCAATTCCTTGTGGCCAAATGGGAACACAAGAGGATAATCCAACACTGTGACGATGGGCCCTGATTAGTTAGCTGCTCTTTCTGGATGGGAATACCAGAGGTGATCCTGCATTAGAAGGAAAGGAGTCATGGGAGGTTACACTCCCCAGCAGAACGTCTATAACAGACTCTCAGCACAAACGATACATTTCTCCTTGTTGGGTTTTATGTTTCCCATACATTTTGTGCAGCTGGAAAATGCCACCTTCATAGCCCTGGCAACCCAGACACTGTTGCAGGGGTTATTTCTTTTCCTGACACCACCTATAAACAAATATGCTTCTTTTTTATTTTACTTTTTCCCCTATCCTTTTAGAAACTTTCCCATCACAATGGGGTCCAAATTCACTCTTTATGCAGGCGAAAGGTGTTCATACATGACAGGGAGAAATACTGCAACTACTCAGTGAGGAATCCCAGTATCTTTAGGCAGGTTGCAAGTTGGTTGACTTTGGCGTTGATATGGACTCCCTTGTTTGTCCTTCCCGTTTAAGCATCTGTTCCTAAGGAGAAGGGACAATTTTTGGTCTTTAACACTCAGCTCATGGATAAACTGTCCCTGAAATGCCTTGCTACAAATCTTGAAGCAAGTGGAAATTGTTATTTTGCTATGTCTAATGTGAAACAAGACCATTTTTTTCTTTTTTTTTCTTTTTCTCTCATGCTTGTACTTAAAAATCAGAACAATGGTTTACATCCAAGTGAATCCTCTGATACCACAAATACTCAAAGCTGGCTTCTTTTTTTTTTTCATTTCTGGACTGGCAAACCCTCATGGCACCATGAGGGTTTCATGTGGCAGGAAAACATCCATGAAAATGGCAAAAGTGCCAGCAGCAGAGCTTTCAAGCTCTGGCACCTGACTGCGCTCCTGCCTTTGCAAGTCCCTGCAGCACATGTGAGAACTATGCAGCAGCCAGTTTTTCTGATTTGCTTTTCTGCTCTTGAACTTTACCCACTGCTCTCAGTATCATTTTGAGAGCTCAGAAGACTCAATATTTCAGCTTTTTTTCTAGAAGACTCTGTTGCAGGAGGTGTTGTAACAGCACCCACTGCCCACATGACCCATCCCTCATTTTTAAGGACAGTACATCAGCCAGATGGAGTAAAACACAGTTCTGAAAGTGCATCTGGCGCTGTGGATACCAGACGTTATCTGAAGGCTGAAAAAGTCCATTTTCTGCATCAATGGCAAAAAATAGGGCAGAGAACAGCAGCTGACTTTAATAGGAGCAGTACAGGCTGCAGCTTAAAAGGAATCTGCTCCAGATGACCAGTGTGAGCTGGTGATTTATTATTGCTCCTGCCACCCTGGTGCTGTAGTAGATGCTGTGTTGGGGTGAAAGTCTATACGGGCTGTCAGAATTGTTGCTCGTGTGCTATCTCTCCTGTAATAGGGCTAAACACTCTGACACCTCCTACCCAGGAATATTTACTGCTACAGCCACAGAGAAGCATCAAATTAAATTTTCCAACCAAGACAGGCTTCCTCCAGCCCTATTAGAGCATTACAGATTTACTCAATGACAGTTAAGGAACTTGAGACCATCAGCATTTATCGTTAGCTTTGATTTCTGGGTAAAAAGTAATAAATAAAATCCAAATTCAATAACTGCTCTCCTTGCAAAACATGTGTCACCTACCAAGATCCATCACACGTCGGCAGGTGCTACAGCACTCTCATTTGTACTTTGTCTGCAGGTGGCAAACTAAACCCAGGAAATAAATGTACAGTAACAGAAAAGTTAAATGTTCAAGAAAAATTAAAAGCCAAACAAGCATTTTCACATCAGAGGATCTTGACTTTACTACCAACATCTCTACTGTACAGAAAAACTTCAGAAGGACTTCAGCCCATGCCATGAAAATTTTTTCCAGTTGATGTAAAATACTTTCCTCCCCTTCCAGATCACTTTCCCCCTACTTTAACCTCCACAATGGCAGTGGAAGCAACTGTATCGTTGTCTATATTTCCATCAGGGAGTCCTGGATGCTCCTTCTCCTTCCAGCTCCTTGAAATGGCAGACACAAAACCAACGAGTGTTATAACAAGATGTGCTCTCTTGGAGATATTGCTCATCCTTAAAGGATAGTGACTAATTTCTTCCCTTATTTCTCTTTTATCAGGGAAATAATTATCTGTAATGGACAACTTGTAGAAGAATAATAAAGCAAACAGTAAGTAGGGATGTGAATAAATAGAATGAATCAATATTGCTTTTGTTAAGTCAAATTGTGGCCAGAAATCTCCTGGAGTTCTTTGAGGGTGTTTATGAGCTTGTAAACAAAAAGGATTGGTCAGCACAGCACAGTTGTATATCCACGAGATTTCCATTAAATTTCCTCACTAGGGGTCCTAAAGAACTGAGACCTCCATGGGATAAAAGAGCTGCTCAATTCGTGCATTAACAACTGCTTGTAATATAAGGAACAAAAGGTAAGGATGGTTTTTACTGGTTTTCAACAAGGCTGTAAAAGGTTGTCTGCTTGAACTGTTTTCATTCAGTAGTTCTACATAACCTCAAAATGAGGATGAATATGGCAAATTGCTGAGTGTAGAAATGTATTTGTTATAACCAGACTTGAAGTTTATTTCAAACAAGTGTATAGATCTCCCAGAACATATAAAAATAGTAGAAGAAATACATTGGGAGGGAATTTATGACTGGATAGATTATAGGAGTCTGGACTGTGTTAAATAGGCAGTGATGATTCAACTGTAGTGGATGAAGAAGGGTAAAAGATGAGATAAACCTATGAAATTATTGGCTGTGGGGAGAAGATGGACATGGAGAGATTATTCCATTTCTTTCACTATTAAAACAGGGATGTATATAATGAAAAGAATTGGAAACAGGCTTAAAGTAAATAAAAAAGTATATATTTTTAGCACAAGGTAAAGAATTGCTTTGAGGAGCTCATTGTCCCAGGATATTTCAGTGGCTGAAACTGTGAACAGATTGGAAAAAGATTCATTGAGATAAGCTGCTGTTGTTGCACAAAGCTATTACATCTATTACACATTATGAAGCCCAAAAAGCCCTGAACTCCAGAAGCTGGGAAAATCATCAATTTAAAAATACCTTTCTTCTTGTAGATTCCATCCTAGAGAACCTGCTGTTACTCCCATCAGGAACAAGACAGGGAGTTGGTCTTTGATCCAGCATAGTACAGCAGTTCTTCCATTTTCATGGGAGTAATTTCATAGCACGGCCACCTCCTGAGCCTGCCTGGCACATGAGGTACCTGGAGGGGAGCTGGGCCACAGCTGGACTTGGAGAGGGGTAGGAGGCTGCAATAATTCTGGATTTTATACCCATTTATACCTCAGATTGCTTGCATTATGTCTTCAGTATACTTTGCATTATACCAGGATGGCATTTTCTCTTTGCAGTGACATGACATAACACCATACAGAAAAGGATCTAGTTAAAGAAAGCATTGCCTATCTGTATAAAAAAACAATTTTTCCTCATCTTAATGGTGTCATTGGAGAGAGTTAACTGGTTGTTGAAAGGACAAGGTCATGGTGGAGTCAAACTCAGTGTGGGAAACCAGGGATGTTTGTCAATAGGGAGACTCGGGGGCTAAAAAAGTGATGACAAAGAGAGTTGGTGAACTGTGACCATGAGGCTCAAACCTGCCCTCTCTTCCTTTCCTGATACTGTAAAAGGATTAGGAGTTTTTTTGGAAGGTGCTTGGCTGTGAAGGACATCCAGAAAACATCCTGCTCTTGCCCCTGTTCAAAGATCACCGGAGTCAAAAGGACCCTTTTCTGCAGCACTTTGTGTTCAGGCTTTAGTTCCCAGAGCAGATTATCCATGGTAGATAGCTGGCAGGGAGGCAGTGCTGTGCTGCCTTCCTCAGCCATTAATTGCAGATCCCAATCAGCCGCCCAGATAGCAAAGACAGGAACAGTTTACCACTCCCTGAGCCTGGCTTAGCTCAGTCTCTGCCCTGCTTTCCTCCCCATCGCCCCTCAGAGCTGCTAAACTGATCCAACTCCATCCCTTTCCTCTTTCTCTGTGACTCTGGTGTTTGCTGAAACCACTTCCCTGGTAGGTGACGCACGTTATCAGTGAACAAAGACATCATCTTTTTGTGTGCTGGCTCCCAGCTCCATCCCATAAGGGGCTGCTGTTTCAGGATTGTTTGGGAGTGTGTGGGTTGCCTTGTCACATTGTTTGGGTAATGAAAGGGTACAGAAAACAGCCTGAGATCTGCTACTGGAGACATGTAATTATTGCTGATCTCAAGGGAGCTTGTGAGTTGGGGTTTCTTTGTTATTATTTGTGCTTTGACAATTGTATCTGGATGTTTACCTTTCAGCCTTTTCCCATATCTAACAAGCTAAAAAGACAGATAGATCAGCAGGATTTCTAAGGGGAACAGAGTGTGGTAGAGTGTTTAGTGCCCTGTGCTGCTGTGTGAGTGTTTCTGAAGGCACAGGATACAGGTGATTGCAGTTTACCTGAGGGACAGTTTGGGTTTGTTCCTGTCCTGTATTTTTACCATGTAATAAACACATCATGACCCAAGGCTATGGGGTGAAATGACACCCCTAGTGCAGCAAAATCCATATGAATGTTTAACACTGCTAATGCAGGAGCATACACCTTTACATTTCAAATGTATCCCCACTTTCACTTAGCTTTAGCAAAACACAAGGTCACATGATTCCCCAGCCAGGCAGGAACCCTCCAGGTACCTGAGGCCATGTGTTTTCCACCAGAGGATTGAACTCCTTGTAGTGGGTTGGAGTGAGAGCCAACCTCTCAGCCAGGAGTTACTAGAAACAAGATATCAGCATTGGTCCATTAAAAATCATAGCAATTTTCTCAATATAGAGATTACTACTCTGTGTATCTGCTTGGAGGGGAGAGCACTAAGTGAAGCTTTAAGCTTCAGCCCTGTATCCCCATCACACATCACACCCTTCAAAGCCCTGGCAACATCCATCACCTGAGACTTCAGCGGTGTGGAACCCAAGGATGAACCTGTGACTTTTCTTTTGTGAATCTCCTACATCCTGGGGCAGACCAAATTTATTAAACACACAAAATTACCTCAGCAGAATTACAGCATTGCACACTGATTTCAGCTGCTCTTCAGCAGCACTCCCTGCTTTGTGGGGCCATGGGGTGTGTGCATCTGCAGCACCTAAAGTGACGTGATATTTTAGGTGCCTCATTTAAAATGTATAGGACTAAAAGACACAACTCAAAACTCTGTGACAGTTTCAATGCAAGTTTCTCCCCATTCCTTCCTCTCCCCATAACAGTGTTGAGTTGTGGTTTAAGTCTGGTATTGAAATTTAGATGAGTTTACTCACTTCTTCTCATTTGTTTTGAGAAAAAAACCCCCAAGCAACAGGAGAACAACCCCCCCTTTTTTTCCATTCCTCTTGGGAAAAGTTTTGACACACATAGTGCCAGAAAATTTCCATGATAGAAGGAATTCTGCTGTCTGAAAACCCACAGAAAATCTGAGAGAAACACCACATATTTTCCATTCAGACATCCCTTTAATGAAAATGCCCTATTGTGGGACTAAAAGAGTGCACCTGTAAACTGTTGCTGGCTTTGAGCTGGATTCCACTTGCACACTTGCTTATCTGCAACTGCATGGAGAACAGGTGAGTTGAAAGGCAAGGAATGGTGTACATAAACTGGAGATGGATTGTGAAGGCGTAGTGTGTATTCAATTTGTAGGAAAATACACTAGAACCAAAATCTGAGCACTCAGGTTTGGTCCCTGAAAAGCAGAGGCTGCTGCAGCCATTGTCAGGTCGGGAGCAAAGGGGGAAGGAGGCCTCAGAGTTGAGAGGAAAGCAGATTGCGTGACTAAACTGCGGTGAAAATGAGCTGCGATCCATCAGGAGTGAGAGTCTGGCACTTGCCTCACCTTCATCCGTGCTGTTTCCTCTCCTGCTGCTTGAAGATAGCCAAGAGCTTCCTTTTTAATCAAGGACCATTGGAAAGCACCAGCGGGCTCCCACTCACAACGCATTGATTGGCTTCCAACCGCAGTGACAATTGCATCCTGTAATCAAAACAGCAATCATTAACGGCACGATTATCCCCCCTCCACACACACACACACACACACACACACATGCACACTCACGCACTCCTGGAGCAGGAGGCATGACTCCAAAATGCAGAACACAAGCCATGCACAGCGTTCTCCTGGCTGGGCCTCGTTCCAGGCGGATCCTTTGCCAGAGTCCCCGGGAGGGCAGGTGCTGGTGGCAGAGTCTGGGGATCAAGACTGGAAATCAAAAGGAGTTGAGAGGGAATCCAGGGTGATGCAATTGTCACTTGCCCTCAGTACCCCCCATCCCATCCCTGCTGCCTGAACACCCCTCCTCAGGCTCTGCCTGAGCTGTTGGCACTGGGCTGGAATTACCTTCCCACAGGTTCCCTTCCCCATCGCTTACAGAGCGCTGTGGCCATGGGGGAAAGTGGAATTTTAGGGGTGTCTGACTTTCTGAAAGCTTGGAACACAGCTGGGACAGTTTATTCTGGAGACACCAAACCCTGCTGCCAGATTCCCTTTCCTTTTTTTTTGTCCTCACCTGCTTTCAGCTCCCTTTCAGATGTTTCATTGCTGCATAAGGCTGCTCTCTCTCCACACCCAGCACACGGACAGGGTCTCTTCTCCCACTCTCCTGTTCTGTCTCCTTTGGACATTCACCTCCACCAGTGGCTCAGAACATTCTTTAGCACATCTGCCTTTTCCTTTCTTTTTTTTTTGAGTGTGAAATAAATCTCCACAGAAAACTTATCCAGATGAAAAATGAATTATTCTAACGTTTACCCATCCAAATCAGAATAATAATATAGATATTAAAGAATCAATGCTGTCTTCAAACCCAATTTCTTGTTAGATTTGGGTGGACAATGAACCTCACAGTTTGCTCTAAAAGCAGGAGGGAAAAAAAAAAGATTTAGGTAAAATCTCTACTTTACTTTGAGTTGTGTTTGATGAAATAGAAATGAAAACTTTTTTCACCAGCCAATATCTGGTATTCCTTTAGAAATTTGCCTTCATTTTACTCCCTGATGATTCAAAAAATATTTACAATGAAGGATAATTTTTAAAAGTGGGTATTTTAGAACTGAGATATTGCAAAGCAATGTTCTGAAATGCCAAAAAAGAAAAGTAATGGCAGCCTCAAAATCCACATCTGTACTTTCTTTCTTCCCATCAAAGGTATGCACTGAGTTGAAACTTATTTTGTGTATAATTTTCATCCCTCCAATTCTCAGTTTGGGGTCTTTTCACATTTACTCCTTGTAAACAGCCATCCATTCCTCATGGTTACATTTTTTTTTCCCTTAACCATCCTTGGGGGAATCAAAGTCTAGAGGAGTCCGGCTTAGATCAACTGATACATTTCTTTGTAATTACAGAGCAGAGGTGTTCATGGAGCAGTGCAGATCCAACCAGCTGCAGCACCTCTCCAGCACCAAACTAACTTCACAAATGCATTTGTAGAAAACCAAGATAAGACACTGCTTTATTTTCCATCTCTGGGATATTATGAAACATTTTTCAGACCTGGAATGAGATGGAGATAGAGAGTTTACAACACATTATTCACAAGCAAATCTCTGGACAAAAAGAACGTGAATTCTCTTTACTGCGAAGCATCTTCCGGAAATGCTGCATGGTATTATCCACTGATTCTTTCTTCCCCTTCTCACCTTGTTTCCAGGATTTTAGAGGTGAAGAAGACTCTTCCATAAAATAATCAGTATGAGACAGAAGCACAAGAACACAAGCCCATATCATTGGGAAAGTATTTCCCTGTCAGCCTGCCTCAGACCGACTTATTAGCAAATCATTAGCAACAAGCAAATCTCCAGAGTTCGGAATTTCTTTCCATTCATTCCAGATAAATATTTAAATGTGTTTGTCTTTATTACATTTCTCTGGGCTTAGTCTAATGTATTTGGCCTGGAAATCAGACTGAGGATTTTGGAGTCTGAAACAGCTTGACAGAGCCCACAAACTAAATGCAGAATAAATTAGTGGTGCCTGGTGGTTGTGCTGGCTTGACAAGGGATGGTGTTTGAAAAATCCCTCAGATTTAGGGCCTACTGGGGAAGAAATTAGAAAAGTAGAAAAACAGAATCACAGAATAGAACAGACCTTAAATCTCATCCCATTCCACCCCCTGCCATGGGCAGGGACACCTTCCACTGTCCCAGGCTGCTCCAACCTGGCCTGGGACACTTCCAGGGATCCAGGGGCAGCCACAGCTTCTCTGGGCACCCTGTGCCAGGGCCTCCCCACCCTCACAGAGAAGAATTTCTTTCTAATATCTCATCCTTTGTCAATTCAAAAACCATTGCCCCTTGTCCTGTCACTCCATGACCTTGTCCAAAGTCCCTCTCCATCTTTCTTATAAAAGCAGAGAGTTTATTTGCTGTGGGACCTGCAGCCCTCCAGGTCCTCCTCTGAGCTGCCCTTCTTACAGGTGATGTTTGTTCCTGCTTCAAGGAGACCAAGGGCAAATCTAACCCCATTTTTCAAGCCCAGTAAATAGTTCAGGCCAGTTTTGAGTTTGTAAGTTTTGTTACAGTTTGTTCAACTGCCTCCAGAGCCCTGCAGCAGAAAGGAGGACCTGAAGTTGAAGAAGAAAGAAGTCTTTCCCTGGTTGGTTCTATTAATAAGTGCATTTATTTCCAGGTGCATGCGTTTCTATTTTTCACAGCTGGTTCTGACCTATATCAGCGACTTCAGCCAGGGATGGCTATCCACCAGGGCACATCCCAACTCTCAAAGAACAAGCAGCTCCCTAAGCCACAATTTTCCAGCAGCTGGATTGTTGGAAAGAAGGCCAAGATCTTCACAAAAACAAACACTGCCTTACAGAAGCTTTGCCTTGAGGGGAAATTCCTGCTGCTGCAAGCCACTCCAGCCACTGGGTTCAAGGCAATTCCCAGTGGAGGAAAAATAAATAAATAAAAATTGGCAGGCTCCTCGACTACACAAACAGACACAAAAGCACAAACATGTGCAGCACCGCCTTTTCTAAAAGTGCATTATTATTAACTGGAAGCAGCAGCCAGATCCATCATGTTCAGCATGCCCCACATCACCGCTTCACTAAACACCACAGATTATTTCCCTGTAATTGCCTTCCTGAGCTGTCTAGCAGCCTCAATTCATTTCCATTAAAGCTTGGGAGGATGAGATCATTTAATATTCCCATATCCCCCCTTTTACTTTTCTCCCCTTTTTTTTTTATATATTTAACAATTATGTGCTCATTGTCACCCTCAGACACTAAAGTTAAGGTTTAGCACTTGGTATTGAAGGAGGGCAGATGAAACAATAGTGAAGTAACGACTGTAATTTTCACCATATGTGTTTTCTCCTGAACTTAAGAGGGAAATAGATTTATGCCCTGCACAATTTGACAGACAACAACTCCACTTCTGTCGCATCCCTTCACTTTGCACAGGACAACTTAGTGGAGCAGACACGAGGAGTGAAAAGAAAGCAGAAGAAAGCCCTGTAGCCTGGTATCATCCAAGGACTGACACCAAACTGATAAATCACCTGCTGATTTTTTGCCTTTTGTAGCTGCAGAGTGTTAATTAAAACTATTCTGGATGTAGATTAAGTTTCTGCATTCGGAAGTTATCATCAATGCCTCACCTGCCTTGAATAAGAACTGCACATCCTGTGATAAATGCAGTGAACATTTTGCCTGGTGTCACTGAGTGTCTGCAGCTTCCTTTGGAGGATTTATTCCTCACCAAGTCTGTGTCACCTCCTGTGCTGCCACTGAGCACAGAGCGGGGTCGTCCTGCAGTGTGAAACAGCCTCCACCTGCTCATAGCAACAGAAACACTCGGATGGCTTCGGATGAGACTGGATTTGATGCCAGGATCATCTCCTCATAGAAAAATAGATATTAAGTGAACAATCCTTCCATCAGATATATACAAATCCTTGAGCTTCTGCCAGTCTGGAAGGACTGCTAATGTCTCTATTAGAGTTTCAGTGCTGGCTTTGTCTTACCAGTGCTCTGCTTTTGAGAACAGGATCCAAGATGCCATGTTACCATTTCTGTGCCTTTTCCTCATTTTCTGCACCAGTATTTCAGTTCTGGTTTTTTTTCCCCTCTTGCTGATAACTGGTAATCGCATAAAGGAGCTATCAGATATTTCAAATCTCTCCTGTTCTGGTAATTACTGCACTTTGATACAGCAATCTTTTGATGTTGCTGAAACCTCATTTTTTCATTAGTTCCCCATGTCACTGCTGTCAGAGTCTGACCTGATCTGACCTCGTGCTCCTCCAAAATATTAACTGCCAAACAGGAAACCAGAAAACTTTGGACAGGATTTTTCATCCTCATTCCTTGCTCAGCTGTGTAAATGCCAGGTACAACTTGGAGCCACACAGCCTATGCTCATCTGAGATCTGCCACACTGTGTGTCTGATCAGGTCCAGAAATAAAAACTCACTTAAAAGGCCTGCTGAGGCAGCTTGGAAATCTCTGCATAATTCAGAGGATCCCAGTTAGTGTGGAAATGTGTATTCCACATTGACAGCTCCATGGGGACATGAAAAGCAAAAATTCACACACTGTTGGTAGATGAAACAGCACAGAATAGGAAATACAATTAGCAAGAAGGACAATCCATAAAGCAGAGCAGCCCCATGCTATCTTTCCAGGCTTGATCTCCTAAAGCAGCTCTGGGACATTTTTTTGGGCAGCATTATTGTTTTTTGCAGTACTTCTGGGTTTTGCAGCATTTCCTGCAATGTTACTGGGCTCCTCCTCAGCTCTGCTGGGCTGCAGGGGTTGTGAGCATCACCCTTGAGCCCTGCTCTTCCTCTGCCTGCACAAACAGAGGCCCAGCCCCAGCGAGGGAAAAGCAGGAGAAAAATTGGGAAATAGGGCAGTTCTTGGGCTCTAGGAAGGGTATGCCTGATTCGCCTCAAAAAATAATTAAATCAAAATCAATGGCCTAACACAGACTTACGCAACACTTGGCCAGCTCCTAATTTTGATTTCAGGGGCATGCAATGATTTACATCAGCTGGATGCCTATCTCTATACACATATATTAAGATCTGACACAATTACCAGTTTGCCTGCGATAAAATAATCTGGGCATGAGGAGGAATTCAGATGTAACAGAACTAAAACATGGAACTAAGCTGCCTCAAACTGCCTCCCTGAACCCCCAGAATGGGAAGCCACCCTCCAGGGACAAGCTGCACATTATTTGGGGAGCAGCTGAGTGAAGCGCCCCTGAGATCTCGGGGTCCAACCACTGACAGTGGGGTGAAGGATTATCTGATCCGTGTCTTTATCAAGGAAAGAGGGGCTAGTTTCTGTACCGAGAGAGAGACACCATTCTCTGAGCTCAAGGAAGGGAGGGAAGGAAGGAAGGGACATCATTTCCCACGGACAGGCAGGAAGGAGACAGAGCAGAACAGAGAGAGGAGAGGAGCAGGCACATTAATGTTTATCAACACATCCACCAGTGAGAGAAAAGCAAGACTTGCTTCATGCGGGGTTAAACACACTCAGGAGCTGCAGGAGACTAAAAAACTGGAAAGGGTTGCCCGTGCACAGCCCACAAGGGAAAGTTTAAATGTTACCAGCGTGTCACAGAGACAGTGGTGCTGCTCAGGGGCAGCCAGCAGCCACGAAACAGTTCGGAGAGGCTTCCTCTCCCCAAGGAACCTGAGGGCTGGTGAAGTTACTTTAAATGTTTGGCTGTAGATAGCACCTGTCAGGGTAGGCTGAGGTGGGAATATGCAGCTTAACTCTGTTCCCTGCCCAGGTCAGACCTCAGTCACCCATGCCTGAGGCTGAAAAGGGGAGCAGAAGAAGGGGAAGGCACTCCCTGCTCCCCGGGGCCTCTCAGCCACACAGTCTCATGCTCCTCCAGGGCACTGGGTGTTGCCACCCTGTTTGACCCCCCAAACTATCCCTTCCACCCTCTCCCACAGCTTAGGATATTCTGGGATGTGCTCCCAGAGCAAACTTCTCTGCAGCCCCTCTGCCTTGGTGCCGTACCACGGCTCCCAGTGGACTGAGAACCCCAAACTCATTGTCAGTCTGACTCATCTCGTGACTGACAAGAAGGATGCATGTCCACTGCACAAACCCTTTTATTTATTTTTTTTAAGGCAACCAATAATCCCCTGATTACAATGTTCCCTTCCTTGCCCTTTTTCAGACCTGTGTTAGCCTGGTAAGGTCACCGAGTGCAACAGATTAAAGTTTTACTGGTCCTTCAGGGCTATTATGCCAAATGAGGACTATTCACCCACAAACAGCAGTTAATGTTTAATTTTTTTTGCATAAAATGCTCTGGAAATGAAGATGCATTAGGCTGAGCAGCTGTTAATGCTCTGTTTTGCCTTGCACTGGCTGCAGCGTGGAGGGCAATGCTTCTCTCCAGCATCACCACTGCCACACTGGGTTGAAGACAGCAGCAAATGGTGAGAGCTCAGCTAAAGCCTTGTTCATATCAGCTCCAGCTGCTGGGCTTGCACAGAGTCCTGGAGCTTGGGCTCACATCGCAGAGAACATTCAAACTTAAATCCACCATCAGAAAGACGAAAAATCCTCACTTCTGAGCAGGGAAAGCTTTTTACCTTCATTTCTGCGCATCAAAAAGAGTTGGAGTTTGTTGCCATTATCACAGGAAGCCAAACTGGTTTTTCTGCTTACCTTCAGGAAGTCTGATTTCTTCTGATTTCACGTCACAGTTTTTTAGATGGGGGCTAGTGGCTGAATGAAGCTGGACCTTGCCAGCAGCTTCCTGGCACAATGGAGTTTCACCTGTTTCTCCAACAGCACATATGAAATGAAACCTTCAAACAGCTGGGAAGCAAAACTACAGGTCTCAAGAGGTGACAGGAAGTGGAATTAGTCACCCTTTGAAATGCGGAGGCCATAGCAAATGGGAATAGATGGGATTTGATGTCAGGAGGAGAAGCTGGCAGTGGGGCTCAAACGCTGGTAGCTCCTTCTCAGAACATGGCTCAGCCTGGCTTTCATATCCCAAGGTCTGGAACAGCTCTGTGCTTCAAAAAAAGCCTTTAAGGGATCTCTGTTGAGAAGGGAAGGAAATTGAGAAAGGTAATCACATCAACAAGTCCAGCAGTGCTCAGCCTGTGGAACTGATGCCACCCAAACCCTGCCATGTTCTCTCAGGAATCCATGTCTTAGACCCGGAATTAGGAAGCTCAGGTTTGAGAAATGGCTCTTCTTACTGTTATCTTGGCATGATTTGAGCACACCCCATCTCAAAGGACATGACAAACAGATTAATTAAGCCTTCAGTATATAAACCTGTAGGGAAGGTTTATCAAACCAAGGCACAGAGCTACAAAGTGATTTATGCAAGGCTGTGGCTAAGGCTGGTCCCAAATCCATTCCCTGCACACCACTAGACAGTGCTTTTTTTTCACTGCCACCGGTGCTTTTGAACCACAAAGCTCAGCCAGCCCATAAAACTGAATAAAACAGGTCACTTCACACACAAGCACTCTGGACAACTTCCTGCTGGGTTTCTTCAACGAGGAGAGCAGAGTTTGGCTTTGAAGCCTCAGGGCAGAAGTCTTTGAGTGTGTGCATCTGAGTGTGCATGACACCGGATAAATGTGATCAGATCCGGTGTGACAAAACTATCAGGGAGGCATTTGCATTGCCATTCCTGCAGCAGGGCTGCCCATGCAGAGCAGAAAGGGAACATGTTCGGGCTGTCAGGCGGTGCTACAGAGTAATGGGAGGCGACGTGTGAGCTGGAGAATAATCACAGTCATTAACAGAGACATCCCAAACTAACAGGGCACCTCCTGGCTCTGGAGCTCCTCCGGCTCGAGATGACACTGCAGAGACTCTCAGGGCACTTGGGATGTTGCGGATTGTCCCAGCATCCTCCCTCTCCTGTGCAGTGCCCTCATGTGCAGCTGCCCAGACCCAGACTGTGGGCACAGGAGGCTGAGGGACACCACAGTGCACCAGGGAGAGCCGCAGCCTTTTCCTTCTCTGGGCCTCCTCCAGAGCAGGGCAGCACAAAGGGATCTGCAACCCTGAGCAGCTCCAAATGCACCTGCCAGACAGAATAACAGATTTAGCCCCACTGTGAGCAGGCACTCACTGAGATCAAGGGTGATTATTTTAGGATGTAATATGCTCTAATAGTTAGGAAATTTTAGGTGTATTGCCTTTTTCCTTCCACTTTTGCACCCAATTATGTGACTGGGGAGAGTGGTTGGTATTACACCCAAGGGACTTTCTGAATGAAGGAAGGCTGGAGAACTAATTCATTCTGCACACCTCTACATCAGCTAGTTTGTGGTGTAAGAGCTCTCATCAAGGAAAAAGCTGTCAGACGTTCAAACCTGAGCATTTTGCATGTCTTTAACCAGTTCTTCCATTTTATTTATTCCTATAAATACAGTAGAATTTGGCACAGAGAACCGCACGGCTGGAACTGAGTAATGGCTCTCAGGGTTTCTGTAAATTAAGAACATCCAGGCTGACAATGTACATGTCCCCTTTATCAATTCACTCCCCAAGCCCATGCCAGGTGCTCTGCAATAAACTTCCTCTCCATTTCACGCCTAATCATGTGCAGCATAAATCCCACAGATGACAGCCTGCTCACGGGGCTGAGGAAGGATCAGTCTGGGGTGTTTATCCTCAGATGTGATCAAGCTGAGACAACTTTTCTCCCTTGCTCACCCTCCACCATGGCAAAGGAGCCCCAATGAGGTGAATAATCAGAGTTCAGCTTATTTTCTAATTCAAATGCAAAGCACCTGGACATCCCCATTTGCTATGCTGCCCACCACCTCTTCCCTTTCTGCTTCCTTTGTAAACAAGCTGCAGGTGAATCGTGCTGCTCAGCACTTTTCAGACTTTATCCCTCTATTTTTAAATACAGCACAAATGTGATTAGCACATCAGCCTGATTATCTCCAAAAGGATTCAAGAAGAAGAAGACTGCCAGACAGCTTCAAGTCTTTGGAAATCCTATTAAGGTTAAAGAAAGCGTTCACAGGAGCGAGGGGTGGTGCAGAGGGTGCTGCTGTGGGTCTGGAGAGGTGTGCAAAGGGAAAAGCTGCAGCATCACACTCTGCCTCTTTGTGTCACCCCAACAGCACAAGTCATGCAGAGAACTGGTAAATCTGCCCTTTCCTCGATGGCAAAGGTAAATATTGTACTAGAAGCTCACCAAAATGCCCTCTCTTGGGCTCGTGTGCCATGAGCCATTTTGTCCTCCGCTTTCAAATCACAGTTTTTCACATGTTGCTGGCTTCCTTTCTGCTCTCTTGGACACTTGTCCAGCTTCTCAGACATTCATAGCCCAGGCAGGGCTGCTGCTCTCGGCCAGTCTAGACAAACAGGCACATGTGTGTCTTGTGTGCACACACCAACACTTCCAGAGGTATTAGGGTTTGCAAAGGCCCGAAATATGTCTTCTTTGGATTCAGTGGGCTGACTCTGGAAACACAGCACAGCATCTGCATTTCCATCTGGGAAACGGGGAGGAAATCTGGACAGACATATGGGAGTCACTGTTTTTATATTTCCAACACTGATGGATAAGCATCTGAATTTTCAACAGCCATGTCCTTAGCTCAGAGTCAACAGAGTTTGCTCCTTGAGTAAAAGAATAAGTATTTCAGACCAAAACTCCGCTGATGAGCAGTCAGAGATCCTGTGTGTCAAGAAGAGCTGCACTCCCTCTTGGGAAACCTGTTCAGACTCACTGAGTGCCTTGATTCAGCTGTGCAAGAGCCTGGATTCAGCACAAAGGCTATGAGTGCTTCAGTCACACTTGGGTCTAAAAAGTCAGACACAAGCGTTGACAGAGATGTGAAAATATCTATTCTCAAATCAGTTCCTCCTTGCAGACCTTAAAAAAAGGTTTTTCCTCTTGCTGTGAGCCAGGTGTGGCTCTAAACACACATTTACGCACATATAGGTGTACATATATCCCCGTGCAATTTTTTCACACCCTTGCAATCTCCTGGAAAATTCTCCAGCAGGCATTAAACCCCAAGAAATCTCCAGAAAGGCTAATAAATCATTCTAAGTGTGATGTTTGCAGGGGAAGGCATTTTGGAGATGATAAAAAGAAGCCCATTTTCCAAATGTCAATGAACCCACAGCAATGGTGAGCGGCTTTTCAGATGTCTGCCCACTTATTAGAGATGTGCAATGGCAGGTACCCTCAATATTCAACCAGAAGAAGTTAGAGTATAAATGACTGTAGCCTTTCCAAGCCTATAAAAACGGAGGCAGGGATCAGAAATGATTGGGGGGGAAAAAATGAATCTTCCACAAGCCTATTTTTCAGAAACCAGAGTTCAGCTTGCTCCTGAGAGCAGCAGGAGGCACAGCATGGAGAGGTAATTGCCCACGAGAAATTCTCTTTGAATACACAGGACAACATTACCGGGCAGAGAGGCAAGAGGAGGAACAAACACCAGCTCTGTGTGCTACTCAGGAGCTGCTGGTACCAATTCCTACCTATCCTTATATTTCTGTCACATTAATTAATGCCTGGGAGGAACATCACCCAAGTAGGGGCTTGCTAAACCTGCCAAATCCCAGCACCTCTCGTGTGCTTATACATGGGAGACGTAAGGAATGGTAAACATAAACACAAATATCATATCTAACTGCAGAGATGAGATGTGATGGTGACTGTGGTGGATAACACACTCATTATGTTCCTGCTTTTGAGGTACTTCAGGGAATAGGATGCCCAATTCCCTCCCCAGAGCATTTTACAGTAGGATCCTACCTCCTCATTTTTTTGTCATTGGTAAAGTAACCATTTGGAAGTGAAACTCCTGCAACCTTTCACTAAAGAAGATGGGAAGCCAAGAAAGTAGATGGCATTTTAATGAAATATTAGACACAAAGTGATGGCCACACTGTTGTGTGTTAGAAAGCTCTGAGGGATGCTCAGCCAACTTGATAGCTTGATGGTATGAGCATTTAAATACTTCTTTTTGGGAAGGAGATGTGGGATAATGAACAGGGCCATGCTGCTGGCAGCTGAGGGCTTGATTCCTGCAGCACAGCTATGGCTGATAATTTTAGTGTCCTACAAATACAGGTTAGTATTGTAAGACAATTGAATTATTCACAGCTAATTTCTAAAATGCCCAGGACCTGATTCTTCTCCCACATGCAGCACCAGTTTCAGGGAATTTTTGCCTCATTCATATCAGTACAAATGAAGAGTAATTCCAGCTGTGCATTCCTGTGTATGAGCCTCCTTCTACAAGGTATTTAAGCACAAGTTTAAATCAATCCCTATTCAGCAAAGACTGATGCAGATCTTTGGCTTTCAGTAAAGAAACGTGCTTAAAAACTTTGGCTGATAGGAATGAACTACAAGCCAGGGCTTTAGGTTAGTTCCTGCACCTTTCCTGATGAACCTTGCTACAGAGGAAAGTCAGTATTTCAAAAAGAAGGTATCAGTGGTGTGAAGTCAGATGATCTTGAGCCTGCAGGGAAGTTTATTACTTGGCTGCATCACCTCAGCAGAGAAATATTTGATATTGATACCCATCTACCAAAAGCAAAAAGCAAGAATAAAAAAAGAGAAACTAACCACCAAAAAACTAAAGAGCTAAATGGACTAAATGACTTTTAATGGTGCCTTCCAACACAATCTATTTATGATTCTATGATTCTATAAATATTAGATTGCATTTTTAGCATTTTCCTACTTATATCTGCCAAAACTTGCAAGCCTGACTGCTGTCTGAGTGGACAATCCTCACTGAAGCAGAAGGAGCTCCAGAGCCCACAGACCCTCAGTAACCCCCCCACAAGCACACCCAGCTTTCGCACAGCCAAAATGTGAATTTTATAGATGCAGCTAAAAAAAACCATCTGGAAAATTTTTCTCACTGTGTTTCCCATTAAGTGCTTGTTGACTGTAATTAAAATAATTTATATTTTGCAAGGGCGGTTTTGTCCCGCTCTCCCTTCCATGCGAGGCCATGAACTGCAGCAGCAATTAGTGAGAGATGAGTGATGGAAGTCACGGTTTCAAAAGGTCAGAGACAGCTTCTCTTGCTCACAGCAGCTGCACACAGCATCGGACCTGAAAGGAGCTAAAACCTCCATGAAGGGTTCAGGTTTGTAGCAGATATGTTGCACCCAGAAAGATGTAGGTGATACCAACAGACCCAAAATTCTATAAAATACCCTGTCCCTGATTCTATAAAGTACCCAGCCCCTGATTCTATACAAAATCCAGTCCTGGCTCCCTGGGAGCAGCAAATGGGGCCAGGGGAAGATGAGGTCTGGGGAAATTTGCTCTCCAAGCCAGGCCAACACAGCACAAGGTGGGAGATTTCTCTCGGCCCCACATTAAAATAGAGCTTTTTCCAATGCAATCTGCCAAAAGTGCACCAGAGAAACAGCTGTAAATGCACACACCCAGGGTTTTTTAAGAATAAAGACCTCCTAAATGAATTTTTTTGTGCTGATAGGTGGTTAGGGGTTAGAAAATCTTACATTATACTCCTCTTCTCCCCGTTCTGTGAGAGTGGCAGCAGAGAACATCAGCACAAAAAGCCTTTGTTTTTCTTGTGTTTTCATTTATTTTTATTTGAAGAAGAGTTTTCCCCATTTAGACCTCAATTTCCTTTGCCCTCCTGCAATGAGGTCACCACGGCAGGGGTGAAGGCAGCGCGGGTCTGGTTACACCCAACACACACCAGCCCAGCAGAAATAAAAGAAGGCGTTCAGCACATCACTGTAATTGTTAGTGCTGAAATGTACCGACCTAAATGGGATTTCACCTTGGGAGTTGGGGCTGAATTGAGCCCGAACAGAGGTGAAATTCCCCAGGCATATGGCAAATCCTCTGCCTGGTGCAGTCGGAGCCTGGAGCACTTCATCAGGCCTTGGGAGCCCCCCATTAGCTCCACGGAGTGCTGGCATCAGGGGAGGAGAACAGCTGTAAGTGTCTCTTCATGCCAGTGGGGAGCTGCAGAGTGCTGAACTACTGCCTGTGTAATAAAAGCCAGGAGTACAGCTCCTCTGAATTGGTTTAGACCACTGAGGTCTGTTTGTTTCAATTATCACTGGTACAGTCAAGTCCCCTGAAAGATCCCATTAGCTCCCAACTAGTTCTTTTGCACACAGGCACCTTTTTTAATACCTTTTGCTTTAATGAAGCTGCTATTTTTTATAGCTCACACTGGAGCAGATACCAAAAAGAGAGCGAGAGCACTTAAAAATAAATGGGTCAAACGTGTCCCTGGTGTAAGGCATTGGGGTGTATTGATAGTTTGTTTAGATCTAAGCTGTTGAGCAAGTGAAATGGTGGGAAAAAAGGGAAAAGAACAAAGAACTGAGTCTAAATAAAGGCTTGTCTTGTCGCCCTTTTCCTGGTTTCCCTTCTACAGGTCAGTACGTGGTGCTTCCACTTTGCAGTGAGGTTTTGTGGATAAGGAGTCACAACTATGATTTTCGACCTGCTAATGCTATTTACCAAAACCCTCCTAGGGAAATGGTTCAGTTCATGCCTGGTGCCTCCCTTCATGCCTACACTTACGTAGTTGGGAAAGAAAATAGACTGCAAAGAGGAGCAGAGTTCTCTGTTTCTTCTCCCTGGCTGCTGCTACCGCGTAAGAAAAGGTTCAAATTTGTTTAAAATGCCCAGGATTGCAGCTCAATTAAAGTTAAAAAAACCATCAAATAAAGGCAAGAAGGCAGAGGTCAGATGTTCTGGTCCCTTTGTGCCTGTGCCAGTTCTCCAGCATGCTGGTCTTTGCGCTGGGGAGGACAGACTGAGCTTAGCCCAGAAGGCAGCAGAAAAGGGTTGGTGCAGTGGGACTGTGGCTCAGAGGCTTTGACACAGCACGAGCGTCCCAGCAATCTTGGCTGCTACCAGCACAAGGAAGAGACGTTCTCACTGAAATTGGATGGGAATTCTTTTCTTTTAAGATACCAAATCTCATTATACACAATCTGCTGGCAGCCCACCGCCAGCTCTGCTCGGTGATTTTCTTCTGGGAAATGCTGTCGTATTTCAAGGCTGAATTTCTCCACACTCATTTTCCAGCCCTCTTGTTAGGCCCTATTTTGCAGGGTCAAAAGGCCCTTTATTCTCAAGACTCCTCTCCATGTAGACACTCTTAAAACTAACGATAAAAATCTCTCCATCTTTTAATAAGATCAGGTCATGTAACTCGTTTTCCACACCCTGAATCATTTTCCTAGCCTTCCCCTGAGGTCTGTGTAAGACCTTCCAGTGACTCCTGAGGAGTCAGCAGGAGTCAGAAGTGGGTGCAAGTCTCCAGCAGCCATCACTCAGTCCTCAGGTCAGAGATGAGGTTAATTCCACTTGATTCTTTCCATGTACACAGGGCTGTCCTCGTGCTGCAGAGCTGAGAGCTCCCTTTGTGCCTGATGCCCACCATGACCCTCAACTCCAACCCAGAGCCATCACCTTCCCAGACAGAATCTCCCATTCTGTGGTTCCATCAGCACTTTTCCTCCCCAGGTGCAGCAGCCGACTGTGTTTGACTACAAGTGTTGTGACTGTCCCACTTCACTCAACACTGGTGAGGCCACACCTCAAATCCTGGGTTTGGCTTTGGATCCCTCACTGCAAGAAGGTCCACAGCATGTCCAGAGGAGGGAATGGGGGACGGTCTGGAGCATAAATTGGATGAGGAGCAGGTGAGGGAGCTGGAGGGGGCTCAGCCTGGAGAAAGGGAGGCTCAGGGGGTACCTTACAAAGCCGGGTGGGTGTCGGCCCCTTGCCACGAGTAACAAGCTACAGAACCAGAAGGAATGGCCTTGAGTTGCACCAAAAGTTTAGATTGGATATTACGGAAAATTTCTTCATGGAAAGGCTTGTCAAGCACTAGAAAAGTGAGGGAGCTTGTGGCTATTATTGATCTGTCCTTTTTAACTGGAAGGTGAGGAGCCCTCAGTGCCCCGAGGGCTGGAGGAAGGGGAGAGTGCACCACAAACCAATACAAACACACAGAGAGCAAGGCTGAAGGGAATTTTAGCAAACATTTCCCTTTCCCCGAGGTTTTTTTTTAAAGAGAAATGAAGAATAATCTTGTCCTTCACTGGATGGACTATTTTTTACAATAGCTGATGCCCCTGCCAGCCCAGAGGAAAGCAAACTGAGTGATTAGAAGCGTCTAAAACTATGGCTGGAAGTGAAAAAGGACGTGGAGCAAGGAGAGTTATTTTTAAGATGTGCAGCAGCATTGCCTGCTGATTTAACAGCTCAAAAGTTACAATTTCTTGTTGATCACATTTTTTTTAATCTCTTTCCAAACCTATAGCCAAACTTGCAATCTGTGCCCTATGAATTGCTACAGGTGCTACCAAAGAGAAAGAAGGGACCAGTTTAAGACAAAATTCATTCGTTGGCACTTGAGTTCCTGGGAATTGCACCTGAGTGCAAATTGTATTTGCAGATAGTGATGAATGAAAGGAAGCCCCAGACGAGGGCAGGAAAATGCAGATTATTTTGGCTTTACAAGGTGTCTGGAGAAGGGCTGGGTGTATATGTGAGCACCAGCTAATGGCAGTGCATTCCACAGATGGCAGAGCCAAGACTTTCTCTTTATCACCCCAGATCCTCCAGCCAAGTGCAGTGGCCAGGAAAGAACCTGAAAACACGTCTCAGGAGATGATAAAAGTTTAAAAGGAGGGGGAGGCAAGGGAAGATATATCCATTGGTGCTAAATGGAATAAAGAATTATACACAAAGAGCGCAAGCCTGCAGCAGCTGCAGTCAAGAAAACAAATCAACCATTTATTACTTCTCCTTCAGTGTTTTTAAATATTTATGGAATGCCATCCATAACCAAGTTAATTGTGAATGGCTGATGGTGTATTTGCAGAGCCTTCTTTCACCTGCAAGCAGCAGAACTGCCATGAAAGGGACTGTTCATCAATGACAATAATTATACGGCCCCTTAAGAGCTCTCTGTGTGCCTTTGGCATAACCCAGTGCAGCTACTCCCACAGGGCTTTGCATGGTGTTATTGGTGACTGGAGTCAAGGAATACCAAGGGAATGGGGAGAACACAGTTCTACCTGTCTGTGCATGCAGGGTGAGTGTCCTCTTGGGGGAAGAATCCAGCCCTATTTTGCCAGGCAGAGACTCGTGAACACCCACAGCTGAGCAAATAAGAAAAAGCTCTGTGACCCCTGCCATTTACAAGGTAGGGATTAATCCAGGGTGACCTCATTACAGCTGGCAGCCCCTTGCTTAACTCAGTATTTAAACAAAAATAAACAAAGAACGAAACCCAACCTGCATACTTGTGCAGTGACCTGGTGTCAGAAATGAAGAATTTGTCTCCAGACTGATTTAATCATATCAGAAAGATGGATGCCAGGATTCATTACTGTGACAAAATATTTATTGTTTAATCACATTATCTGCCAGCTCTCGGGGAGGCTGAGACAGGCTTATGTGACACGGACCTGCTGTGGGGATCACAGGAGCTGCCTCCTGGCTGCTGCTGCTGCTCCACACACTTGGCTTTGGGGTGTTCCTGCTGTCCCCAGGTGAGGCTCAGCACCTCAGAAAGTGGCACCACACTGCTCCCTTTACTGCTAATTTGGCTGCTGGGTTTGCCTATTCCCTTCCTCTCACTGTGTGGACACAGTCTTTTCACCCAGGTGCACAGAAGCAGGGCATCAGCAAACAGGTACCACGTGAAAGAGGGTTTCTGATTCCTTTCCACATTTTTATGTGAAATCCTGTTGCTTCCTGGAGATGAAATCCAAAGTACTTTATGTTTTTGCCAGTTCATAACTTTTCCAGGCTAACCCCCATCAAGGTTTGCCAGACTTCCTTCAGTCTAAATAAGCATAAAAAAAATCTGCTTCAGCTATTTCTGAAGCATTTTCCATTTTGGTGACATTGAACAGATTTTCATGTTCTGCTCAGCTCAGTTGAGAAATACAGTGAGCAAAGCAACCTCCTGCCTTGGTCAGCTAGTTTCACTGTGGGCAACACAGAATCACAGAAGGGTTTGGGTTGGAATGGACCTTAAAGATCATTTAATTCCAATCCCCTGCCATGGGCAGGGACACCTTCCACTAGCCCAGGCTGCTCCAAGTCCCATCCAACCTGACCTTGGACACTTCCAGGGATCCAGGGACAGCCACAGCTTCTCTGGGCACCCTGTGCCAGGGCCTCCCCACCCTCACAGGGCAGGATTTCTTCCTGAGAATCTTCCAGAGAAGAGGTAAAATGTAGGGTCCTGCTCCCAGCTGGCAGAAGAGCTGTGTTCCACCAGGAATTCCTGCAGCTGGGGTGCAGAACGGGGATAACTCTCCTACAGACCCTGCTCAACAGAATTGTAAATACACAAACATGTTCTCACAGCCCCAAGCTTACAGCTCCTGTTGTTACCACACATCTTTCACAAAGACATTTAGCCTCGGGCTAAGGGCTTCAAATGATGGAGAACCCACCTTGCCGCTGGGTAATTTATTTCAGTGGTTAATTACTCTCTGCTACAAACGTGCACCATATTTCTAGTCTGCATTTCTGCAGCAACTGCTCTACTGCAAGTTTTAAAATGAGCTCAAATGCATGCTGGAACAGGACTTAGAGAGTCAATTAATGCTGTTTGGATAGCCAGACAGTGGAGACATGATCAGTACAGCTGACATTTATGTAGCACTATCAGTTCACAAAGATGAAACGCTGAATTCACTTGCAAAGCAACAGGCTTGTGGATTTTTAGACATCTTAGTAGAATTTCAATAAAGCCATAAGGAATAATCTACTTAATTTCCACCAAACCCTCTCTCTATGATGTAAGGATAGAACAGTTTTATTTCTCATAATTTAGGGGAAAATATTCGCTCTCTCTCCCTTGCAAGCCTGAGCTGAAAAATAATTTATCTTACTATTTTAATTTTTTTTCTCCATGATTTATAAATGCTGCTATCTTTCCCTGGAGATGGGCATGAGGCTCAGAGTCCTGACATTGATTGATTCAAGGGGGAAAAGTATGTACCATTTGATCTGACAAGGCGAGCCCATGCAATCCTTGGACAGGTGTACCAGAGAGAGGAGTCATATTTGTATCTTGAACAGAGTCCTGGGCAGATGTTATCCGAGTTCAGATTCTGTGGGAAATTGTTGTGAATATGTAAAGAGAAATAACTTGGTGGGAGAAAAAGCCTTCCTGAGTCCTGCACAAACTGAATAGCTCTGGACAACTCATTTATGACAATTCTTCTTGGGATTCACACCTCGCCTGAAGTGAATGGACAGAACTTTTCTGTGGTTTCCAAATCAGCCAGACCAACAAATCTGGGGCACTTCCTGAAAAATGCCAAGACGTGCAAACTTTTCTGCTATCACTGCAAAGACAAATCTCTTCTTCCTCCCTCCACCAACACACAGCCACCAGAAAAAGCAAGACTTAAAGGGATTTCACACTTTCAGAAAAAATAACCCACAAATCACTCCTGTGAGCTGCCAAACTGAGTTGACCACTAAGAAAGGCCAAGAACTGGGGTTTTTTTCTGTCCCATGAAGAAGGATGGGAGATAATGGCATTAAAATCAATATAAAGCTTCTAACTCACATCGGTGTGGAAAACTCAAGATTTTTGCCTTTCATGGTTTGGGTATTTTCAAATATTTCTGTTCTGTTTAATTTGAATCAGTTCACTCTGCTCCTCTGGTTTTTTTTTTTTTTTCTTTTTTAACCATATTATTATTAAGTGTAAGGACAAATGAATAAAACCAAGTTATTTCATGCTGGAAAAAAGAATAACCAAACCTTAGAAATTTACACATTGATTATTAAAAAAAAAAATCTATACCAATTTTTCCTGTGAATAACTTTATTCACTTTTCACGAATTGAGACATTCTAAATGAAATGGAATTTTGTTCCAAAAGTTCCCAACCAGACCCAGCAAATGTATCTTTTGTGTTTGTAAATCCTTCTTGTCTCCCTCTACAAGTACCTGTAGTGCTTCAGTGAGGACTTCCTATCTCACCCAATAAATTCAATATACCTCTCTCCAGATGTGGGAAAACTGCAGCATACCAACATGTATCCAAGTAAAAATTACTTCAGCAAGCGTTTATCTGCTATTTTACCAAGAGCAACCTGGCAAGCCTTCCAAGGAGCTGACCCTGAAGCAAAACAGATGCACAGAGCCTTGCAATACCTACATCATCATTTCATATGTTTTGCTTTTTAGAACAAGTGTAGGTGTCTAATGGAGCTTGGGAAAGCCACATTTTCCTTCAACTACACACTTAAAGTAAATCAAGAGTGTTGAGTAAAGAGAAACTAATTCTATTTTTCTTGCTTCCAGTAGGAAGGAGAATTGTCTCTCCTCCCCTTCTCGCCCCAAGCAACGGTCTTGGCAGCAAAGAATATTTTTTCATAAAGCATAATGCAGAAGCAGCTCTCATTCACTCCAGAAAATCCTGCTTAATCCTTGGATTTGTATCGTTTGCTGACTAGACTGAGAAATTTGGCTGCATCTAATCCTTTGGCTTCTGAAGAAAAATGGCTTATTTAAATATTTAGCTGCACTTTGTCAATAGCAGCGGGCCGGGGGTGATGGATGGCAGCAATTATGCTGGGTGCATCTCCATTAACGTGCCACTTTTCCCAGGTATGGAGTCTGCCTCTTGTATGGTTTGTTTAATGATCAGGACTGAGGAGGAATTTTAATGACCCCTCAGCAGCCTATGCTCACTTGAGGTTGGATATTATTCACTGGTGTGGGAGTAGCTGGCGAGCTGGGATGATCAGAGCAGTGGATTAGACACATCCTCTGCAAACAAGTTGACTCAGGCTTCGTGACACCCTGAGCTGCAGCAGGTAAAACACACCAGGAGACAACCACAGGTCCAGCCGGGAAAGCTGAAGCAGCTCCCAATGCTCTGCGATGCAATTTTTAGTCCATCACATGATGAGAGCATTCTACACTGCTCACCAGATTTCTGTCAGCCATGTATCTCTCTCATAAGCCATTTTTTACAGACCTATAGGGAGACAAAGACAGAAGGAGTAAAGACAGACATCCCTCACTCACCTGTACCAGGAGATGCCTTCAGCACGCCAGGGCTGGGCTCAGCAGTGATGTGCTGGTGCCCCTGACATCAGGCAGGGTTTGCTGGGTTCAGAGAAGGACTGTCCAGATGTAGCTATACACACCCCATTCTCCTGGCTTTCCAGAGGGTGGTGGAAGAGCCCTTATGCTCCAGAGTGGAGCTGCACACGTGGCCCATGGCTCTATGGCACACACTGAGCTGGGCACTGAGGACGAGTGCAAACACTCTTGGTTCCTCTGGGTGCCAGAAGAAGTGAGCCAAGAATCAATCTGACGCCATTCCACTGCTTCTCATTCTTGGCATGATCATCTGTAGCAGCGGATCCAGTTGTACCTCACTGGCCTTTGTAAAGGCAAATACAAAGAGCCTTAAATCAATGACAACAGGAGCCAGACCTACCACAGAAACCTGAGTTTGACCTCCAGTCCTTTTCCCCTCTTTTCTCCTTCTGTCTGAGCCAGGGGTCTTGTTCCTGCTGTTATTCTCTATGTACTACTCATATGGTTTGTAGATGTAGAGTGAATTTATTAGACTGCTACTTTTAATGCTCTTTTTTGTTTTTCTTAAGTACCTGTGCACACACAGGCCTCACATGAACCATTTCCTTCTTGGTCAGAGCAGTACATAAGAAAGAAATGTTCTGGATGGACTATTGCCTGTTAATATTGCTGTAAAAGACATGAGGTAAAATGTGACAATCTAGTAAATCCCAGATACTTTGTGTTTCATGTGCATGTGGTGTAAATCACGGGAAGTCAACAGGGTGCCCAAAGGACAGATAAAAGCAGTACAGATCTTTTAATGTAATTTCATTCTCAGGTAACAGATGCCCTTTTAAAAATCTAACATGCACTATAAACTATATTGTTAAACTGAAGAATTGAGGGCAGTCCTGACCACTAACAGGGCAGGAACAAAGGATATCTACAGTGGTGCTGTTCTGTCCATCTTTGGTGCACGTGGGATTTAGAGTCACAAAAGGCAGCTCAGTGTTCCTGATATATTTTGGAAGGAGGAAAAAAAAAAAACCCTTTGAAATCTGCCTCCTCACAAATACAGGCTGGACCAGCATAATTTTCCTATCTGTTTCTCCTGCTACAAGGTATTATTTGCATTGGGAAGATCCCTGTACAGAAGGTGTGATGGGCAGGTTTAATCAATCAGTCCACAGACCTGACCTCCATCCTCCACCTCAGCTTTCACTGCAAAGAAATATGCAGAGGCCACCTTAAAAAATAATTAAAGGCAGACCACACGAGGGATCCAAACAGCTCTGCCATCTATTAATGAAAATGATGGATGCTCTGTATTAACCTTGCTGCTTTTGCCGCCTTACATACAGGGAAAGAAGCAGCCGTGTGAGTGATTCAGTGAGGTTATCTCCTGCAAATTGTATTAATAATTCATTTGTCCGTGTGAGCAAATCCCTCCTTCCCAGGCCAAAGGGTTGGACTAATTTAATGGTGCAAGGTTCAGATATCCATATGCTCCTACAGGCAAAGATGAAGCAGAAAACCTGGACCTTGGCAGCCACCCTTTCCTGGGCTTTGTGCAGCAGCCAGGGGCTGCCCAACCTTCTTGTGAGATGTAGTGCCAGGACAAGGAGAAATCACTTCCCACTGCCAGAGGGCAGGGTTAGATGGGATATTGGGAAGAAATTCCTCCCTGTGAGGGTGGGGAGGCCCTGGCACAGGGTCCCCAGAGAAGCTGTGGCTGCCCCTGGATCCCTGGAATTGTCCAAGGCCAGGTTGGACAGGGCTTGGAGCAACCTGGGCTAGTGGAAGGTGTCCTTGCCCATGGCAGGAACTGGATGATCTTCAAGGTCTCTCCTCACCCAACCCACTCTGTTGTTCTATGATGGCAGAAAGCAAAGCTGGGGATCTGCAGTCTGGCCTTATCAAGTGCAGTACGATCCCATACACATCCCTGGGAAAGACCTGTCAGTCCCATTGCTATGGGCATTTTCCGATGGAAGTGGCACTACAGGTATAGGTCTTCTACAATTCAGCAGAGATCCCATCTGCTGCAAACCTACCAAAAGTGTGTCCAAAATTATTTACAAGAAAATCAAAGTATCATCTGTATTCTTAAAAAACTACTTTATGTTTGCTTACACCCCATTTCTTAACTGACAACGTTGACTTCTTCATGTCACAGGGGTGAGATGGGAGAGAGGGGAAGGGAAAGCAGAGGGGACAGAAGATGGGAAAGCAATCATGGAATATCCTGAGTTGGAAGGGACCCACAGGATCACCCAGCCCAGCTCCTGGCCCTGCACAGACACCCCAACAACCCCACCCTGGGCATCCCTGGCAGCGCTGTCCAAACGCTCCTGGAGCTCTGGCAGCCTCAGGGCCGTGCCCATTCCCTGGGGAGCCTGGGCAGTGCCCAGCACCCTCTGGGGGAAGAGCCTTTCCTGACATTCAACCTAAACAACAATCAACCTTTGAGAAATGTCCCAAATCTTGAGGGGAGGAAGAGCAATGGATTTCAAGACTGCCATACTTTTGTAAGCATTTGTAGTCCCTTGTTGAACGTCACCAACCTTTCATCATGGCAACCGGTGAAGTGTTAAATTTCCTTGCCTTTTGCCTACCTACACAGTCTAATTTGGAGTTACCTGCTAACAATCATTTAATCCACTGCAGAGATTTTGTGCCGTTTTCACTTCTGGAGCAGTCATTTGACAACATGTCAAGTGGGAGCAGCGCGCTGAGAAATCTGCCTGTCCACGGTAAATGTGGGTGGCAGAAGCAGGCAACCTGGAAAGATCCGAAGGAAGATGGTAATTGCCCAAGAGCAGAGATAATTGAAGCAGATGAGCCTCACATGAATCCGTGCAATTACATTTTCTTGCCATCCACAGCGCGGCTGCCCCACTCCCTGAGAGAGACTCGGGGTGTGTGGTGACTTTAAAGCCCAGCTCTGGGGGTTTAACTCTGAAGGGAAAAACATTGTGGCTTTAAATGGGAAGGGTTTAACATGACTGGAAACCGTAAATGTTATGGCTTCCCAGCAGTACTGCAACCATCACTGTGAACACATGGCTGTGATGCCAGCTGTGAGTGCCTGTGCTGGATGTAATTGCTTTTTTTCCTCCTGGTGTTCTTCATCAACCACCCAACCAACATATGAAGCAGAGGAATTCGCCATATGAGAGAGGAAATCTTGCACAAGGTTTGTTCCAGTTTCTCTCAGTGTTGATCTGATACAAAGAGAAACAGCAACAACAGATTACAGGATGTAGAAACAAGGAAGGATTGTTTGCCTAAAATTTTGGTTGAATCCAAAGTCACAGGGAAAAAACTGTGTGAGCCATTTGCCGTTTTTCCTAAGGAGCCCTGGGTCTGAGCTCCCTGAGAAGTCCTACCACAAGTTTGGAAATACAGAACCGCTGTCTGGGTGTGACTCCAAAGGGGTGGTGACAGCTGGGTTCACAGCTGCTGGCTTCCCATGCCTGGTCTAACCTCTTCCATCTCTGACCTTTCAGCTCCTGCTGCAGCTCCTTGGGCTGCTCTGTAGCTTCCCTATGACCCCCTCAGATCTGCTGCCTTCCACTTTCACCCTCCCTGCTTTGTACATTCTTGTCCATGGTACATCTTTGCTGTGTTCCCTCTACCCAATCTTCTCAGGATTCTACTCCAACACTGCTCACAGACTGCCTACACAACACAGATAAGAACCAAACCCAGTAAAATCCACCCTCCTTCCACAGCACATAAAGCAAACAGTGGCAGACCATGGAATCATGGAATATCCTGAGTTGGAAGGGACCCACGAGGATCACCCAGCCCAGCTCCTGGCCCTGCACAGACACCCCAACAACCCCACCCTGGGCATCCCTGGCAGTGCTGCCCAAACGCTCCTGGAGCTCTGGCAGCCTCGGGGCCGTGCCCATTCCCTGGGGAGCCTGGGCAGTGCCCAGCACCCTCTGGGGGAAGAACCTTTCCTGATACCCATCCTAAATCTCCCCAGCTGATGACTTTTGCCAGCTGTTCCTGAGCTACTCAGCATAAGAGAGAGGTTTTCCCTTCCCTCTGTGGGACATAGGGAATGAAGACATAGGGAGTGAAGGCAGAAACCTGAATGTTTCTGTTTGTGTAGTAAGGCAAATGTCAAGGCAGTGGAGGAATTTTTCACAGCCCACAGACCCTGAGGACAGAAATGCAGAAAGAGGCTGCTAAGTGATGTGTTTCTTGTTTCCAGACACCAGCTTTTCCAGGCACTCTCTGGACCTGCCTGAGGAGTTGTTCCCCCCAACTCCTGGATGAATCTGTGACAATTCTGATTGCAGAGGAATTTTGGAATTCTTTACTTATTTTTGCCCAATTCTTGTTTACAGATCTAATTTGTATTGAAATACTGATACTGCGGGCTTGGGAATCTACTTTCTACACCTGATTATTTGAGGGAAACGACACTTTCTTTCACCTCCGTTCAAATGAAAGGTTTTTTTCCAAGGGGTGGAAAGTACACTGACATCCATTCCAGATTTGTTTTTCAGCAAAGAGTCCGGTTCAGGGTGTCAGCGTCCCTGTTGATTTGCAATATAGACTGTGAGACATTGTTACCCTGCTGCCATTTACTCTGCACAGTTTCACTGTAGAGAGCTCCTGACCCACTGAACTTGGCTCCGGAGTTACCACATGAAAGAAAATATAAAGCAATGCCTTAAAAGAGAGCTTGAAAATGGCCAGTTTATTATTTGTTTGTTTAGATGAAAATACTAATGTTTGTTTTTCCCAGAAAGCCTGATGGTTACTTATAGATACATTTAAAAGAAGGAGAGAGGTGTTAAAACCAGAAGAACTTATTACCTCGTTGACACTTGTAGGGAAATAACAAGAAATAAAAATGCCTGAAGCTCCTCAGCCCAAACATTTTCAGAAATAAACATTAATATGACAAACACTGCATGAGGACAGGAGAAGGATCTCACAGGTGTGGTATTTGTAATTTTGATTGTGGTATGAGCACTATTTATGAAGACTCCAACAGATACAAGCCAGAGCTCTAATTTGGACCTTTCATTTTCATGTGGAAATAACACTAAAGAAAAGTTGTTTGTTCTCTCTCTGGCTGCTCCCAGGTACCTTTCGAGTCAGTTATTTTTAACAAGCAAACAGCAATTTTTGTCACAAGAACTTCTGAAAGAAGCCCCACCCAGAATGACAAATAGATGTGAGCATCATCTTCTGAGATAATTAGCAGGAAACTTCAGCAACAACTCTGATTCCTAGAATTTTAATAGCAAGAGTAACCTTTGCAGCACAGGGTCGAATTTCTGGAGGCAGCACAGGGTTGAATTCCTCTTTAATTTAGAGCTACTCATAAATAGAAACAAACACCAAAGTCAGAAATTATGGGCCTCCCTCCCACTGATTTTGCAATGAAAACCTCATCCACCATCACTGCTTTAACCTATCGCAGTGTCCCACAGTGGTAGGGAGGAGAAGAGAGATCCAGCAGGCAGGAATTGTGCAGCAAGATTCATGATTGATCGATTTAATTATTTTACAACTATTTTAAAGACTTTTTTCTTCATAGTCTAATTGGTCAACGGATCAGCCACCCCTTGAGGTGATTGGCTAAAATCCTAAAACATCCATTGTCAAAATATTTTCCTACTCTACCATAAACAAAGCTTGGCAAGGTCGCAGGTGATCATAGCTTATAGAACTCTGCTGATATCTTCAGTGAGAGAGAAAAGTGTCTCATGGGACTGGAGAGAAACAAGAGAAATTCTTGCTAGCAGCAATATTTGTATCCACATTAACCCTCCCCAAGTACTGATGAAGGTGAAGTCTTCCAACAGCCATCTCCATCTGCCCTCTGGGACATGATGGTGTCTTTCCCAAAACTGGTAGAACACAAACCTTGGGACTGCCCCGAAATTAAGTGTTTGGGGCCAGGTTGGGTGGAGTCCTGAGCAACCTGGTCTAGTGGAAGGTGTCCCTTCCAGGAAGGCACGGAGGGCTGGAAAAAGATGATCTTTAAGGTCCCTTCCAACCCAAACCAGCCTTTCATTCTGTGAAAAGCAGAGGAAGAATAACCCAGAAAGAAAAAGGCAAATAGTGACGTTCATCATGGGGAAAGGCCGGTGCAGCCTTGAGGGACTCATGACAAATTGCCTGGGGACACAGCCCTTGTGGAGGACCTGTTTAGGGCCTGATTGTTACAGAAAGCCTGAGAAAAAGAGAATAATTTGGGTTTATATCATGCCTTTCAGACCTGAGCTATGGCAAAATAACTTGAGAGACGAGCTGCAGTGTAATTTATGGCTGGAGCAAGTGAGGCAGGTTTTACAGGCACAGCAGTACCTTGCAGCCTGCCTTTGCCAGCAGAAGTGTTCTGCTGAGCAGGAGGACTCTGGATCTAAAGGCAGGAGCAAGACAATTTGTTCTACTGCCTCTGCCAAGGATGCTCCTCACAATCTGTCTTGTTCTCCCTCAGGACTAAAGCAGGACCAGCAGTGACAAGGACATGTGCCAGTCCCACCTTGGGGCCAGCACAGCCAAAGGGGTGGGAGAATCCACATGCCCATCCACGTGTCCTGTCCAAGGCCTAAGCGTCCCCCTGGGCAAACATGTTTAACCCCTGAGAGCACCCAGCAGCACCCACAGGAGCTCAGTGAGCTGCAGTTGTGTCTGGGTGGCCCTGCTTGCAGCGACAGTGGAAGCCTTGCCGTGACCCTCTTGCCGGGTGGGAGGGCTGCAGGCAGAACCACTTGTCTGCATTTGTAAGGAGAGGCTGCACATTCCCACTGGGCGTGTTTTCCTGGGCTGCCTTCTCCAGCAGCAGACCTGCATGACCTCCAGCTAACCTGCAATCCAAACAACTGTGCTGGAAGGGAATCTGTCCTCCAACTCCGGCTGAGCCGCAGGAAGCAGAGATACGCATGAATAAAACAAAGCCGATTTGTTATCTTGGATCAAACCCTTGGTGACTTCAGCAGAGCTTGATATGGGGGTTTCATCAGCCCCAAAGGTCAGGGCAAACATGGCAGAAATATGTGCAAGGAAGCCTGCAAGTCAGGATGATTGGCTCTGTCTTGGATGAGGAGAAATACACAGCCTGTGCTCTGCGGAGGAACGGATGTAAATTATTGTAAGCAAAACCTAGCAGCTTGTTTACAGTGTGTGTTACCTAAATTATGTCAATATTTCTCTCTTTTTTTTTTTGTCAAGCCCTCCTTCACATGCAAACAAATCCCTCTCCCACCCCTCGGCTTTCAAAAAAAAAATCAAGCAACCACATATCCTCTTAAAGTGCCAGTCAATCACAGGTTTCCAAGCATAAGTAGAAGAAGAAAATATCTCTTTTTTTCCTTTTGAAATGAACACAAAATAAAAAAACCCTGTAACATCAGACCATCATTAGTGAGTGTTTAATCAGAAACAACAGATTGGTCTTCAATCATCACTAATGACAACTTCTCTGCTGTGAAGTCTGACTCTGCAGACAAGCACAGGGGAGCTCTCACAGCCTAACAGGGGTTAATTAATACTCTCTGTGACCCGTGATTACATTTGTCCTACAGAATCACCATACCTGGCATGTCCAGGGCCATCTCTTATGTCCCTTCCTGAAAGGGAACAAATTACAATGGATATTCTCTCATTCTTCACTGAGGTAAAGCCAGTAATGAAAGGAGTTGGATTTTGCTACACAGTCAGGAGGAGCAGCAATAACTCTCCCCAGCAGCCAGAAAGTTCTGGAAGTATATTGTTTTCTCCAGCTATCTGAAATAAATCCCAGGGGGTAATTACAGAACAGAGAAATAACACATAAATCCTGTTTAATTGACAACACAGAGGAAAAAAGAAACACAACAGAGTTTCATCCCTCCTCCTGCACTCCCCATGTTGCTCCTAATGTCTCTGGGACATCTGGAAACCAGGGAGGATCAGACCCAGAAATCTCAACGTGGATGGGGAATCTGCCTTAACGTAAAGTTCTTATGGAAAAGCATCCATCTCAATCCCGGGTAATGGGTTTACAAGGAAAACCAACAGAGCAGAAAACTGGTATCAGCCTAGATTATCTCACTCCAGGACTTCTGACCCTGCAGGAAAGGATTCACATACGACTGCAGAGCTGCAGCTTCCACAGCACAGGCACTGAGCAGGGTGTGCTGGTGCCTCACGCTGTCAGCCAGAGCAGGGAGAGCTGGAATTCTCATTCCTGCCCTAACCCTCTGTGCTTCTCTGTCCACAGCACCACAGCCCAGACTCCCAGGTTTTCTAGCCGTGTCCTCCAGGCAGCAAAGGGCCTGAAAGGAAAGGGTAAGGATCTGTGTGGTTTTGCTGTCCTGGAATCAGCTTTTGAAGGCAAACTCCTTGGAAAAAGCTGAGTGCAGTCTGTCTTCATCCATCAGTTTATAGGTAATCCAGTGCTGGAAGGGGCAGCATATCCTGGGAGCAAGATATCAAACTTTAAGCTTGCTTTTGTCACCGACTTCTACATCATAACCTTTAGGGGGAAAAAAAAGGGAATGAAAAGGACTGGAAATGCTCCCTGAGTTGTCGGAGAGGCCTGGGGGTGGGCTCAGTGTCTTGGAGCAGCCACAGCATCTGCTCCTGGCATTGACACCTGGAGGGCAGCGCTCGGTGCTTCCTCACCACTCCTGGTACTCGAGATCCAGAGCAGAGGGAGGCACTGAGCAGAGGCCAGAGCACCTGCCCAGAGCCCCACTGCTGCACTGCCAGCTCTTACAGCACCACTGGAATGATGGAGAGGGACTTCTAATGAGACCACATAGTGACAGGACAAGGGAGAAAGACTTCAAACTCAGAGTGGGTTCAGATGAGATATTAGGAAAAATATGCTTTACTGAGCAGGTGGTGAGACCCTGGCAGAGGATGGACAGAGAAGCTGTGGCTGCCCCATCCCTGGGAGTGTCCAAGGCCTGTCCATGTATCTGCCATGATCTAAAGCTGACCCTTTTGCTTCCTGCTCTTTGGCTCAGGGATCTCTCTGCAAGCTGCTGCGATAACAAACTGTCCTGCCTTGTCCTGCTGCCTGCGGACAGAGAAAGGCCAGGGTGAGGAGCAACCCCACTGCCCTCTTATCCACAAGGAGTGAGTGCTCCCCACTCCCAGCCCTGCCTCTTCCTTCTCCCAGTTGTCCTAAGAAGATGAGTAAGACACCAGACAGGAACACACATTTCCATTACTCTCATGCAGATGGCTTTTACAGACATACAAAGCCAAAAATGTCCTTAAAATACATCACCACGGAAGCTGAGAGACAACACAAAAATCTGCTGATGCCAACATTGAACTTTAACCACTGGGACCCTGCAGAGTTCTCTGCTCAGCAGAGAACTCCTGCAGTGAGTTTCCTGCAGTGGCCCATGGAAATCAGCCACGTCCACGTGACAGTGTCATTGTCACCAGCCTCCTACCAACGTGTTTCAGACCAGCCTGGCCCCACAGACTTTATTACAGAAAAAACTTCACGATGTCATTTACACTCCCCTGAGTGCCAGGGATCCACACGTGCTGCAATCCAACCTTTCTGCTGCTGCAGAGCAGCTCCGTGGAGCTGTGGAGGAGAATGTCACCCCCGCCAGCTTGTGATCATCTTTGCCTCCCTGTCCCAGCTGGCAGAGACAGCCCTTCCCCTCACAGAGATGTAACCCGAGTAGCAGTAAATCAGGATGTCACCACTGATACCCTCCAGACCTGTGAGCAGACTTCTCCCTCCAGGGCTGTGCAGAGAGGTGTTGGCAGCAGCTGTCACTCGCTTTTGTTACTTCACTGTAGAAGATTAACTCGTGGTGCTTAGAAAGAGCAGAAACCAAATGGCAGGGTGAAGAAAACATCTGGAGCAGGAATCAGTGAGCCTCCCTTCTTTCCCTCTGACACACTTGTTCCTCACACTTTTTTGGGGTTTTTTTTGATCACTGGATTTGAAACCACAAAGTAAAAGTGAAATTTTGCATCATTTTCACCAAAATCAGTGGGATGATACACGAACTTTAGAGCTTCATGGAACAGGAAAAGAGCCCCAGCATGGCCTTAGGGAAAACAGGGCTCCTCTCTCACTGTTTGTCCTTCACACAGTGATAGAGTGAGACAAGAATATTGCTGATTACCAGGGACGATACCAGAACCCTCCTGCCATTCCTATGAAAATCCCACTGTCAGTGGATTCATTCTGGATTTCTGGGAGGGGAGGATGGAGGGGGTCTTGATTATTTTTCTTCCCATTTATATTTCAGACTTGGCATTAAAGATTAAAAAGAGGGTCAGGTTCACAGTGCAGCCCCAGTTCAATGTGCAGCCAGCCAGGGACAGACCTGTCTGCTGGGGAGCACTGGGGGATGTCCTGTCCACCTCGCTCAGGTTCAGATTTGGAACAGGAGGGGCCTCAGGATTTTCATTCCAAGCCACTGTCAGCTTAAACCCATTCCCTCACACACTCATTTTTCTCTAAATGTGTATATATTGCTGTATCTAGGCTGCACCACTGTAGTTCTTCTTTTGTGACCAAACACAAGTTTAATCTTCTGCTGATCCTTGGAGCATCCTCTTTCCCTCTCTCTTTGCTGTCTCTTCCTCTTCCCTTTCATCTCTTTTAATTCCCATTTCTGTTCATTTTTCACTGTACTTTCCTATAGTTCATGCACTGAATGCACCTTCCTTGGTGAGCGTCTGGGTCTGAAAGTTCTGAAGGCCAGCTCCTGGATTCTGGCAAGTTGCACTACTTTTGATAATGCCAATGTTCTCAAAGGGCAGCTTCCCTTTCATTAAAGCAATTTGCATTGTATTAGCCACGTTTGCATTCCAACACACTTACCTTGATCCTAAAGCACAGGTGTACTTGGGAGCAGAACAACAGTGTGTTTATAAGTAGTTTAAAATACAGCAATCATAAAAATTCCAGCAGTTTTGGGAAATAGTCCTGCTGGGTTTCTCTGCTCTACACAGTTGTGTACATGGGGAGTCCCAAATTGTTTGGGATAATGGCCCAAGCCTTGTGAAAGAGCTGTCACAGTGGTGGATCATGTGGTTTCCAGTGAATTAAGCAGAGTCACTTAAATTTGATTATCCCTCTTTCACTTAGTGCATCTAAATGGGTTGGGGAAGAAGTAATCCAACATCCAAATCCTTCCATTAAACTATTTTGTGACTCTAGCTTTCAAACATGGTTGAGAAAATGAAAGCTTTTATTGCTGTTCCCATACACCCTTCCTTCCTTCCTAGGGCATCCAGAATGGAGCTCACAATGCCCATTGCCTGTTTCAGGTCTTTGTGTTTGTGTGTCACAACCAAAGTGCTTGCAAAGAACAACAGCAGCAGCAACAAAGCACAGCAAGGCAAATTTTCTAGATATTATCATCCCTCTGATTTTGTACAAGCAAAAAGAGACAATTCCATCTACATTTAAACCTAACCTCAGCACCCCAGTCAAACTCTTTTTGAGCACCCTCTGAAAGTGCACCTCAAAGTCCTGGACACACAAATGGGTTTAACAACCTTCCTTTCCACACTGATGTGAGCCATGTCTGCTGGGAACACACACAAATCCACACTGGAAAGTGCTACGGGACCAGAAGCCTAAAAGAGAAAAAGGAGAAGCAGAAAGTTGGAGCGCAATCAATTTCAAACTGAGATGGATGGTGCTCTCTGCTTGCTCAAGACGCAAGGAAAAAATCTCAGAGATTAATTTGTGAAGGCCCAGCAGGAACTGTGCATGCTGGGGATTGTGGAGGAAATAAAGTATATAAAAATACAGCTTTACTGTGAGGCGAGAAAGCCAATAAATCAAAGCGCATTAGCAAATATCAGCTGCATGAATAAATTGGCAGAGCCATTATGTTGTATCAGTTTCATGTAGCTGAATGCAGATGGAGCCAACTTCATTTCTGCAAGGGAGCTGCTGGTCACAAAGTTTAAGTCACACAGGTTTTCCTGAGGGAAAAAAAACACCCACAACAGCTGTCAGGCCTTATCCAGCTGATTTACTGAAATGTGATTGTTTGTATGAAAGTGTACAAACCAAAATAATAAATCCTACTCCAGAGTCACATTTGCTTTCAGGTTCAGTGCATGAAAATACCCCCAGGATCTTGGTCTGGCCTTTTCCCCATTGCCCCATTTTGCCTTCAGGAGAGCACAGAGCCACCCAAGTGTTATTTGTGAGCTTTTGGGATGCAGCAGTAAGTGAGCAAGAGAAGCTGATGCCAGGCAGAGGGACAAGGGCTGAAGGTATCCCCCCTCTGGACACAGGGAGCAAAGCCCAGGTGCTGCAGTCAGGTGAGAACACGGCACACACATCTTCTTCTCCAGAGCGAGAGGGTGCAGAGAAATCCTTACACAGACTGCCCAGGGAAGTGGTGGAATCACCATCCCTGGAAGTGTTCAAAACCCATGGATCTGTGGCACCTGGGGACATGGTTTAGTTGTGAGCCTGGCAGTGTCAGGTTAAAGGTTGGACTCAAGGATCTTCCAGGTCTTTTTTAACCCTAATGATTCTACAATTCCTTAGGAGAGTGCAGATGTGATGCTCCTACCCATGGCTGAACGAGACAAGACCATGTTTTGTTCCATTTTCTGTTGAAAGCTCAACTATTAAAGCATAGTTTTGTGGCATTCAGGTGGAGAAGAATCACTTTACAGAGTCTTTTTTATAAATCCTACAGAAATACTACAGAGACAACACAAATAAAAGCACTTGGAAGCCTCTGTCCTGCCCTTTGATATTATTGTTTGCATGAGGTTGGTTTTTTTCTCCAAGACTGCTGACTCTCTTCTGGGAGTTTGTTTAATTATGCTCATAATATTATTTCAGTAGGAGCATTATCATTCCTATACTACAAAATTACTTGATAAAAAAATGGTTTTAAATCTCCGTAGACTGCAGCAACAAAGAGGAGATGTTCCATCCACACCCTCTGCAACCTGGGCATCAGAGAGAGCGAGTGAAAAACATGTGAACTACCCAGCTGGTTTCTTGGTAATGATTTTAACACTGATAATGAACAGGAACTTGTGGAAAATGGAATTTTCTCCTCTGGGGGAGGAGAAAGATTTAGGTTTCCTACTTCTTGGATTTGTTTTGTGAACTCCAAGGATCAAAAAGTGGTGATCACTTCTGAAAATATTCTCTCAGAATTCCAGCCAAAGCACTTCCAAGGGGAGCACTGTGCAAGCAGGAGGAGTAGAACTATTGTGAAGTGTCACAAGTCTATTAGGAACCCTGCAGTGCTGTCCCAAAATGCTACAGGAGGGAGACTCAGTGCTTGGGTAACTACACTGGGACTTGAGACTAGATCTCTCTCCAAATCCTTATATAATTAGAGAGAAATCCCTCAGGCTCACTGTGACTCAGTTTCCCTTTGCAGAGGTGTCCCAAGAATAACTAAGTTAATGAGCTGTTGAAAGGGAATATGGATAAACACCATCTAAGAAGTGAATTAGAAGCACCCCCACAGCTGTGTGTGTTGGTGTAATTGCAGAACTCCAATGTATCTCTAAATTAGAAAAAGAAAAAAACCAAACTTCCTTTTTCTTAGAACATCACTTGTGGGTATTTCTGGACCTTCTCCTCCAACATTAACTAGCACCTAAAGACAGGCTGAGCTGGTAAGTTCAGCTCTGGGGGCAATGTTCCATGACATCCCATTTGCTAAAGGAACACCAGGATTTCAACAGTTGTATGGTACTGTGATATGATATGATATGATATCCCACAGTTGTAGGGAGAACAGGGAAATGTTTTTTTAGCACTGGCAATGCAGATGGCTACTGTCAGCAAAGAGCAGCTGTGAACACATCATTCAGGATGTTGTCTTTATTTTCTGAGAGCCTGGCCAAAAACCTGGGAAGGCCATCAGGAGCTCCTCAGGGCACAGAGTCACGTCACGTAACATTTGCCACGTAAACAGTTTGTTTAGTCTCCCAGGCTCCCTCATCAATTAATGGAGAGGGAGAACCAGACCTACCTGGACATGCCCATGCTCTGTGAGCATCAGAGAACTGGCTTGAAGCAGGTGCCACACCAGGGGCTCCCCTGGGGTTTGAATACATTGCTCATGCAGGCTCTGGACATCAAGTCTTCTTTCCATTATGGGTCATTCCTGCAACCAAAAAAAAAAAAAAGAAAAAATAAGAGCTCTGAGCAAGAATGTACCAAATTTACATTCCCCAGCTCTTTGAAATATATGGCAGGCTGAGTTGCCTGAAGCAAACCAGTTTGGTTTAATACCCACTGAACACAGGTACATTCAGGAAAAGCAACAGTTCCATATATTTATACTGACCATTTTTTTTGCATGCTGGCATTCAGCACAGAAAGGGATCAAACTCTTTATTGTGCCTTGAAAAAAATTTTGGCAGAATTTACCTGTAAATGCTTCCTGAGAGCAAGTATTTTATTTACCACCACCTTGTAGCTGAATCTCTTTTCAAGAGTGCTACTGGAGCCCCTTGTTAGAACCCACCTCTAAACACTGCAAACACATCTGACACAAAACTGTGCAGAGGTTCAGGAGTTACCCAGCCTCTAATTTGTGAAGAACCCTCACATCTCAGGTGTGAACTGCTCATTAAAGCCTCTTTCTTCTGCTCGTATTTGCTGTTTGCCCTGCGCCATTAACGAGCTGGCAGTGAGGAATGACCCTGCACACCCTGAATGGACTCTTCTCCCTGGGGATCAATAAATAGCAAGCGAGAATACACAGACTTAGACAAAGACCCTGCCAGATCCAAGGCAAATCCTCTCCCCGGAGGGCTGAGTGCAGTCAGACCTCAGCCAGGAGTTCCCACCCAGCTGTTCCAAGGCCACTTTTATTCCAATAGCTGGTAGCTCCGAGCCGTAAGGAGTCTGTCACACGTCAGTAGGGCTTGTAAGTGCTCCTTTGGGAAGGCAACTTGCACAACAGCCCTGGTTTATTGCTGCTTCCTCGTCCTGGTTTTATTTCTCTCCAAAGCACCACTTCATTCTTTAGAACAAACAAGTATATTTTTAAAATAGCCAGAGCACTTTGCCCTCACCCGGTGGCTCTCATGTGTTGTGCTGTGAACTTTGCAGATCGTTCCCCATTTCCTCAGGGAAGGTGCAACCTCCACTCCCAAACCTTTTCTGTTTCTTTGCTGGACTTGGGTGGGGGGGGGGGGGGGGGGCCGGGCCTGGACAAAATTGCTTCAAAACCTGGGGCCTTACAGCAAAAGTGGGGGTGGGAAGAGACGGAAGCTGTGCAGGTGCAAAGGCAAAACAAACATCCTCCCCTGTACTTCCCTGGATGGAGCCAAAACAAACATCCTCCCCTGTACTTCCCTGGAGGGAGCCAAAACAAACATCCCCCCCTGTACTTCCCTGGAGGGAGCCAGTGACCTTTCCATGGGATAGAGCCCATGCTTGGTTCACTGCAGTTTTTGGAGGTGTGTCAGGTGCTCACAATTCCTCCTCCTGCCACCACCACAGCACCTGTGCTCTATTCCACAGTTTGTGTCTGCAGTTTGAACTCTAGTTTCTGGCACACCACCCTAACCTGAGTGAATCCCCCCACCTGGGCACCAGAGGCCTGGCCTGGGCTCATCTTCTGGTACATGGAAGGGCACCAGCACTGCCAAACCCACTGATGCTTCTGACTGAAGTCATTCTCTCTCCATGGGGCACACGAGGGGAGCCCAGGTCAGGTTATCACAGCCCAGCTCAAGAGCTGTTGTTTACACAGTGACTGAAAAACAGCCCTGGTGGCCCTGAAAGCATCAATGTCCTCATGTGCTAACCTGAGCTTATGGCTGAATACAACTCTCAAGGGCAAATATTGCTCAAAACAAAAATTGCACAGGAGAGGGAATGCAGGATCTTCCTGCAGGAATGTTGTGAAAGGAATGAGGGACTTCTCTTTACAAACAAGCTGTGGGCCTGCTGGAAGATAAAACTAGTACTGAGAGATAAAAGAAACAATGGGAAGGATTCCGCTGATCGATGAATGGAAAGAAAGAGATTTGTCTTTACAGATAAATTATAGGTCTGCTGATAAATGAAATTGGATATTGAGAGATGAAAGAAACAATGAGAAGAACCATAAATTCCAAAAGAATTAAAATAAAGGGGTGGTTATACATTAGCAGGGAGTCTTAGGCATTCTGGGAAGCCTGTACCTCTCGAGTACCTCAGCCAATGGGGAAAGAGAGAGGGAAATGAGGCCGGGAAATTGGGATAAAAAGGAGGCTGCGCCCTCCAAAAATCTGAGAGACCCCAGGGGAAATGCCCCATGGCCTCTCCTTTTATTTGAATAAAGTAACAGGACTCCTCTGTCTCCTTTTTGGACATAAACCTCTGGTGTTTGTGGATTAATTTCCCTGACATTGTTATCTCAGTTTTCCTGAGCAGCTCTGTCCATTATCAATGAGTTTTGTCATCCATTAGCCATCTTTGCCACACTGTCTACATTTCCATCTTTAGGAAACCAAACCACCACGTGGCAGAACTGAGATAATGAGGAGACCAGCTGGAATCCTTGGAAATAAAAAGTGTTTCTAATCAAAATAAAGATACTCCATTTTTAGGAAGCCTGAAAAGTCAAACAATATGAAAGAGCAGTTAGATTTCCCCCCATGTCCTGGTTTTGGTTGAATGCTATTTGCACTACACCACTTCAAATATCAAGTGGGACAAAAAAGTCACTTGAAGGGAAAAGTTCAAAATAGTAAAACATTTTTAAACATCATAGTATTCTGATTTCTCTTCTAATGAATAATTCTTTGTGGATTGAATGGTTTGGCAAAGATTTTTAAAGCATCAGCTTTTGCAGAAATGGAAATTTGCTCTTTTAAAGTGTTTTGATAAAAAAAAAAAAAACAACTTTGCCAGCCAAGGTCACTGTTCTCAGAAGTGCAATTTGTACTGTCCTCTTTACAGAACATTGATCTCTGTGCGACACATATTAGAACATACTCACTTCATAGGTTAATGACAAAAGTGTAATATTGGTTTCAAATACTGTTTCCCAGGGAATTGCCTTTTGATAGAAAGGAATTTGATCAATTCCCAGGCCCACGTAGGCACTGCCCACACAGGGAGGGACAATTGCAGCGAAACGCCGTGAGCAGGAGGTGACTGTGAGCAGCCACGGGCACCAAACTGATGGTCCAGGGCTGTCCCAAAAGTGCCCTCTCTCCATGAGATATTAACTCAAGGATGGCCACTGATGATGAAGGGACAAAATCATTCTGAGTCTCACCTCCTAGCCAAATTCCAGGTGAGGCTTAGAATATTTTGCTTTTCCATAACTCTTTCTTTTCTGTTAAGTCAAAATCCTTAATTTTTTTCCTCTGTCTTAAGTGGCCTTTCATGCTTCTAAGTGATCCTAGATTGCTATGACTCCTCTTAGCTCTGGTCCAGAGGGAATATACCCAATTCTTGTATATTTTTAGGGTAAATCAAGAGCAATCCCCCTGAAGTCAAGAGTGCATAAAAGCAAAGTGAGAAGACAATTAAGTCCTGCTGTTTACAAAGTGCTTTGGAATCTCTGGGAATAGAAAGGTGTTATATAAATCCAAGATATTATTTATAAGTTTATAATAAATCCACATGGCATAGTAATGCATACACAAACTCTAAATACAGACAGAGGTCAGTAGGTTGTGTGTTTCTTTTCCCTCTCTCTCTGGAGAGCTGTGCCTTGTATAACAAGAAATGAGTAGGAAAAAAAAAAATGTGTAAGGGCCAATAGAAACAAGCTGCTTTTTAGCCCTTATAACTGAACATTGTGTTTCAATGGCAGCTTCACTTAGTACTTCAATTTTTTTCTCGCTTTGCAAGTCCACGGAGTAATGACAGCCTATAACAGAGAGCTTCAGTGCTAATTTCAGAATGCCTGAGTCAGCCACTTATCTTCATTTATCCTCTTCTGCTGGAATCTTGTTAAGGGAAAAAAAAAAGCCAAACCAACTGCAATTTCATAATCCTAAAATAAATGGACACACACACTCCCTCTCCTTATGCTTTGCTGAAAATTAAACTTTCCTATGCTACTCTCCTGCAATTTCTTGTTACTGCCTTTATTCCCAGCCACACTTAGTGCCAGCAGTCATATTGGTCTTCATGTTAAAGCTGTAAGAGTTCCTATTCATTGGTTAAATTATGCTTTATTTAAAGATTACAGAATGTCAAACTCAACAGACCTTTCCCTTCACAGTAGTTTGCTCGTCCCTGTGGTGTCAAGTCTTGTTTTCCAGTGGGGAGGTATTCGTATTAATTGTGTTTTCTTCCAGAATAACACTAATCCAGCCTAGGATTTCCTAAGTGATCTTTAATTAGCAGCAGACACTGTGGGTGTGTCTGTCTGTGGTGGCTGCAACGCTTCCATCACGGTAATTAGATGGACAGCACAAGTTTGAGAATGGTCTTCCAGCTCCAGCCCACAAATCACAGAATCATAGACTCTTCTAGGTTGCAAAAGGCCTCCAAGATCCTTGAGTGCATCCATTAACCCACTCTTGCCAAGCCCACCACTAACCCCTGTCCCCCAGTGCCACATGAACATGTACTTTGAGCTCTTCCAGGGGTGGACCACGCCAGTGGTGGTGGAGCAGCCACCAAGCCTAAGAGAATGAGGTTTTATACAGAAACCAGGCTTTTCCTGGCCTCAGACACTGTCTGGGGATGGTGGCTCCAGCTGGAACCATGGTTTGAAGACTTTACAGCTGCAGGCAGTGGCCCTGAGATGGGTGCTCAGGGTTCTGTGTGCAGTGGTGGCCGTCACCTCCTCCTGGGTGCACAGATGGCACCATCAGGACGCTGATGGCTCCTTTGCTACTTGGGGACTGAGGGTTCACTTGGCACAGAGGCTCCAATCTCCCCTCTACAGATGTTTTACACATCTGCCAGGTGACATGGGAAAAGCAGCGCTGGAAACTGATGGTTTAGGGTAGTTCTGTGCTTGGCTGACAGGAGTGTGTTGGGTTAGGATGAGAAAATAATCCTTCCTTGTCTGGAACAGGTTGCCAGCAGAAGCCAGCAGCTTTTCTTGTGTGGGTGCATTTTGTTCAGGACAGTGGGGTGACAAAAATTCAGCCACTGCCATACACTGGTTTTTACATCAAGCTGGGCTGAAAGGGAGGCCTGGGGGTTCCAGCTCAAAGCAGGTGTAATCAGAGCATGCTGCTCATTGACTTGGTGGGATGAGATGGTCTCCAGAGATGAAGATTTCTAAACTTCCTGACTACCCTGGAGTCCTTTTCAGGACCCACACCGCTGCGTCAATGCTGTTCCCACACTCTAGAAAACAAAAGATGATTTACACAGATGATCTCTGTCATTCAGACAGCCACAAATGGCCATGGGAGCACCAGAGACTGATGCAGGGACACAGCAGTGCAGGCTGCCCAGCTTTGCAGGAGGTGTGGGCACTAAACCAGGCAAATGTAGAAGGAACACTGACATATGAAGGCTGCAAGACAGGCAAACAACTCACTTGGTATAACTGAAGGTTCAGAATTTGCCTCCTTGTTGGGAGCAGTATGAACTTGATGAATTTTTGAGCTGCCACACTATATTTAGGAGAGTCATTTAACTGCTGGGATATTTTTTTCCCCGTGCCCTGCACTTCTGCATGTGTTAATATTTGCTGTGCTTTCTGGAAATTGCTTCCATCCTGCATTCGGTTCAGATAACAGCAGAGCAGAGCAGACATATGCTGTGCTGACAGCAAAGAGATTGTTGGAGTTTTCTTAAAGCTGGCAAGGAACATAACAGCAGCAGGAGACAAATATCTTCCCCTACGAGGAGCTGGTCCCCTCAGAGCACGAACAGCTCTGCACCAGTCTGGGCTATGATTTGATCCTCATTTTAAACCAAGCACGGGCTTTATGGTCCTGCCCATCACTCTATGAGCACGTTCCCTGTCCTTCTGTGCAGGAGCAGCTTTCCCAGCAGTGGCTCCAGTGGGGCTCTTTCCCACTGGAATCTGTGCAGGCTGATGCAGATCTGGATGCTTTGTGGATGAATTAAAAGCCTCTCCATGTCTATCCCATTTCTGACCTCTCCTGTGAGATGAGGGCCATTTTCTGAACAGGAATGATTTTTTCCTTCGCTGCTCCCCAAAACATGTTGCCCATTACTGCTTTGAGTTCTGCTGAAAAACAGCAGCTGAAATCTCTGTAACTCTGGCCTAAACTATGATCAAGTTTTCTTTTAAAGCAAGGCTTAAGTACAACACTGGCAAATGGTTGTTGTGGCCTTTCTAGCAGGAATTCTGTGCTCCAGATGCCTTAACTGTTGTGTAAGAGGAACCCGGAAACAAGAGAAAGTATTGATCACTCAAGCCTCCATAGTTCAAGATGGTGGGTATTGAATGGAAGAGAATCACACTGTCATTAACAGAAATTAGTTCAAAGGGGTTGGAATCAGGCCCAAGGTGACCTCTACAATATTTTCAACTTTGAAGGTGACCTCTCAAAGTTCTTTTTTGTTTTGTGTTTGTTTTTATCAGAGAACAAATGTTCCTGGATTTCAAAAAGCTGTTGCATCAGATTTGGCTGGCAAGGAGGAAAAGGGGAATTGGAAATTTGAGCTATTTTAAATATCACCTTTTATGATATATGGCCTCCAACAACACATTGTCTTTCTGTAGAGTCTTCTGTGTGTGGTCCTTAAATCCCTCTTCGTAAATAAAACCATCTGTCTCCTTTGAACTATAGCAGCTCTAATTTAAAAAGTCAGTATTTGCCAATGTCTACAACTCATTAGCTCCAAAGCTGTGAAAAACTTCCCTATCTGGCTCTTCATTCAGCAGGCTCTGGCAACCACTGTGTTTTAAAAATTATGCCTGTTAGTTGTAAACATCCATTTTTATGAAAGATGTGTTTTGCTTTGGATAGCAGGTGAATTGAAAGGTAAAAGTGAGATTAGGAGGAAAAGCTGAGCACTCAGCCTCCAGTCTGAAAGGAAAATCTCACTTGGGGATCTACCTGGACATCAGTTCTGGGACAGATAAACTCTTCACTTCCAGTTGTGGCTGAGCAAAGCCCTGCCCACACCAGAGCCCTGCAGGCTCCTCCAGGAGCTGGGGAATGTGACCTGGAGAATTTCCTGGGTGCTGCAGCAGGGTTATGGATGTTGACTGCTGGGACTGCAGATTGCTCGAGTGCTTGAAAGCAAAGTGCAGGAAAGGAAAGCAAGGAAACATCCAAGAGAGCCACAGAAACACTGTCAGAGTGAGACCTCAAAGAACCCAGGAGTCTGCTGCAGTATTAACTCTGTTACCTGCCAGGTGCAATTGTGATCAGTACAAATATTGTGATTATCACAAAAAATAGATCAAGGTTCAGCTTGTTACACGCTAACTGTCTCCAAGTTAAAAAAGAGGGAACCTAGTTTGTACAAAATGAATTTTTATTTCCCTGGATTTGCCAGTCTTTCAGCTGGCACTGCTTTTAGCAAGGGAAAGGATGAGGTGTGGGTGAGCACGCACTGCCTGCTGAACCCACGAGTCCAGGACAGATCAGTGAAGTACAGCTCGTTCACCTCTTACAGCTCGGCAAGGAAGGGCAGGCTGGGTTTGCCTGCCTGTGTTGTGCCTCTTCCCTCTGATCAGGGATTTCTATCTCGAGCGCTGTTAATAGAGCACCTTTTAAAGACAGCGAATTCTCTTTAGAAATAGGGAGATAATGAGGCCATTTCCACTCTACACCGCATTTAGATAGAAAAACAAAACAAATAATGCTGTCAAGATTTATAGCAAATACATTATAAAGGGCAATAGAACATTTGTATAAAGAACTGAAATGGACCTGCCGTAGAAAACACACTTTACTTTTATGACTTTAACTTTAGGGCATGGAAGGCACCTCATTAATGATTAGAGGGATACAGATGAGCCATAACAGTCTATATATCCTTATAAATGATATACAGGGAGAGCTAAAAGACAGCAAATTACAGTCTCCACTGCTGTGCTTTTTCCTCTTCACCTCTTTCTTTCTCAGTCTTCCAGCTGAAAGAAAGAATTAAAATTTATATTGACCAACTTATTGGGTATTAACTTAGTCAAATAACTAACCACTTCTAGTAGGTGGCACAGATAGCTGGTCTGGACTAGAGCATCTGGAAATCCAGTAGCCTCTTGTAAACGCTATAAACTCGGTTTTTAAACCACTGAGCTGTGTTTCCCGGCAGGAGCCAGCTCAGAGCTCACCTCCCTCAGGTCTTGCTGAGAGGCAAGTGACGTAATTAACTCATTAAGCAACTCAGTCTCTTTAGTTCACTTGACCTTATGCTAAAAGACAACCCATTCATCAAAGGCTTGTCCTCTGTGTGCACAGGCGAGGAGGGGAAGGAAGGAAGAGGGGAGAAACAATGAGCAAAAGGAAAATTTAGTGACTCACTCAAGGGCACAAGGAGTCTGCAGGACCAGCAGGGCTGAGCTCAGTGCTGAACGCCAGCACTGGGACTGTGTGCCAAGAAAATGCCTTCTCTAATAACCAGGAAAATGTATGTTTGACATCAGGAGGTAAAACAGTGTTTTCCCTTCAAGCCAGAGAAAAGGGCAGTGGTGGCTACTGGCCTTGGCTGCAGCGACAGCTCAGAGCTTGACCAACTTCCCCAGAAGAGGGCTAGCAGAAAAGTCTTGTTTCTTTGTGGCGGCAAACACTGAAAGAAAAAGCTTTTCCCATACAGGGGCTTTCTCTATGGTGGAGATGCAAGCAATTCCTGCTGCAGAGTTGACAAGTCCCAGCAAGAAAACCTGGATGGATAATCTAGGAATATTATCCAGAAAGAAAGAAGAGAGTGACTCTTTCCAACCGTGGCATCACTGCACAGCTGAAAGGGAAGAAGCAGAGCTGTGCTATCCCTCCACTGTGCACCAGTCTCCAGCTGTGGGGTTTGGGTGGTCCAGATGTGACTGTTAAGGAGGTCAGTGGAGTCCTGAGGCTGCTGTAAGGCAGCACAGGAGCCAGTCTGGGCAGCCTGAGCTTTGCATTTCCCTCTGCAGTTCCCTTGGCCTCCAGCAGACAGACAGACAGACAGACAGACACGCACCCTAAGGTCAGTGCACCCCTAGGGCTTCTCCAAAGCTGCTCTTGTGGACACACCTTGTGATTTCAGAGCCGACTTCTCCACTCCCTTGCCGTGTAATTCTCTCTTTATGGAGTTCTTACCTTGGGGGAAATGGGTTTTATTGCAAAGTCAAAAGGTAATTTTTACATAGACTCTATTACCTGTTTATAATTAAAACCATAAAATCCCTTTGTAACAGGCTTAATAACTTCCCCCACACCAGAAGAGGTTTTCATAAAAAGAGTCATTAAAAGTACTCACAGCTAATGCTGGAAAATCAAGAGAAGCATAGAAAATTATTGAGACTTATTTCAACATTTAACAATGGGCACTTTCCCCCCATTTATATGAATAGTTCAAAGTGACAAAAAATGGCAGATCCATCCCAGCCTTTCTGGCCCTTCTCCTCTACTTTTTCCTTCTTCCAGGAGACCTCCTGCCCAGCAGATCCTGGGTCTTACCAAGGCTGAGAGCATGAGCTGTGATCAGCAGCTGGGATTTCTGACCTTGAGAATGCTCTGAGAAGTTCAACTCCAGCAGTTCCTACAAGCTCCTCCACATCCTGTTTGCTTGGTTTGACCTCCCACCATTCCTGATCACGAGAGTAATGTGGGCAGTGAGCTTAAATTCCTCCACAGTTTTCCATCCTTTGAGACCATTGAGGCTGAAAGGTGTTTTGGGCTTCTAAAGGCTGGTAAAATACACATAGTTGAGACACTGTAAGCAGGAAAATGTGACCTTTAAAGCAAATGGATGTAAAATTATGTTTTACTTTGTAGTAACAACTGGCTCAGTCTGAGCTGGGCCTGGGGCAGTCAGGGGCTTGGGGGAGCTGCACTGGTCCTTCCCCAGTTTTTGAGAATCAAAACAAGCAAGGAAAAATACAACAACAAAACAACAAAAACAAACCAAAAAACCCCACCCACAACAACCCAGAACCTACATGGCAAAAATAAATGCTTAACAAATCTGTGGCAATGTTTTTAAAACCAGGCCATAGGTATCATCCAGGCAGTTTGACCTACATGGATTTATGACCTACAGGCATCTCAACCAGAGACCAAAGCAGCTCTGCCCTACAACCATCCCTATGCTGTGTTTCATTGTCAAACAACCTTATCTTCAGCTCAGATTTCCAGCCTGTGTTTATGCTTTTTTTCCCCTTGGCCTAAATAACGCCCTCATCATCAGGAGTGCTCGATAATGTCACCTTGGCAGAAAATTATGTGTGCAAATGAGCTAAAATTGGATAACTGAAGTGGTAGCACAGTGGAGGTCGGTCCCTGCTCACGCCAAGTTCATGGGTTAATAGGCAAGTGTCAGCATTCCACACTTCTGCAAAGGAGGTGGATCTATGAGAGCCTGGAAAAGTTCAGTCCCTTGAGAGCCTGGTTGAAAACAGATCTTAGCTTTAATAGAGGCAGAATGAGCAGAAAGACTCCTCCAAGTCAGGAAGTTTGGAGCCATAATTTGGGGAGCAATGCCCTCTGAATATTCCATACTCAGAGCCTAACAACCTGTTAAACTACAGAACTGTTAGCAGCATCTTATTGCATCCCCCCCCACTAAGCACTGCTTCCCTTAAATTTACATTCTCCTCTCGCAATCACGTCTCAAACATCTCTTGGGTTTTTCTGTAAATCATTTCCAGCCCAAAATGCTGACTCATGGGGGAACTGAGGTTAAAGAAACTTTATTTATGTCAGAGGAATTGATCCCTTGTAATTTAAAGGCTTCCTGCACCACTATTTATCTTCTCCCTCTTGCTTCACGCCTTTGTCCCACATCTGGGCCATGGCAGGTGCACAGCCATGTATCTGTCAGACCAGTAGAGCTGCCTCATTGCTCATTTTTGGCCTCCTTGACCTTGCCTGCTCACCTCACTTTATTAGTACAGTTCCTCAAAACTTCTGAAAAAGCAAAATATTCCCCCTTGATGCCCTTCCTCATTTAATAGAATAGCACTTCTAATGGTTTCTTCAAGCTGAAGCAGCCTCTCAGCTCCCTCGCCCTTACCACCTTCTCCCTTCCTCATCCCTTTTTTTCCCCAGCTGACACAGAGTCCACTTCTCTCTGAGCTCCTGGCCTTTTAGCCTCATCCTTGTGTCACTGTGGCATACAAATAGCCATTGCTACCATAATCCCATCTGACTGTTTCCTTCACTTGGGGGCTGGGTGATTCCAAACCTCCTTCTAGCACATCTTCATCCCTGCAGGAGTGTGGCCAACAGGACTTCTTTAATCACTCATCCCCCTTTGTGCAGTGTCTCCTACCATGACTGAGGGTTTCTTGATTTTGTGCTGCTCTCTGCGGCCTCGAGGACCTTCTGTCTTGGGATAGAGACCTTTGTGCCACCTTTCACGGTGGTCCCATCCCCTCAGACTCCAAGGGGAAGTCAGCTAACAGCTCTTGGCTGTTCAGCATCATCCATTCACCCCACAGAGGACCCCTTTGCTCAGGAATGGCATAAATGTGGTGGGGAGCAGAGAGCCCATTAAAGCAGGCAGCCTTGAGGCTGTACCTGTGTCTCCAAAAGGCAGCAGAAGTGTCCCATTTGCTAAGTGATGCACTAAGTCAGCTGCTCCCACAGCAGCCTGGAGACACTGCCATGATGGCTGCAGAAAAAAAAATAAAAACCAAGTTTCTCTCTCATTTATCTGTCCCTGGTACATGAAGGTGCCCTGTAATGTTGGTTTGTAGCTTGCTGCTTTTTCTCACTATTTGTATCTCACTCTTCTAGGAACTTCACAGTAATTGGCCTCAGTGGATTTCCCATCAGTTTCTCTTTCCCTGCACCTGAGCTCTCTTGGGTATTCAGCCTGTAGAGGCATTGACAAAGGTGCCAGTGCCCTCCTCTCACATGCATGAGGTGCCCACATCAGCTGGACCCAGATCCAGGTGAGCAGAGATGGAGTGAGGATCGTGAAAAGCCCTCTCACAGCTGCCCCTGCTCTTGCTGCACCTTGGGTCTCAGACTTTCCTCCGAAGGATTCTGAAGAATTCATAGAGAAATCTGTGATCTATTACATTGAAAGAATGGAATTTATCAGCTCTGTACAACAAAAAACCAATCACAGTGGGAAAGAGACAAAAATTACATGGGATTAACGAGGTTGGTGGTGGGGAAAGAGTCATTCACAGGCAGATTAAGCAAACCGATCATGTTACAACATTGTTTTGCTGTGTATTACTTGGAGTTAGTACATTTATATTTGCTCTGAAAGAAAAAGGACATTTAACTTAATAGAAGACAGTAAAAACTAGGGAACAGTCTGAAGCCACTTGAAACACTACACACTGTTATTATGAAGGGGAGAAATTCAGCTTCCTGGGGGGAATTCTGAGCCTTTTAGTTACAATCCTGACTTTAGCAATCTGCCTCCCACACGGAAGGGAGCAGGGAAGGCTCAGCCCTCGCACATGCCAAGCTCAGCCACGTGCAGGGAGCCCAGGCTGGGCTCAGCTCATCAGATGCAGGAGGGAGCTCCGCATTCAATAGGGCTGATAGATCATTTACAGGGTGCTGGGAGATGGAACACGCAGTAATCACACCGGAGCACAGCAAAACAGAGACAAGACAGGAGTGAAGAATTGCAGACTGATTAGTAATTTGTCACAGGCTTGCAAGGGGTCTGCCAAAGTTGGAGGCAGTGGAACAAGGTTCGCTTTCTGCGTCTTCAAACCAACTCAGGCACCGAACTTTCCATTCAATTTCAGGAAATAAATAGCAGTGATAATTGATGAACAGCTCTGAGATGTCTTCCCATGCCTTTTCAGATGCTGATTTTATCATCCTGGTAGGAGAAAATTTCCCCAACAAACAGTTTATTGATTGTCCATTACACATTTTCCTTCTGAAGTTCTCAGAATGTCATCCAGATGTCAGACACATGATAGTAAACCAGAAATTCAGCCAGGGAACAAAGATATCCTTCGCTGCAGCACTGGATCTGACATTCAAGAATCCAGACCCCACGTTTACCCCTAGATCTTAATTTATCCTTGCTGTACCTCCCCATTCATAACGGAAAAGCAAACCCATTTCTAGTCCCAAACTTTCCTGGCCTTTCATATTTATTACGAGCACCCTGAAGAGATGACTGTGCTTATGGGGTGGTTTGGAGAGTGCCTAGCAGAAAGGAGCTCAAATTTTGGGGTTGCAGAACTTAAAATCCTAGAATAACCAGAGATGGAAGGGAGCCACAAGGACCATCAAGTCCAAATCCTGCACAAATCTGTGTGGTTTGTGGCACTTTTTTCTTTTTGTTTTTTTTTTTTTTTTCTCAAGATCAAGGATTAACATCCTTTAAGTTTTAAATGCAGTACATTATAATACTTAGAAATTTAAATATTAAATTAAAATTTAATTTAAAAATAAATTTAGAAATAAATAATGCTGGCTAGTAAATTTCCTTAAAGATGCAAGTGCCTTCTGAATAAGTTTTCCTGATCCGATCTGTCAAGGCACCTCATGCCTGTCCCTTCTTAGAGCACAGGGAGGACAATTCCTGCCAAATTAACTGTTACCCCCTTGTAATCAGCAGGAGTAGGCTGAGATAATTGGGGTTGTTTAGCCTGGAAAGGAGAAGGCTTTGAGGTGACCTAATGGCAGCCTCTCAATCCCTGAAGGGAGCCTACAGGAAAGATGGAGAGGCTTTTTGCAACACTACACACTTTGTAGTGTTAGGACAGGGGGAATGGATTTCAATTGACAGAGAGTGGGTTTAGATTGGATGTTAGGAGGAAATTCTTCCCTGTGAGGGTGGTGAGGCCCTGGCACAGGTTGTCCAGAGAAGCCGTGGCCACCCCATCCTCCCTGGAAGTTTTGGATGAGCTTGGAGCAACCTGGTCTAGTTAGTGGAGGGTGTCTCTCCCCATGGCAGAGGGTCACAAGGTGATCTTTAAGGTCCTGTCCAACCCAAACCATTTATGAATCATGAACAGAGCCAAAATTTGACCCTTTGCTCATCTCAACCTGCACCCAGCGCCCTAAAGACCGGCTCACTCTCTCACCCCAGCGGAGCACCTCAGGACACCTGTTCTTTAAAAAGAACATACACAAAGAAAGGAGTAGGAAACATCTCATTTTTCCACACAAAGGAGAAAGACAGCCCAGAATAAACAGCTTCCTGCAGGAATCGCAGCTGCTTTGGCGTGCAAAGGCCGACGTGCATACAAATGGTGCCTAATTAACTGCTTAAGGAGAGATTAGCTGCCATATGGTGCAGGAGTGATGGGTGTGCTTCCAGTGTGGAATTAATCGATTACAAATATGCCACCTCATGAAATACACTGCCAGAAAGATGGGCTGCCTGCACCCTGGGGAGCACGGGAGAGGGAGATGGGTGCACTGTTGGTGTCCCTGTGCTCAGCTGGCTGGGACAAGATGAGCAGGGCACGGCTGCAGGAACACATTTGCCACAACCACAGCTTCCCTGGGCAACCTGTGCCAGGGTCTCACCACCCTCACAGGGAAGAATTTCATCCTAATATCCAATCTAAACCTGTTATGGTGCTTGTGCCTCACGTTGAAGGAGCCACGTGGGCTTGGGTGGCCACAACATAGGGGAAAGGGTCTGCTCCACCAGTGGTAAATATCATTTACCCTGTGGACAAAACAGTAGCTGAAGGAACAAGTCAAGACAGCACCGAATGAGGCCTTTGCATGACAGTACATATCCTGAAAGGCCAAGATGGAGAAAGAGCTGGGTCTCAGAATTTGGGATGAACAACCTATTTCTTCACTCGAGCCAGGTGCCTTTCATAAAGAAATCCTATCTGAACTTTGGGAAGGAAGGACAGGAGATAGGGGAAGACATCCAGTCTTGATCCTCAAAGTTGTGCCACTGGAAAAATTGTTTATGACCTCCTGGTCATCCCCTAGCCAGACACCTGCCCACTCCCATTCAACCCTCAGCTCACCCTGCAGCCCTTTGCTACCTACAGCTCATCAATGAAAATAATTGTGTTCTTCAGCTCAATGGACTTGTTAAGGGTTTAGCAAGGCTGGGGTTCACCAGAAGGAGAAATAAGATGGGGAAGGATCACACCTTTGAGCAGAACAGAGCTCAGCAGCTGCAGCTCAGCTGCCTTTCTCAGCAGTGCTTTACCCCACATGCGTTAATCAGGAGAAATCATTTAATCCTTCTAACCTCTTTTTCTGCAAAATGGGTTATTGATATATCCCAGCTTTGCCCGGCTTTGCATGGATAAATCCATAGCCAGCATTTTATTACCACAACTCTGGGACTCTGTGAATGGGAGTGTGCGAGGAAGAAACTCAAACTGTAATAGCTACCTATCCCCCACGTTCTGAAATCACAGACTTCAAAGGCCTCAAGCAAAGTCCTTGGAAAGCACTGAAAGACTCCACTGGGGTGCAGATTAGCCTGTTAAAGTCTGAGCTCCAACATTTCCCCAGAGATTTCCCCTCGCCTGCCAAGACTGACAGGCCTGAAAGCAAGTAGGGCACTGCCCCAAATGTTGGAGCAGCAGATTATGCTAAAGGCTTCACCCCCCTGGAAATGGCATTGAAATGAAGAGTAGATGGCACAGCAGCCACTGGGAGCCTCAGAAAGGTCAAGTGATCCTGTGCTTTCTTAGGAGCAATTTATGCAGTGCTTCAGTGACATCTGAAACAGAATAATCTCGGGTAGGCCTTGAGAGCTCTCCCTCTGCTCTTTCCTGGACCTCAGTAGGAGACAGAAAACCAGGGAGATTTGTTAGATATTGCACAGGGGCAAAAGAAATAATTCTGCTTTCTCAGACTTCTCAAATTCTGTCAGCACAGGTTTAAATGCCTGCCTCGCACTCAGCCTCAACCTCTGTTACACACACAAAAGTGATACAGCAAGTATTCCATATAAACACTCATCTGCCTCCTAGTGCCATTTAGCACTTGTAAAATGAGAAGGAACTATCACCAACAACTCTGAATGGTGCAAAAAGACAAAATACTCTCAGATAGAGCACCTGATGCTGAAAATGAGATGTGAGCTGCTGAGATCTGGGGCTTTGGTTTGACTCCGGAAGTCTGAGCTCCAGGAGCCTAAGGGGCTAAGAACTGAGAATTGCTGGGCTATAAGAAAAATCCATGTTAGTGTGGAAAATGTTAAAGAAACTTTTAAACCACAGCCAGGAGGCACCTAAATATTGCATTAGAATGGGCCATTGAGCTTTGCAACACCACCAAAGGAAAGGAAAGTTATCCAGAGCACAGAGAGGAAAATTGAAAGGTGAAGGGAAAACAGGGAAGAGAAAGGTATGAAAAAAAGTGAAAGGTAGGAACCTCACTGCAGCAAGAGGCTCAGCACATCCTACACACACAGAATGCCTCTTTAGCAGGAAGTGATGGGGTTTGACTTTAAATTCAGGCCTTAAAACCCCATTGTTGTGTACAGAGGCTGAGCTATGTGGAGCAGGTTGGGAGCCAGCCCTACACCTGCGGTGCCACCTCTCAGTGCTGCCAGTTTGGCACCCTGGCATCATGTCATGGATTTAAATAGAAGCATTAATAAGCTGAACCCCTCAATTAACACAGAGTCCTCAAATGCCTTCAAATTGATTGAAGCCAGGGATAAGATTACCTCCAGAAGGCAGGGAAAAATAAAAGTTGATAGAAAACCAGCAAAATACCACAAAACTCACAACTTTCTGCTCAAGTGCAACTACCTGGAGAAGCTGCACACATGCCAGGCTGGGTGCCACGCACAACACTGCAGGGAGGAGGAACAAACAGGGGTTTCAGAAGCCAAGGCTTTTGACTGTCTTCTTTATTAACATTACAGCAATTATTCTGGGATATTCATTCCTGCTGTGTTCCAGATTCATGGAAAATTCAGAAAGAAAATGCAGTACAGTCTCCTCCCTCTCCCTTTCTCTCCCTTGCCCCATTCTTTTTGAGGAAATTGGTAAAGGCTCTCTCTTAGGAAGACATTAAATACAGACACACAAGAAATTGTCACTTATATGCAGTGTTTTTACAAAATCCAGTCATTTACAGAAAAGCAAAGTTCTTCAAAATGGCCTTTTTTTGAAGTGGGAGAAAGAGAAAAAAAAAACAACCTGGAGGACTTTCTCATGATAGTATGAAGTGCACTTAGTAAGAGAAAGCTGTTGAAAACACTTAAACTCTATTTTAGGTCTTTCTGCTGTTGCCCATCACCATGGTATCAGAACATCAGGAATGTAAAGCAGATTAGCAAACTCTGAGTCCCTGTGGGGCTCCTGATTCTTTGTCATTTTTTGTGTATGCAGAATCCCATGGGAAGCGAGTCCACATGTGTTGATTTCCAGGGAGGCTGAAAGCAAACTCCATTTTCCTACAGTGTTGCCTGAGGGGATGGAGCTGCAGCAATTTCTTGAGTCACTCAGAATTTGGCCTTGTCCATTTTCTTCTGGAAGTTTATTCCATAATCAGGCCCCTTTCTGGACATGAAACATATACTTCAGCATTTGAAACTGCTATTTTGGATTCTCTGAGGTCTAGATGCATGTCTTGAGGTGTCAAATGTATGCCATGCTTCAAACACCTCTTTTCTAGGTCCGAATGGGTTAATTTTCTCACTGGTAGTTTTGTGAAATTACTCAAATGGATGTGAATTCATGCACACAGTTTTTTACAGCTTTTTCTTCCACCAGAATAGAACCCCCGTCCCTGTCACATTGCTGCCTCTCTCCTGACACAACAGCCAGGGCCATCACTGTCACAAGTTGTGTGATGGAGCTGTTATTACAGAGAATATTACATCTCAAATGATGGGATTTGGTGGTCAGCTGGTTCTTCTGTGCAAAATTATGTTTGAACAGAGCTAACAATGAAACATTTAGAACCATGACATAAAACATTAAAGGATGGCAGAACAAAATAATGAAGGGGAAAAAAAAATTAAAAGCACTTAGGGACGTTCTCTGGTACAGTTTGTACCATCACAGAAGAGTTATTATTTTTCTTACAGCTCACAACACTCTCAAAGTCCAGGAGGTCCATTTGGCCATGCCCAGCCTCTAGGCCACCTAATTTGGGGTCCCAGAGGAGGGGTCTGCTCTTCTGGTGGCACTGAATAGCCATGGCAATAACCATAGGATGCCTTGTAGGCAGAGCTCTAGTCCTGAGTTGTATAATCTGATCTGGCCACACTCACTTTGCTACACAGTCCTGGAAACCAATCTTATGTAAATAAATTATCCCAGTGGCTGCAGGGACTGGCACAATTGGCTGTGTGCTCTGAATGCAAATGTGCTGCTCTGAGGAGTCCAAGCAGCTCAGCACCTGCCCAGCAAATCCGCCCTGACGGGAACACCTCTGCTGGCTCCTCTTCCCAGCCCTTCTGCTGCCTGATGCCTGAACTTCCAAGGGACTCACCCAGCTAAACTGCTGGCTCAGTCTTCCACCCAGAAATCTGGGAGAATTAAATCTGTCTGATCCCCAGTAATTCTCCCTTGTCCATGCACTCCCTGGGCACCCAGTCCCACCCAGAGCAGGCAAAGGAGGACACCAAGCTCTGAGGGGCTCCTGTGCGTGTTGCCATGTGGAAAGGTTAGGAATGACTCCAAGGAGCAAGGGAACAATCAATTATTTTAGTTAATGCATCCAGTGACAGTGTAACCAAAGCAGGATTTCAAAACACCTTCTGAGGGTGCAGGGGAAGTTATCCTTAGAAGAGCTTAGCCTAAGGTTTTTACCTTTTTTTGGGCACTACATGCTAAGTGTAGTGTCTATTCAAAATAATTACAGAGCCAGTATAATTCATTCAGAATCACTAAGAAATAAGGGCGAGGAGAAAGAAGTTTAAAAAATTTAAAAAGGAATGAAATCAATGCCTTGAAGATAAATGTAACTGAAAAAAGTGAAAGACAAAATCATTACTCAAAGAAGAAAAGTGAGATTTTTCCTGCTTTGATGCATATAGAAAAGAAAAGCATCTTGATAACTACAAGGCAAACCTGAAGAATGTGCTATCAAAAGAGAATGGGGTCCCTGTTTTTTCTGTTGCACTCTCAAATCTTGAATAGTAGCGATTTGATTGAGTTGACCTCAGAGGAGACCAACCAGACCAGAAAAACACAGGATGTGATGAATGTACCAGTGGAGGGCTCAGCTGAAGGCAGAGCCAGGCAGCTCCACTCAACCTCTCTGAGCACCTCAGGGAACTCACAGGAATCCTTTCCTTCCCTTCCCTTCCCTTCCCTTCCCTTCCCTTCCCTTCCCTTCCCTTCCCTTCCCTTCCCTTCCCTTCCCTTCCCTGATGAAGGATTTATCACAGCTGCATTCCTGCCCCTTTCCATGCAGATAAAAGCCATTTTAAGGCCACTTCTCAGTGCAGGAGTATCTGTGTGTGTGCAGCATTGATTCCTCACTCACCTGCCCTGTGACACCACCGAGGACACTCTGGGTGGTTTATCAGGCCATGGCTTGGCCAGCATGAGAGGCTGCTCCAGCTGGAAGTTGGGCAGCAAAAGGTGCCCTGAGTGTCCTTGCAGCTGACTTCAGGTGAGGGATGTGGTGACACCACACAGAGATTTCCTCACATTCACTAGAGGGCCGAGAGCTGCTCTCACACATTGTGCCTGCCTGCCTGCCACAAAGCTTGCTGAAGGGCTGCAGGATCTGAGCAGAACTGGCAGCAGCAGGAGGCGCAGCCATGTGCAGCTCCTGTGGCAGTTCTCACCTCCCCTGGAGCTCCCGGCGCCACTTGGAGCTCTCCAGGCTCCGTCGAGGAAATCTGGGCAGGAACAAGGGAACGTTCATTCGTTTGCACAGCCTGGCTTTGGGCTTGGCTGGGATAGGAACAGAACTCCCACTGACTCTCCGGGTTTGTTCGTTTTTCGGCTTGAACCGGGCTCCAGTCTGTGCATAAAGACAGCGCCTTCTCTGCCTCGTCTTTCCAGGTTTATGCCACGATGCAGCAGCCTCCAGCTGGTCCAGCAGCATGGGCTGCTGCTCAGGTTGTACAGAGGGATTTGGGGTACAGGAAAAATGGCAGAAAGCCCCAGAGCTAAAGAAAGAACGAATTGCTGTGACGGCAGAAAGTGGCACGGGGCCACCTGCACACAGGGACAGGATCCAGGTCTGCTGTTCACCATCTGGGATTTCTCATCCCGCGGGCAGCTGACGGATGGCGGCTGTGCCATGTGGCAGGAGGGCTCGTCCCCTCCCTGTGGCCACCACAGTCCTGTGCCAAGTGCTTTGTACCTCGGCTGCCTGGGTGGGGTTTGATTTATTTTTCTTTGAAACGTTTTGCTCAAAAGCCGAAGGGGCAGGAGGCGCTGAAACACTGCCCAGAGAGACTTCAGCGCTTGGACCACGGTGCATTTTATAGTGTATTTGGGATTGCTCTTCAGTCCCAATAAATTTGAGATTGGAGGAAATCCAAATGAAGGGGTCTAGGGTTGTCTTCCTGCCTCTTTCTTTGCAAAAGCAATTTCCTTTATTGGCATCCTCCAAGCAAAAGTAATCTTTCGGAGGGAGGTTTGGCAAAAACATGGAAGGGTTTTATAGTGACAGGGCCAAAGGTTGATAAAACTCCATTGAAGCCATTGCAGTCCAAGCTAATAGGCAGCTGTAGACTTTCAGGAGAGTTAATAGAAGGAAAACAGTTTTCAGTAAAGGGAAAAGCAGAAAACTGATTTTTGCCAGTATTTTTCCTTTCCAATGCACACACATCACCACCACCAAACACCAGTGTTTTGAATGGGAGACTCAATTTCAGAAACAAGCATTTCTGATTGTCTGCAGTGCTATAAAGCAATGAATTTTGCTGAAAAATCATTCTTACTTCCCCACCGATCCCATATAATTGAGTTCCCACCATTGTTATCTGGATATAGAGTCTGTTCAACACAACAGCCCAGTGGGATTTTCTTCCCAAAAGCCTCTTGTATTCAGGACAGAGTCAGAGCAATAGGGGACAAAAGAAAACCAAGTTTGTGCAGAGTCTTAACAGTGCTAAGCCAGCAGAGTAAATTAATATCAGGAGAAAATGAACGACAGCCTTACCCAGGGCTCAGCGGAATTCTTCTTAGGAGGATGTGGGACCTCATATTCCCTGGCAGAATCAGTTCTTCCCCTGATCATTTGTGCTGGAAGCCAGGCTGAGCTGTCATCCAGCAAGTTTTAAAGCCAAAAAATGTCCCCATCTCCAACTGTTCTGGAAATGCATTCAGAAAGAGACACAGGCAGACAATAGCAAAAGGATTACATTTTTGGGGGCATAACTGCTGTGGGGATCATGAAGCTGGGACAGCAGCTGAACACCACTTGGCAACTGCATCTTGTGGAGGGAGCCAAAATACTCCTTCCTTCTGGACAAAGGGAAATGGCTGCACTTACAAAATGCTATTGATTTTAAAAATAAAATTGTATCATTTTCTGCTTTGGTCATAGTTTAATCAGTATATTGATCTGAAAGAGAGGAAAACTGAAGCTGGCAAAGCTTGGCTTAGAGGCTGCAGTTTCGTTTTTGTGAACAATACTCCTTAGTTCATTTTTACCACCTCTTCTGCTGATATCTGAGTCCTGTGACAACAGCAGCCATCAGCATCTTCTTCTCCTTTGCTGAGCTCAAGGATTCCCCCTCAAGACCAGAGGTACAAGGTCACCCCTTATGACACTGGTGGGTTTGGTGACACCCACAGAGCACTCGCTGGTGACAGCACCAAGCACCAAGGGTAGGCTGAGAGACTCTGGAAGCCCAGAGTGGCCTCCAAATCACCTCCTGCCTAATTAGACATTGAAAATTTATGCTTTAAATCATCCACAGATGGATAAATGTCGGTGCTCCCCTTTGGTGTCTCCCTCAAACAGCTGCCTGCAGGGATGCCCCAGCTTTGCAGCATCACTGTGAGCTCTCACACACAGAAGTTCTGGCCAGGAGAGCCCAGGGGTCTCCCTTGGTCCTTTCCCATGGGCTGTGGCCCCCTTTTAAAGAAGCAGGTCTAGGGAAACAGCTTTGTCTGCCACCCCAAATGACAGTCAGAGGTTGTCTTTATAATCCAGCTGACACAATGTCTGGCCCACGTTTTTAAAGAAATTGCTCAGAGTCCCTTCACTCTTTTCCTCTGATTCTGTCCATTTTACAGCATTTCCAGGTCCTGCCCTGCTCTCTCCACCTTCATACATCCCAGGATTTTGCTTTGAAAGCACATCCACGGAACAACACACTTGACCTTATACACACAGTGTTTTTCCTCTTCCTTTCAAGTGTTTTTTTCAAGATCAAAACAGAAAATTCCAACTCATAAATTTCTAAAGAAGTATGGTTATACCTGAGTTTCAGATTCAATTAGTACCTTTGCAATCAAAAACTGCATGAATACATTTCTTTTTCTTTCCTGCAGCATTACCATAATGAGAGCCAGACCATGGCACTGAGATTTTAGAGGCAGAACATCAAACACAGCCCAGAGATTTGCAATTAGTCTGTCTCAGGGAGGACAGGGAAGCAGGAAATGGGACAGATGGAGAGTGGAGTTTGCTGGGAGGTGTTTTGCGGAGTGACACTCAACACGTCCTTACAGGACAGCAATGATTGCTTTTTATATGTTTTAGACCTGAATTTCAAAATATGCTGATGTTCTCTGTGTGGAAATCAGAGTCTCTAAAGTTTTTAACTGTGTTAGACTCCTACATGGTTAGGAGGCAAAGGAAACAAACCCTTTATCCTGAAAGGTGGCAGAACCTGCTGCCTGCTGTCACCTGCGTGCACCAACCCAAACAAGCCACTTATCAAAACACCAAATCCACTTGTTTCCATCGTATTGTACATTTTTATCACCAAGATAAAGGTAAAAGTTAGTTGAGGCACAGATTTTAGGTTAATCCTTCCTTGAAGGAAGGATTCCATCAGAGAGGAGTTTATATGGTTGGGTTTTTTTCTCATTTAAACAACACTAACATCTGTAATATCCTGAGACTAAAATGTATTTGAGGTAAAATAGTGATGACATTTGAGGCAACCAGATTAATTAGATCAGACTCCTCGTGTTTGCTCAGATTCCTCACCTCCTTTCCAACCCCCCTTGATTTTTTTCTTGTTTGTAGCTGAAAACACACAACACAAATCATCCTTTCAAACTTGCTCCTACCTTGATTAAAAAAAAAGGGGGAGAAATAAGTGTTTTACAATTCTAATTCTGTAACTGCTGCACATATGCCAGAAGTTTGTTCCGACTGTGTCAGCTCATGAAACAGCTTGGCCTTATCTACACAGTGCAGAGATTTGAACAGGTTTAGGAGAGCTTTCAGAAATTTAAATTCTCTGTTTACCACCTGGTAGCCTCCTCTGCTGCTCAGCACACAGCTCCTGCCATGCTGATGTACAAACAAGGCCCCCTCCTAGAGCACAAATATTCCTCCAAAAGGAGGGGTGTAAATTAAAGTCACAACTTGCAGCTTGAGGGAAATGCTTGGGAATAGCAGAAAGGGAAAAGGGGTCCAGGCCTCTGTGATGTTCCACACTCAGATGTGAGATTGTAAGAAAAACTCAGTCACTGTCACCACATCAGCCACAGCCCTGGCACACCTGGGTTAACCCATTCACAAGAACTATTTAAACATATCTGGGAGTTTGAGCCCTGGTTTAATGCTTATTTTTAACACTATAAAGGTGTCCAGGACACTTCAGACTTGCATTTGTATATCACATTGTGGTTACAAGGTACTGGCACATAATGATTCAGCCTTGTGGGTCAGGAGTGTGAATACTGCTAAGGGAAATGCGTGCAAAGTTTGGGAAGGTTTGGGAGAAAATTCCCAAGACATCCCAATGTGGCTTTTGTCATGATGAAGAAATCCCATACACGCCCCTTTTCCACCAGGTATCACTGCACTGAGCATCCTGCCTGGATAGCACCTTTCCAAGATAACATTTGGCTTGCTGGATAACCCCATGGGAAGCAGCATAACAGTATTTACATATATACACACACACACATATATATGTGTAAATAGAGGTTAAATAGAAGTGTATATAGATATATATGGCATGCTGAATAACAAGTTGCATGTTTATGCTAAGCTACAAGCAGCATAAAAGCTATTTACACACACACATCTCTCCACACATATACAAGCAGCGTGTATAAGTTGTTTTTATATGTTCTATACACATATGTAGCTATATAGGGCATAAAGATGCATTTCCTGACACAAGCCAGTACTTACACAACTCGTAAGAAAAATAATAATAAGCCTGAATTGCCCCAGAGTGAATGCAAAAGGCCAGCAAGATCAAAGTGATATTTAATCCAAATGCCCAGGAATCTCCCTCTCCTGGTGCCCAGGCTGCTGGAGCACCCAGTGCTGAGCTATTGCCTGAGCCACCAGCTGGGCAAGTGGGCAGTTTCCCACAAGGACATAATGACCAAAGAAAATTGCTTTCCAGTGAGGACCACCAAACCAGGGAAGAGAAAAGCACCAGAAAGTGATTTCAGTGCTTAGGTTGTTTCAAATTGGATAGAACGTGTTAGGAAAACATTTCATTTCCATCTTTCCACTGCATTTGCCAGAAAGGTTAAATCCATCTGCAATACCCTTTTTTTCAGGTTGCCCCTCAGGTTCAAAGGGTGCAGCATGTTCTTATCAACCCCTCAGAGCTAGCTTTGGGACTGATAACTTCTAAGCTTCTCCTTTTTTCATAAGTCTGTGAAAGAGCGAGAAAATTGCAAATAATTACATCCTGAAGTGATGGAGTTATCTCCCTAAAAATCCAGTACAATTCCCAAGAATAAACCTTCCTCTCTGATCTCCTCATGGACCTTGCTTTCCAATGCTTGCCAGTGCTCCAGCACTTTCACATGGGGACCACAGCAGGAAAATGACTTTAAAAGCTCTAAACAAAAAAGAAAATGTGGCAGCATTGAAGAAAGGGCAGTGTTTTCCACAGCCCAATGCAGATCCATTGTGACATTATTCAACATCCTTTCAGCCCCCAAATTGTTAAAAGAACAGGTACTGACAGAGATCTGTTCTCTTCCAGCAAGCTACTGTCTGCTTCATATTTCTGCAGCGTAAGTCTGTCTTTTTAGCCTGGTCCTATGGTTTTCCAGCTGCAATTTGCACAAATTAAATCTCCAGACTTGCAAAGTTGATTCATGTAATCAGCAGAAGCAGCAGCAGGGGTTTGTCAAAGAGAATTATTTGCATGTTTACGGCCCAAATTGAGTTTTGACTTAATACTTGTCCATGGCACAATGCAAGTTTTTGCAGCTGTTCTGTCCAAAAAAGGGCTGGGAGGATGGGAAGGAAGGGGACAATTTGCTTGCCCACAGCTGAGGGTGGGAGGATGGTGAGAAGCTACAACTTACCTGAGAGATGGAGGGAGCTGATGTGGGGACAGCCCTCCTCCCCAGGCCCTCTTGTTTCTCATCTTCCATCCCTGAGCTTGGGCCAAGCCCCAGGTTCACACTTCAGTCCTGACCCAGCTGCAGGGTGACAGGAATTCTAGAGGTAGGGGTTTTTTTGCAACACCTGGTAGGAAAATGGCATTTTTAGACAGTGAAACCTGAAGTGAGCCATATTTGAACCAAAGGATCACATCCCAGTAACTCAGCAAGCAGTGAACACACACAGCAGCTCCCATTCATTATAAAATGCTTGCAGGCTCTAGACTTTGGTGTAAAAATGTTACTAAATCAGAATAGTGGCACTTGGCTCTTTCTTCAGCAACACAAGAGGAAGCAGCAGGTCTCAGTGTTGTGCAGAAGATGGGTTACAGGACGTGTGGGTGACTGGCAGGATTGGAAGAAGTAAATCCCTCCCCAAACATCAAACCGACCTTTCTTCTGTATCATGCAAGTTTCTTCAGCAAAGTTTCTGTCTGCAGCAATGGAGAGAGTGCTACAATTGGTACGGAATAAGCAAAAAACAAATCTGTGAAGACTGACATAATTTCTACACACGGCTTCTGAAAAAACAGCAATTTCCTTAGGATCCAGAGCAGACACAAAGCAAACCAAGTGCTTATCTCGGATTTTGATATTAATTTCGACTCAGGCCACAGCTAATCCTTCACATCCCAAGTGACTCAGGAGCCAGTATCATGTGTTGTGATGTTCTCCTACTACAGAATGAGCTGGGAACTGGCTGCTTACAAGTGGTGAATGTGCACATTCCGCCGCGTGCTGCAATTATAATTCAACTGCGTGTACAAACAAGCACAGAGAACTGGGGTTGCTCATTACCTCCTTTGTCAGAGCCTATTTTTCTTTGCAAGATTGTTCCCATAGCACCAGAATAAACAATAATTTTGGATCTTTGCACATCCACCAGCATTTTCCTAGACAACCCATTCTTTCGTTGTCAGCACTGTGGGTTGTGTAATCACCGCGGATAGAGCTTTGCACTGGTGCTGGGTTCAGATGTACATTTGTGCTCAGCTTTTGGGAGGAGGTAACAGAACCATAGAATAGTTTGGGGTGGAAGTGACCTCTAAAGGTCACCTAATCCAACCCCTCTGAAACAAGTGGGGTGCACTAGGCCAGGTTGCTCAGAAGACACAGGGGAGTGCACACATACACACAGAGTCACACACGCAGTTGCTTCCCTACTTTCCTGGTCAAAGATCCTGAATGGAGATTCTTGCTGTCTGTGCTCTTGGGATGCTCAGCTGGGGTGTTAGAAGTCCTACAAGGATGCTGTGGATGGAAAAAGTTTGAGCCAAGTTCAAATTCAGTGCATTACTTGGAAGAAAAATCCATCCAGTATCACCTCGCAGTTGTGACATGCCATGCTCAGGCACTGGACCACGAAAGGACATTGTAAACTCATCATTTTGTGTACCAGCAACACAACTTTCTCAACAACCAATGGTAAATCCATGGTGGATCTGAGAGCTGCACTCAGTGCTCCCAATGTAACAGACTCAGGAAATAACTGCTGGCTTCTCCCACCTTCTCAGCACACTCAGTCATGATAGCTAAGTGAAAGGATGCTCCCAGGAATACCTCTGGAAATTTCAAATAAAAGGATATTTAATACAAGCTCTTCAGTCTCTTGATCCTACGTGGACCAAGGCTCACATTCATCCTGCTAAGAAGATGATTGCTGGAAACTTCTGGGTTTCCCTATCTCCAGAATCAGGTTCTGCATGTTTCACTGATTTTTCTATGCAAGCCAGGCTGTCTCTCACAGTTGTTTTAGAGGGAAACATTTATATATGCAATAAAAAAGCTATTTCACCACGCTGCTGAAAATTCCATCAGGTTATAGTTTATCTTAACAGTCTATCATTTACAATGTACTAATAAAGGAGTGCTAAATATTATATTGGTTTTGGCATAAAGAGTGCATTATCGGTGTTTATAAACACATCAGTAAATGGTACAGACTTTTAAGTAACCCCATTGACCTGTAACATAAAAGCCCTGGAGCTACTGATTCACTACATATATATATATAGAAGCACTTTATGGATAAACCTTTACAAGCCATTTATAAAATGAATGTCTTACTGAGAAATATGACACACTCCCAAACAGACACAGAAATAACTCACAAGGAAACAAGGTCATTAGGAGAAAGACTGAAAGTCTTTTTATTTGGTTCAGCCTCTGCAAGTTAAAGTTCTACCTCAGCATATGGAAGTAAAATTAGCATAGAGTAGAATTTTAAAAGAGAGATTTTTCAATTGTATTTCAAATGTGGGAGTCAACAAAAGAAGAAGAAAACCTGAAATGGCCAAGATAGATGGCTCAGAAGAATTTTCAAGCACAAACAAGAAGCATTAAATCTGTTCCTTCTGCCTTTATGCCATTTCATTTATGACACAGGTCATTTTCTTGCAGGTATCTATTGATGAGGGAGCACCTCACATCTCACTGCAGCCATCTGAAAATCAGGTGCCCAAGTCAGTGCTTGTCCCTGAGCTAACTCAGCAAAACAGACCCATTCGAGGAGCAATCCAACCCATGTGCCTCAGGCTGCTTTATCCAAGACAGACTCACCCTCTGGAGAGACCTTTTTTTCACCTTCAAGGTCATTTTTTGTGTTCTTTCTCTAGAGCTGGACAGCTTGGTCTGTTCTCCCACATGATGAGTGATAGGACAAGAGGAAATGGCCTCAAGGTTGTGCCAGGGGAGGTTTAGATTGGAAATTAGGAAAAAATGCTTCAGAGAAAGGGTTGTCCAATCCTCAAGCAGGGTGCCCAGGGCAGTGGTGGAGTCACCATCCTTGGAGGGATTTAAAAGCCATGTGGATGTGGCACTTGGGGACATGGTTTAGTGGTGGCCTTGGCAGTGCTGGGAGAACGGTTGGACTTGAGGGTCTTAAAAGTCTTTTCCAATCTAAACAATGTTATGATTCTAACTATCAGGTAAACAACCAAGCCTGCCTAAGTCCCAATTTTGGAGTCTGCTGGAAAACAACAGCTGCATACTCAGCTCAGTGTGGGAGCTGATATTTAAAGGTTCAGCTTGCGAGACAAAGATCTGCAGCTCAGGCAGAGAGTGTTTGTCAAACCTGACAGACCTTGCAGTAGGACCAGGATGAGGATCCTGGCTGCCAAGGGATGGATAGAAAAGCAGCTGCTGACTGCAGGCAGCGACTGACCTGGATAAAATTCCTGTGGATTCACACCTTGGCACAGGTCAGTCACAGCAACAGGAACAGGGTGTGAAACACTTCGAACCCCAGTTGGCTTCAGGCTTTTCCATCTGTCTTCCCCAGCAGCTTTATCCCATTGTTATCCTTGTGCTGGGCAGACGAGAGGACAGAAAGGTGAATTTGGGGCCGTTTCTCAGTGCTGGAACTTCAATGTGGATCTTTACAGGACCATCTGGAATATGGCAGAGCTGTCTCTGCTGTTTACCTTCCCTAAATGCAACCTGTTGTTAATATCAAGTGTCAGCAAAATATTTTGGATAAATCTGGATAAAGTGCCAAGCTGAAGTGCAATTAATCACTATGAACACACAACTGTCTCTGTTACACAGTTGGGACTCTCAGTAAAACTTCCTCTCAATCTGACACTGCAGTGAGGAGGGTTTTTTTTTGGTATCAACTTATTGTAACACGCTCCCTGGCATAACAATAACTCTGAAGGGTGTTTCATACAGTCTGACCTCATTATAAGGAGCTCTTCAAAGAAACAGTTGTTGTATCTGAATGTTCACCATGATTACAATGGGGAATTTGCTTCATCAGGCCTATAAAAAAAGCAAAACACCCATATCTGAGCCAAACACTGATTCCCAGGGCAGTAACAGAGTTTTCTTTATAGCAATGAAGAATTAAAATGAAGCATTTTCAAAATAAAATAATGATTTAGAAAGAAATAGTAAATTTTACTTCCAAGGTCGATCTACTATGCTTTAATCAAAGGTAATCCTGAGCTGGAAGGGACTCACAAGGATCACCGAATCCAACTCCTTTAACAAAACCAGAAACGATGCCATTCTTGTTAAGATGACTTATTTTTAATTTATTCTTTTTTAATTGAGGCTAATGGACAATGCCTAAAAGAGTAGTTCTTACCACAGCTGGGTGGTACGGGTGTAGCATGGCTGGACTCTCCTGTTTTGACACTTTAGCTCTGAATCTCGATGCACTCCTGCCTGTGTTCTTGGGATAAAGTGGTCCTCAGAGCAGGGCAGCCTCATCTGCTTCCTCTCCTACAGTCTCCTGCTTTGCACTGGCTGAAGGGGCCACCACTGTCTCAGGTGTCTGCTCATGAACACTTGTGGAAGACCAGAAGATGGGAAGTGTGTGCTAGGAAACGTGAAAACACTCGCTGCTGACACCCATATCCACTGCTTGGGTTTGGCAGCACAAGTGATCCCTTCCATTTCTGTGTCACTTGGTTTGGTCAGCCTGGAGAGGGGGAGATGAAGGGGAGACCTTATTGAGGTCTTCAACATCCTCACAAGGACAGTGGAAGGGCAGCTCCAGCCTCTTCAGTCTTGCCACCAGGGACAGGACTCAAGAAAATGGCATGAAACTGTTTGGGGGAGGTTTAGGGTGGATATCAGGAAAGGTTCTTCCCCCAGAGGGTGCTGGGCACTGCCCAGGCTCCCCAGGGAATGGGCACGGCCCCGAGGCTGCCAGAGCTCCAGGAGCATTTGGATAAAGCTCCCAGGGATGCCCAGGATGGGGTTGTTGGGGTGTCAGTGCAGGGTTTGGACTCAATCCTTGTGGGTCCCTTCCAACTCAGGATATTCCATGATTCTATGATTTCTATGGCTCTGTGTCATGGTTTAGCCCCAGCAACCACCAAGCCCCACACGGCCACTCACTCACCCCCCTCCAGCTGATCAGGGAGGGAATTGGAAGGGTAAAAGCCAGAAAGTTTGTGGGTTGGGATAAAGACAGGGAAATCAAAAGCTGTGCAAATAAGGAAAGCAAAACAAGGAGTTCCTTCGTCACTTCCCGTGTCGGGGCAGGTATTCAGCCATCCTCAGGAGAGCAGGGCCCTGTCACACTAATTGGTTACTTGGGAGGACAAACACCATCACTCCAAATGTTCCCCTTTTCTTTCTCCTTCCCTCACTTTATGCATGACGTCACAAGGTTTGGGATTTGATTTTGGTCAGTTTGGGTCACCAGTCCTGAATGTGCCTCCTCCCAGCCTCCCACACACCCCCAGTCCCTCCCCAGTGTGGCCATACGAGGGGCAGGAAAGGCCTTGGCTCTGCAATCCCTGCTCAGCAACAACAAAAATATCTGTCTTATCTATAGAAGCCACCAGAAAAATCTCAGGAACCTATCAGCAATTGTCATTCAGCACTGAGTACCAAGGAAACAATACAGTAATACCTGTTAGAGAGAAAAAGTTGCAAAAATATGCTTTGCTCTAACCCATGCTGCTAAGACTGTAATTTTCAAAACTACTTAGCTCACATCCACAGGCTTTCTGAGAGGACTGACACAAAATCTGCAGCTAGGCTGAAGTGCCTGCTGAATTCTCTTTGCTGCTCTTCATCTCCTGAATGACAACCATGATGCAAAGCCCATCACTGTGACAAGATGCTGGTCTTATTTTTTGTCATGCAATCACCTCATCATTTCCAGCAGTGCTGCTCACAATGCCCTGTCTCCTCTTAAGTGCAAAGAAAAGGCACAAGTACAAGAGTCTCTTAGTAAAACATTAATCTCAGATCACAGATTTATTTTATGGATTTGCAACACAGCCCATATTACAAACATTGTCTGGGAACATTTACAAGAATAAATAAGATGGACTCGCAGTTGTAAAAAAAAGATTACACTTCACTGTAATGTACAGTCAAAAAATATATCTGATATTCATTGACTTGACATTATTTACCTTCCTTCTTTTAAGCTAGAAAGAAAAGACACTGAATGCACAGTGTTGAGAGTTTTGTATTTATATTTTTTTCCTTTTTTTTTCATACGTGCTTTATCTATCAAACATCCAAACTGTACAAGTGGGTTTCACCAGTAATCCATAAAGGCCGGGGGGAGGAGATGGGGCGACATCGCAACAGCAGAGACTCGCTCTCATGCAGCACTCCTCCCTGCCCAAAAACACATCCAGGGAGCTGGAATGGGAGACTGCTCATCCAGAGGCAGCCACAGCATCGCTGTGTGAAGTGGTGACAAGTCTGGCAAGAAGTGATGCTGGCACATTTTAATTCCAACAGGGTCGGCGCGGGAAGGGAGGAGATTAAATCAGTGTGGGAGTGAATTTTGTCGCTGTGGTTAGTTGGGATGGGTTAAAGGAGGTGTTAAGGATGCAGCTCAAACTTTTGGCATAGAAGTACAGTGTTTAAATGCTGGCAATGCAAGAAAGGGCTAGAGGGGCAATGAGGGGGTGATTCCAGTTCTGCTCCAGGTACATGGAAGCCCAGCACATGAAGTTTGGTTTGACTGCCAGCAATGTGAAAAACTGAGCAGTGTTTGTCCTGGGGAGACTTAAGAGTACCTAAATTCATGAAAGCTTGTAAAGTGCTGGCCCCACTTCCTCTTCCATCCCCCAAAACACACTCCTTCCCACTATTTCACACCACAAAGATTTCCTGGAGGTCCTCACTGAAAGATGATGTGCTCACACATCTCCACAGTGCAGGACACTTCAGGTGTCTCACAGGGTGTCCCAAAGAGCAGCATTTCAGGGTAAGAGATATCCACTGAAACAGTCCTCCTGTGACAACTGCCTCCACTAAAGGAACCACTACACTCTTGGGTACCCACACATGAAATACCAGGACTGGTCCCTAAGGGACATCAACAACGTGTCTTCATCCTGTACCTCCAGAGTGGCACGGACTGACTCTTGTTTATCCTGCTCAGAAACAGCTCATTGAACTGAATTCCAAGAAAAAACATTTTAGTTTGTTCTTTTTCCTTTTCATTCTGTTTTGGTTTTTTTTCTACCCTGCCAGGAAACACTATGGGAACACCAGCACCTGGCATTCAGTCTGCTGCATTAGCTTGTCTTTTAAGGCTCAGGTTGAAAACAGAATAGTGGTGGAAAATCTGCTGCATGAACTGGGATGAGGATGGAAAGACTAATTTAGATCTCTCATGCTTTTACAAACTGGAAAAGCTGCCAGGTTTTCACATTCTGCTAGTCCAACATTAAATTGTAGGATATTCTGAGCGTAGTTTATTTTTTTTCACAAGGGAAACTTTTAAAATATTTTAACACAGCAAATATTATAGAGTAGAGGTCACTGGAGGTCAGCAAGTTTTTGTCTCCTTTTTTTTTTCTTTCAATCACACTCTGTACCACCAGGATTTTGTCTTGGTATGTTAAAATGTATGATTCTGCTTGACAGTTTGAGCAAATTGTACATTCTTCAAGTATGCATATGAGGGAGATGATTGATACCTTTTCCAAGTCAATGAACAGATAATACATGATGGATTTTCCTAGTGGTCCTTGCCAAAACGGCAGAAATTGGGCTTTGCTCGCTACGCTGTTGGCTCACCCTCGAGGAAAAAGAGCTGTAGGTATTTTTGGGAACAGGGAAAGAAAGAGCACTTGCATTGAAATTGTCTATTATGTATGTATGGCTATAGAAGACTGCAATCTAAACAAACAGCAGCACAGGAGGGTTAACAGAATCCTCATGACTCACATCTGTCTCTCTGACTAAGCTGGCTCCTCCTGCTCCTCTGCCTGGGCAGGGCAGCTGCAGTGCTTTGTTCTGCCCTCACACAGCAGGAATATGGAATTTTTGACCCAGTGGCAGTGGTTATGCTAAATAAATGCTGCCACCCTTGCCACATGGCCCCCTTTATTTCCCTAAAAAAAATGGGGTTGTCTGTCTTTTGTACATTTAAGACAAATTAAAGATTCTCAAATGAAAATGCAGCAGTTTCACACCAAGGTCTTGAGATGCCCCTTGCACTGGCTGGGGAGATCACAAAAATTAACTGTGCTGCCAAAGTCATGGAGTGGATTGTTCACATTTATTACAGGACAGTGAAGTTTCCCAAGGGGAACTTTTCCACTGCATTGCACATCCATGCCAGGACTGTGCACTGCCCTGTGACGTCACTAAAAATTCTGCAAGTGGGACAGATAGAAGCACCTCATATTTGAAGATTCCTCTCTCAAGCAAATCTTCTTTTATCTTTGTCCCTAAGGATTTATTCCCTCTGTCACACTCCGAGTGCTCCATCTCCGCAGCACGGAATGTGACGTTACCTGTTTTTTATGATCTTGGCAGGAACTCAGAAGAGTAAGAGAAAGATGAGAGCAGCTGCGCAAGAATGAGAGAGAGCGCAAGGTGCAAATTTCCTACCTGTTTCAGGATCCATTTCATCTGCCTTCTCCTCCAATGTTTGGTTTCTCCCAAAGGAGATTTCTTCTCCTTTCCTTCTCTTCCAGATGGAAACTGCTTTAACTGCCTCCTGAACCACCTGCTGCAGGAGCCTCTCTCCTTCCTCTGACTCTACAGCACACCAAGAGCAGTGACCAGCAATCCCTGGCTTGAGATTCCCAAGGGAAATCCCACAAACTACTGCTAAAGGGCCTCTGGAAAGTAAATGGAAACACCAGTCTAGCATCCACAGGCTTAAGTCTACTGCTGTGGGGTCTATGTGGCCACTGGACTCTTTTTTCCCCAAGGAGTTTACAGCTCTGGAATAAAAGGTTAGAAATTACTGATAACCAGTGGAATTCATTGCTGCAGTTACATCCCTTAATAATTTAAGATGTTGGTTACCCTCTATATGAGACAGTGACCCCGAACCACCTATTTCTAGTTCCTTGTATTTCAGACCAAACTTCACACCAACTCTGTGCTATCACAAACATTGCCCCCTCACCCCTGAAGGATGTCTCCATGGGAAGAAGTTCATCTTCACTATGTCCATCCAAATATTGCCAGTATTTTTTTTCCAGCCTAAAATTCAACCACTGAGGAATTCACCTTTTTTTACTGCACATTATCACTTTCCATCCATTGCAGGGGATGCTTAGGCTGAAAAGCTCACACTGACTATTAATCCTTCCAGGAGAAAACCTCCTTTATCTCATCCCATAATTTCTTTCTTTCACTGTGAAAACAAACCCATCGCCCATAATCTTGCTTCAAACACATTACTTACTTCACTAGGGGCTATTCTCTAGGGTTTAAACAACCTCAAGGTAATAAAGTGATTTAAAGTCAGCTTTTCCACACAATTCCCCTCATCATTAATTCACACTTGGCATATATGCACAGTGCAGGGAGGAACAGCATGAAGATCCCTGAGCCAACGCAGACTGGAGCTGGGTCAGTCCCCCAAAAGCACCGTAACTGCAGGAATTTGTAACAGTTTGGCAACACAATCTGCAGTGTCTGCTGAGCATCTTTCCACATGGGTTGTAGGCTGGACATTAGGAGGTTCAGACACACGGCTGAGTGGCCACATAATAAGCTGTGACTAACAGTTGGGCTGTGGTAACCAACATTTCCATTGAGCTCCTATAAAATGTAAAATTTAGCTTCAGTATCTTTCCCTGCAGTTTGTGCCAACATCACTTGGCATTTGCAGAGGGCTGAGCACACAGTGAGTTGCTGTGGGCCAGCTGATGCAGGTACCTGATCCTTTAGTAGCACTTTTCATACCATAAAACACATTCAAACCTACCTCCAGACCCTCAACAGCTGCACTGCCAGTGCTGTTCTGCTCTGCTCATCCCACACCTCCTTCCCTTCACACACACACCCCTCCTGTGGGCTTGACTCTGGCATTTCAACCCACTTTCTTTTAAGTTAAGCCTAAATTACCTCCTACACTTCACACCTCAGTGACGCTGGCATCTCTTTACCTCTCTGTTCCCTTATCCCAGCTGTCACCCTCAGTGCTGGCTTCACTCCCTGAAGCCATGAGGGAGACCTGTCACTGTGCTACTTTCCATGTGAAATTAACAGACTGCTAAATACTAATTAATATTTCCATAGTATCCACAGGGAGTGGTTCCCTCTGGCTTTCTGGAGTGAGCAGACTCAAAACCACTTTGCTGATTTGTAGCTTCTTCATACCGGGGCACTTGTTGAAAAACCCCATCCTGAGATTAGAATTCCCTCTTCCCTCTTCTTTGCTAATAGCTCCCAGCTCCTGACCTACACTATTCCATCCAGCCACCTGTAATCATAACACCAATACCATACCTTTCCTCTCATTTTTATCTCAGTTTTACTTTGCCTTCTATTTATGTTTTTTTTCCTGCTGAATTGTGTTCTTTAGTTGCAAAAAGAGAAAAACCCAATTCAGACCAGTAGCCTGAGATGCCAGACACCCACCTACAGCCCCAACTGGAACTAAAGATGATTTCATGACTTTCTGGCAGGCAACAGAAAGGACCAACCAGGAACAGTGCAGAGGCTCCTGTGAGAAGGTGGTTCATGATCAGTTAAGGCCTTCATGATATTAAAGCCAAGAATCCAAAGCTCCTTAGAAAAATCCCAGGTGGTTCAGCATCCTGTGAGCTCCCTCCTTTGCTTATCAAGAGGGGCATTAATGAAACTCCAAGCATCCTTCCCTAAGCTGGTGCAGGTCCTGGTGGATGACCACTGGTTGGGCACTGCTGTGTCTGAGTCGAGAGCTGCTTTTGCCAGATTTCATTTCCATCCCTCCTGGTCAAGGCGAGGGATTGCAGAAAGGATGACCATGGAACAGAGGTGCCTTTTGAACTCACAGACAGAATTAGCAAAGCATTTTGAACATCTGGCATGCTCTGTGCCTGGCATGGGCAAGACAGAGCTCACAGCAGCCTCTGAGTATTTACCTGAGGGTGGAAAACTACAGGGTGGTAAGAAAATTGGAGTTTCCTTAAACTCTTAACTTCAGTCTATCTTTCAGAAAGTCTGAATTTGAAGAAACACACATGCCAGAATCTAATTTACACACAGAGCAACCTCATATCCCTCACCCTCAAGATAAATAAATGGCTAAATTGAAATACTAATTATTGTAAGGTCTTGTTCATTCATTTTTTTTTTTTTCTCCAAGATTACCCCGCAGACCTTAGTGATTAACTACTTCAACATACTTTTTCAGAAAAGCAATTTCTTAGCTGCTAAGACATCAGAATGAGGTCCAGAGCCATGGCAAAACACATCTGGTGTTTGTTTCAGAGAAGGAGACTTGCACAGGCAATTTGCAGAATAAAACAAAAGCCGTTTTGCTTAAGAAGCGAAGTTGCTGTGCTGGGCTAACACTTCTCTTTACAGGTGTCAGATTAGTTCCTGTGTATGTACATCACCTTTCCTACAGCTCCGATGGGTTACAATTTTGAAGCTAGTAGGGCCTGGAAATAGTGAGGAAATCTTGCCCAAACCCAATTTTAAGAACCTTCAGACTTTAAACTCTTGAGCAGGAGCTTTCTTTGTTGTCTGTTTGCACAGTGCCTAGTTCAGCAGGGTCCTGGCATGACTAGGGGTCCTAAGTTCTACAGCAATACAAATAATAAATAAAAAAGAGTCATAGATAGTATATGAGCAATAATACCTACTTCATACCCTGTTTGTCAGACACACTGCACCCCAGCAAATACTTGGAAAATGCGGTAACGAAGTTACCGAGGTTGCAAGACAAATGCAATTGGTTTGATGCAAATATTTAACCTTCAGGTTCTAGTGGCTGGGAAAGTCCTCAGTGGCTTCACCAGCAGCAAAAGGACACAGACCAGAGGGATGGAACTGGGTCATGCACAGCCCTGGAAGTCGAGCAGAAACTGGGAGGAAACATTTGTGTGGAGGCAGTGAATCCATGAACAGCTTCTCATCTCCACCATCTATTTTCATGCTTAAAGGGACTACACATGGGAAGAGAACCCCAGCTTTTTCTTTTCTTTTTTTTCTTTTTTGTTTTTGTGTCTGTGTTGGCCTTTTCATTTGGAAAAACAAATAAAAGGAAACAGATAAGGTAGACAAATCGTAATGAAACATTTCATGTATCCCCTATGGCTATCTCATTTTTCCCAAATGACTGCTGCATGAAATTAAAAAATTAAAAGGCTGGGATTTGAGAACAAAATTATAAATTAAAAAGGAGACATTTAAAAGAGAATTTCCTAAGGGTTTCATTCCTTCCCCACTCTGCAGCAAGCAGAGCGAAAATACAATCCAAAAGAGGAGAGAAGTCAGAGGGGATTAGAAAGTCCAGTCTTTCAGCCTGTCTCCCATTTTGCTAATTTTTACAGTAGGTTATTTAAGAAGCAGTAGATGTTCTGATAGAAAGCAGGCAGCAGCACACACAGGCATCGCCTCCGCTTCCAGGGAGGCCTCTGCAGCCTCAGTCTCTTGCTCCAGGAAGGAGTTGTTTTCCTTCCCACACTTGTTACTGCCTTCCAGTGCGGGACAGGGGAGAAGCATCCGCCAGAGTTTGGGGTCTGGCACGTCGTGGGGTCCCCTCCCTTGGCTGGGCTAAAAGGAACTCAAGTATTCCAGTGCAACCTCGTATACAAATTTATACTGTTCCTGAAAGAGAGAACACAAAGGAATGGCATCAGGATATGGGTAAATTCCTCAGAGCCCTGTTCTACAAGCAAAAACACCTCCTCCCTCTCTCTTATACCCTTTGGCAGGAGCAGGCAAACGCTGATTGTGTTCCTGTGTGATCCTGAGCAAGCATTGCTGGGAGATGGTGCCGTCAATGGAAGAGAAAAGCACTCAAAGAGACAGCCTCAGTCTGGACTATTCATTATTTGCCTCCAGCCCTCAGTGCACGTGTTGCTTCTGAGGCACGGACTCAGTGTGATCGATGGAGATGACTGAATTCAGGACACTTTAATCTCCTGAGCTGCAGGGAGCCAGGCCTGGGGGCTGGACTGTTCTACCTTCCTGGTTTCAAGGCACGTCACAGAACCCAGCACTGGGCTGGACAGGAGGACAAATCCCACTCTTCCCACAGCCATGGTGACAGCTCTGTGGGGTTTGACCTGAGGCAGCTGGGCATGGGACAGTGTGCCCATCACTCTACCAGGGCATCCCCTCTGCTCAAAAAGAGAAGCAGGAGGATTCACTGAACATGCTAAAACAGGACCAGTTTTAACTCTGATGCCTTCATGTTCTGATTCATTTTGATTCATCCTGAACTAAGCCATGACATTTTCTTACCTATCCTGAAGTGCCTTGCACACAGTGGGTGGGGGAATGAGCAGAAAAAAGCCTCACCAGTGACTCCACCATGTTGGATTTGTTATTCCGTAGCGTTTTCACTATGTGGAACACGTCGATGATATTTTGCTGCTGGATCATTTCACACACGCTGCAGATGGCACAGAAGGTGCCGCTGCGTCCCCCGCCGTTCCTGGGAGCAGGAGAAAAGAGGTGAGGGTGGAGCTGGTGAGGCTGAGGGAAGGAGAGCCCACAGCTCACACCCCATGGACACTGGGGAAGGTCTTTAATGTAATGACTGGTCATGGATATTCAAGGATTTGTGTGCCTAAAGGGGCTCTGAGAGGCCTGGGGAGTGACTTGGAACAAGGGCATGGAGTGACAGGACAAGGGGCAGTGGCTTCCCACTGCCAGAGGGCAGGGTTAGTTGAATATTGGGAAGGAATTCCTCCCTTTGAAGCTGGGGAGGCCCTGGCACAGGGTGCCCAGAGAACCTGTGGCTGCCCCTGGACCCCTAGAAGTGTCCAAGGCCAGGGTGGACAGGGCTTGGAGCAACCTGGACAGTGGCAGGTGTCCACTAGGACTGAGTGGTGCTTGGGCTCCCTTCCAACCCAAACCATTCTGTGAGTTTGTGAAAGTGGAGACCTGTAGACCAGGAGGCAGGGATGGAAGGGCTAAGGGACTCCTGGAGCGGTGGACAGGGAATCTCAAGGACTGCAGTGCTGCAAATCCCTGCTCTGGGCTCACAGCAGTTCTGTGCTCAGAGCTGGGCACGTGGCAGAGCTGCTTCAGCTCTCTCTGGGCTCCAGTCACAGGACCCACAATGTAGCAGAGCTTTTGGAGCTATTTCTCACTGCGATCAGTAAAATCCCTGGGCCAGGATACTATAATGCAGTACAATATTCAACTTGCAGTGTATGATAAATGTACTTTAACTGCATTTTCTCCAGCTGAAGCCTGGCAAGCCACCAGATTTCCAGATCCACAACCAGCTGTCTTCACACGGCACCGCGTGAGGCTGCAGACATTTTCCAGCCCTACTTACAGGCAGTGGACCACAGTGCGCCCGTCTCTGCCGTCGTACTGCTCCTGCCACTTCTCCAGCCTCCTGACCACCTTCAGCAGGGAGCGTTTGGAGGGAGGGGTGTCCCTGTAAGCCGGCCAGCCGATGTACTGCAGGTGCTGCACGATGCGATACCCGTCCTGCGGCTGGAACACAGAGCCTGCTCAGGGTGCTGGACGGGGCAGGGGCACAGGGACGGGGCAGAGCTGGGGCACTGGTGACACAGCATCCTCCCCTCTGCATCTGCACTGTTAGCATTGTCCACTCTGGGTACCTGACACAGTGCAGAAACAAGGGCTGATCCCTAGCCTGGATAACGATTATTACAGAGCCAGGCAGACACAAGAACATGGGACCCCTGTTTGGTTTCCAGAATAAAGTTTCATCAAAATGCACAAACAGATCAAATATCTCTTTCCTGGTTGCCTGTTCTGTGCCCTAAGAAGTAAAGGTGACCCTCAAAAATTCTCTGGGGACTGTGGAGGGAAAGGACCCTCATAAATTTGCTGGCAGTGGCCGTGGTGTTGGACACGGATGAGTGCAGAGAGCTATGAGTGCACAGCACCCACCCTGCCAGCCCTGCATCCACAGGCCAGCTCCATCTGAGAGTCACAGAGCCTTGGTCTGACCAGCTTTATGATCCCCAGGCTCTCACTGGGACACAGGAATGTGCCTAATATCCAACCAATTTATCAATTTCTGTGACTGGACCACAAGGTTCCCTCTGCAGTGCCACAATGGAACTGCTGCCCAGGCTCTGACCATGCGGAGACTGATGTGTTAAACTGCAAGGAGATACAATTTGTGGAGCCTGCTTCCATTTCTGATTAGAAAAAATGAAAGAGGAACAACAAAGAAAACCTAATCAATCTGGGAAACAACTAATGAGAGAAAAATCCTCTGCTGAAGCCCTTTCCTGCAGCCCTGAAGTCGGATTGCCAAGGCTCAGTGTGCAGATAAACTTTGTTTCTATCATTTCAGCTGTCCTGGGGCTGAGGGACACAGACAAAGAGTTGCTTACAGAAATGGCAGTTGCTTATTTATAGGGAAAGCAGTGGCAATTGGGAATCCCAGTCTAGCCAGTAAACATTGCATCTGTCTTCAGAGATGCTGCCTGGTAGCTGACAGATGGAGAGCTGCTGACACCATCCCAGTTTATTTCCTGCAATACTGATGGCTTTGTATTGGCTACAAAGTGATGAATTGTTCTCAGATACACACAGAAAAATGCTCACCATTTAAATACAGATTTTCAGCTCATATCATCCACTTGCTGCCTTCAGCCAAGAGTCCTTTAGCAATGCAGGCTGATTAAATGTTAATTAAAGGAAGTAGCTGCAGTGGAATTTCGTTCCTAGGTGAGGGATTCTGCATCTCTAAACCACAAGTCTTGGCTCTGCCTCTTCCTCAAGTCAAAATGTGTTTTTGAGAAAAACCAGGAAATGTGGTATCTCTCCTCTCTTACCCTGGCCATGTTGCAAATCCGGAATATCCGGTTGATGATATCTTCATCAATGTCTGCGGAAACAAACTCCACTTGGATTGGGCCGTAACAACAGGACGTCTTCTCAGGCCAGTACTGCATGCAGAGCTAGGAAATAAACAAAACCAAACAGAAATCTTAATTATGAACATACTCAATCATTCCATTTGGATTTATAACCAGCTCAAAATCCATCACCAATCTTGTATAATGTGGCTTTGTTCAGAGAAGATCTCATTCTAGCTCAGTAAAACATTTTATATCCTGAGTATGAAGAAAAAAAGAAATATATTTTAGGGCCTGGACTTTTCTTGCTCTTTATCTTTGCATGAACACAATTTGGAACGGATTGAATTCTGGGTCTAGAGGTGCAGAGAAGGTGGCTGACAAATGAAGCTTCTGTAAAGGTAGAGATTGAAAAGGAACATTAGAAGATTAGTGTCTGTAGATAACTTTAATAGGAACCATAAAGATTTGGTAAAAATGAGGAAACAGTCCAGGCACCAAGAAAATTAATCTTAATTCAAACAAACTGGAATTTCTTTTTTTCTGCAAGATGAACTTTTTATCTTTCTGGCTCTACCAAGTGAGCAGGGGAAGGAGATTGAGTTTCTGGTTTCAGGGTGAACCACAACTGCATCTCTGAAGTTTGTGAAGCAGGCTGGAAGTCTTTTTCTTGTGCTGATATCATTGAGTTGAAAGGACAAAAAACATCCTATGCACACAAATTACAATCTAAGGATTTTAAATCCATCTGGAAATAGATCATGGTGCAAAAATATTTTGCATGAGATCTCATTAGCAGTTTCTGCTAAGATTGTATTTCTTTGTGGGTTTTTTTCCTTCCTATTTTCAAGTGTAATTTTGTACAAGTTTTGAAACCCCCAGATGCTCATTTGAACTTGATCTCAAGCTTTTCAAGTTCAATCACTGCCAGCAACAATGTCGAGTGTGCATGCAACTGCATTAATTCTGCACTCCTGTTCTTCCTTTGATCACATAGGATTGAAATTGGGTGGGATATTCACACAATCTTATGCATCTTTGCCCCTGTTGGTTTTTCAAGATTAAGCAAGCCAGCCACGACCACACAAGCAAGTCCTTTGAAGGGATTCTTTACTCTTCATTCAGACTTTCAAGCTGCCTAGTGATCTCCTCTCAAAGCATCTGTCCCACAGGCAGGGAGATGTGAGCCGAGCAGGAGCTTTAGCAAACAACCTCAAGGTGCACTGGAAAGCAGAAAAAGATTAAACCTTCCCTTAGCATGGGAACTTTGCTTCTCCCAGAGCAGGTGTGTGGATGGCCACCTCTCCAAACACACAGGTGTACACACTGCTGAAAACTGGCTGCTGTGTGCTCTGACCTCCACGTGGGTTTATCTGCACCTTTTCCCTGTGCTCAGGGCACAGCCTGGGATCAGGCACTGCTCAACAGGCAGGTGATGACAACATTGTCATGCAGGGACAGGGCGGGCACGGTGCCAAGTCCCCCTCCAGAAAATGCATCTCTACAATGGATCTGATGATCTGCTGGAGGGCAGGAAGGATCTGCAGAGGGATCTGGATTGATGGGCTGAGGCCACTGGCCTGAGGCTCAATCACACAGTGGTTGTGTGAAGGGCAACAGAGCTGGGGGAGGGGCTGGAGCCCCAGGAGCGGCTGAGGGAGCTGGAAAGGGGCTCAGCCTGGAGCAAAGGAGGCTCAGGGGAGACCTTGTGGCTCTGCACAACTCCCTGACAGGAGGAGGCAGCCGGGGGGGGGTCGGGCTCTGCTCCCAGGGAACAGGGACAGGAGGAGAGGGAACGGCCTCAGGCTGTGCCAGGGGAGGCTTAGACTGGATACTGGGAAAATTTCTCCACTGAAAGGGTGGTCAGGCATTGGAACAGCTGCCCAGGGCAGTGGTGGAGCCACCATCCCTGGAAGGATTTAAAAGACATGTAGATGTGGCGCTTGGAGACATGGGTTAGTGGTGAATTTGGCAGTGCTGAGATAACTCCATCGAGGTTGGACTCAATGATCTTAGAGGTCTTTTCCACACCAAATGATTCTATGATATCAAGCTGCCACACCTGGTCCTGGTAGCTCATACAATACAAACTTTAAAATCCTCCTTAACTTCCAGTGCCACCTGGGTGTTCTGGCATTGGCTGCACTCTCGAGGGAGGGGACACTGTGCTACAGAAACTGTCAAAGTGACTTCATGCACTGCCAAATCCCCTTTCCTGTGCCTACAGACCACATCATAACAGCAAACTTTGCTAGGAAAAGAAATAAGCTTTGTGTAGAAAGACAGTCAGAAGAATAACACTGGCTGAGACTGAAAGGTTTGTGTTTTCCAAGAACCAAGTGTGAAGAAAGTGTGTCATTTCCAGAAAAAGCTGGGTTTGGCTTTGAAGTGTCAGGAAAAAAAGATGAAATTTGTCTCTGGATTGAATGCCAAGATGCAGAATCAAGGAGGGTGGATGAAAGAGGGAAACAGAAGATCCAGAGGATCTCTGGTTGCTCACAGAGAGGTGGGGCTCTGCAGGGCACCAGGAGAGCCCAGTGGTGAGCAGAGCTCTCCCTGCAGCTGGAATGGAATCCCACAGAGTTCCCCCTGATGGGACATCCCCTTAAGGACTGGGGCAGTTGGTTTCTCCATCACCATCCAAAAAAGAGACCAGTAATTTCACTGCCTCCATGTGTGGTAAGACTGGGAAGAGACAAATGAAAAATGAATCCATGAAGTACCAACTGCTTGAGGGTTCCTCTCTTCTCATAGAACAAGTGCTGGAATGGGTGAATTAGCCATGCCAAATGTACTCTCCACACAAATTGCATGATTGTGCCTTTTTGAAAGCTGTTATCCTCTGCCACTCATCAGCAAGTTGGCTGGAGACACCAGGGCAGAAGGAATGGCAAAAGCTCCTCCCTGGCAAGCTCAAATCCTGAAAATCATGGTGTGGCCAGTAGCCAAAACCCAACTTAGATGTGGAATTAAAAAGAAAGAAAAAAAAAAAAGATACAAAGCACTATGTTCTTGTCAAACTGTGCAAAGCACATTTCTCAGTATTACAGAATTGTGCTGGAAATCTCAGGGGAAAGATCCTTCAAATTATTTCAGCTCTCTTGGTTTTATTCTTCTGGAAATGCTCTGTGAAAAAGGCAAGTGTGAAGCACACTGGGGCTGTGGTAGGGAGCACTTTCCTGAACCAAATGCAGACAAAAATGTGAAAGGGAAGAAAGTGGGTTTGGGAGGGAAATTCTGGGCTGGAAACACAAAGTAATTCTGTAATATATAAAGTATTTATATAAAACTTTTTAATACTTTCAAATATATCAACTTTATATAATTTTATATCAAAGTATTTATATAATAAGCGGGGAGACCTTATAGCAACTTTCCAGTACATAAAAGCGGGTTACAGGAAGGCTGGAGGGGGACTTTTCAGAAGGATGTGGAGGGATAGAAAAGAGAGGAATAGCATTAAGCTGAAGGAGGCCAGAGTTAGATGGGATATCAGGAAAAAATTCTTCCCTGTGAGGGTGGGCAGGCCCCGGCACAGGTTGCCCAGAGCAGCTGTGGCTGCCCCTGGATCCCTGGAAGTGTCCAAGGCCAGGCTGGACGGGGCTTGGAGCAGCCTGGGCTGGTGGAAGGTGTCCCTGCCCATGGCAGGGGGTGGGATGAGATGAACTTTAAGGTCTCTTCCCATCCAAACCCTTCTGTGATCCCTTTTAATTGCAACAAGAATTAGCTTACAAAGAGCCAAGCATGTGGATTTATTCTCCATTTAAACCCCAAACATCACCTATTACTTTCCAGCTTCCCCTCATTTATTTATTGGGGTGGGAGGGCCAAAGAAAATGGGAGCAGGAACTCTCTGAAACCCCCTGGATTTGAGAAGGAAGTGACATGCCAGGAATGAAGAGCCACTCACCTGTGCTGCATCCATCTCATTGAGCATCACCACGGAGGAGCAGTTGTAGTCAAACACCAGCCTCCAGAAGTCTGCGATGGTGTTGGGCAAAGGGTGCTGGGTGACAATGAAGGCAGCAGGTTGCTTGTGGCTCTAACAAAAGAATAAGATGAGTTAAAAAAAAAAAAAAAATTCAATCAACTTTTATTCAAAGGAATATTATACCCGGGAGGCTGTGGGGACGCAATCTGAGCCATTTAACCAGATTATACAAATCACACATCCTGCTCCTTGTTATCGCTCCGCAATGAATGAACGCCTCGTAATGGGATTCCTTTGCTCCCAATGAAGACATTTCATTAAAGAAGTGTCACAAGAGCAGAGATTACCCAAATCAATTATTTATATTTTGAGACACAGCAAATAATGCTAATTCTGCTATTACTACTACTATCAGTAATATTAATAATTGGAAGGAAAACAGCTGGAAGCAAATGCTCTCCTTTATGCTGTGGTAGCCTCGAGGATCTCCAGAAGGGATTAGCCCAGTCTGCTGTGGCTGCCTGGGGGTGCAGTGTGACAGAGGTGGCACACTTGGATCCCAGCCATCCTTTATGAGCTCGTGGGGCAGCATTCAGAGCCTGTGACATTGGCATTTAATTTCTGATATCATTCTTTCACCTCAGAAAGGCCCCCTGGCCTCAGCCTCCCTAAGCATGAAGGGGTGGAGCTGTGCTCCCAACCTCTGTGGGGCTGAGTTAATGAATGTTTGTGAGGCTCTCAGGGATGAAAGGCCACAAGCTGAAAACTTTATCGTTCTCCAACCACGGCAGGCAAGGCTTAAATGAGCCTGGAAACTGCACAGTCCTTTGTGCTGTACATCCGTGAAGCAGACTTGAATCAAAAGGCACACTAATTCTGGGGTAAAAAAACAAAAGAGCACAAAAATCCCTCCAACAGAATAAAATTCTGGATTTAAAGTGAAGAAATAAATAAAATCCTGAAGCATTAAGCTGCCCATCATGGGGGTTTGCCTTTTCTCCTCCACGTGAGGCAGATGTGGGTGGAAGTGCTGGGCAGGCCATGCTGGGAAAAAGGTGCTTGTGAGTGTGCACGTGCGAGGAGGGTGATGGGACATGACACAGAGAGAAGGAAAAGGAAACAATTTATTGGGAATTATAGTCTGGAACGGCCTTCTCTCTTTTTCCCCACTCTGCATCTCACATCTAGAAACACCAGTATGGGTCAAAAGCTGTGAAGTACCAGACCAGCTGTGGCAACAGAGTGGCAAATAAAACAGTGAGGTTTATCTCTTAATTAAACACCAGAGTGTTCCTGCTGTGGTTTTTTCATGGTGTGCCAGCAGCAAAATGCAAACCTGGCTAAACCCTTGGCTGAAGGGCACAAGTGCTTGTGGGGTTTGCCATTAGGAGAAAAAAGAAACCTTCCCCAGATATTTAATACAGGGGAGGAACCAGGTTCACTGTCCTATTTCAAAGGGAAGGTGACACACAGGTGTGAATTACTCATGCAAGAGAACATGTGTGGGATTACGGGGGAATGATGATGTCAGGGACACGTGGAATCATGTTTTTCTCCAAACCCCATGGATTAAATACAAATCTATCATCACTTCTACATGGCTTGACTCACAATGTGCCTTTAATCTCATTTTTTGCATTCCATTGTTTTAGGGGAAGGTGAGGGACAGTTTTGCTCCATTCAAGGCAATATGGGATGGAGGGTGTCCTCTAAGGGTCCATGGTCAGTACAAGACTTCACACATGAAGTTACCAGGGAAAAAAAGAATTTACAAGGTCTGTTCTCAGCAAGAACAGCTACAAAAATGTAGGATTTTAGCGGTTCCCTTGTGATTATTTTTGCTCCCAAAGTTCCTGATTCCTCTATGGAAAGAAAGAGAAAAGCCAGAGAACATGAGAGCAGCTGAATTTCAATGGAAGGTGAAAAATTGCTTTGTACTTAAAAAAATTAATCCACTGGAATTTTGTGGGGAAGGATACAAATATTAGCAAAGTGATTTGAGGCAATGAGGGCTGAAATGTACAAACATTCCCAATCCCTAAGAAAGCAAAGACTGGATTGTGCTTCTTCAGATGTGCAAAAGCACTGAACACACTTTAAAAAACAAGTTTCCTCAGGCATGTTTGCAATGAAAACATCACAATCTTGCAGAAAAAATCTAAAATAACTTCTGTGACCATTTGACCTAATTATCTTAAATGCAACAGCATCGCTGTTTCCCAAAGACTGAAGAACAGACAAAATTAAAAACAGTGACCCTGTTGCTGCCAGGGAAAAAATGAAGGTTTTTCACCCTGGATCACATTTACACATACTCCAAGTGCAATAATTAGTGGCTTTAAAGACATCTGTGTCCAAAGGCACCACAGCAAAAAGAAGCCATCAACATAATTCATCCTCCACAAATGACCCATGCTGTGAAATTCCAGGCTATAAACAAAGCGAGGGAAAATGCCTTTGGACAGAGTCACATCAGCTCAACTCACATCCTTTAGCCTGGAAGTATTTTGCACATCTGATCCCTGCACTCCCACATTCTTAACTGCATTAAGATCAAATCAATCACTCGCTCCACACTGCAAATGATCCTTTTTCAAAGAGCTGACCTGGCAAACATTTCTCTTCCCAATGGATACAAAAACCAACTTATGGGAAGAGCTGTCCCACCACTTCTTCCTGCATCTGCCTTTCTATGATCCAGCCTCAGACTGCACATTGAGGGATGTCTTTGCCAAAAATTCTCCATGGTGTGGTGCAGAACTAAGGGTGTGTGATCACAGAATAACAGAATATAACAGAATAGGCTGGCTTGGAAGGGACCCTCAAGGATCATCAAGTCCAGCTCCTGGCCCTGCACAGCACCATCCCCAAGAGTTCCCAAAAGTATGGTCTGAAAGCTTCTTGAACTCTGTCAGGCTGGTGCTGTGACCACCTCCCAGGGATAATCACAGTCTAGAGGACATATTTTGGTGCTGAGGAGAAAATCCACGTGCTTTGCCCGGTTTGGAGATACCAGACTCAGAAACTACAGCTAAGTAAGTTCTTTTCTTCAGATCCATTCTCTCAGAAAAGCATCCTGAGAAGGAATGAAGCGGGTGGGGCCGGAGCAGTGCTTACATCCATGAGTGCAGCATTGATGTAGTTGCTGGACTCGCCATCCACGGAGATGAGGAAGGGCAGGCAGCGGTCCAGGGGCAGCACGTCCATGCAGCGGTTCTTGTCGTGGTTGCGGGGCAGCAGCCCGATGCTGCAATCCTCCGGCCGCACCCGCGGCGTCACGATGTTCAGGGTCTGTGCAGGGGCAGGGAGCAGGGGAAAAAAAGACACAAACAGGCTGAGTGCCTCGGAGTTCACTTCCAAGAAGGATGCCATATGCCCAGTATGTTTGTTTGAAAGGGACTCAGACTGGCAGAGCTTTGGCATCCCAGAGATAAAAAGGAAGGAGCATTAAGAAGCTTGTTGCTGTTCTAACACATTGCATTTTGCAGATTGTCCTGAGGAACTCTTCCAAATATTGTTAGCTCCAGCAAAAATTGAAAGCACTACACCCCTCCCAAGCATTTCCAGCTCTAAACCCCCAGAGCAGCCAGACAACATTTCTGTTCTTTCCTAGAGGCTGGAAATAGGTGTCACAGGTGTAAGATGCAGTTTGAGGTGGTGATGGAGTGAAACCTCCTCCTGTTTCAACCATCCTTAGGGTGGAAGCACAAATCCTTCTCCCTCTGCAAGGGGGTCCTGTGCAGGTGTACTCTGAGGACCACCCAGCAGGTCAGACTGTGTTCAGAGCCTCTGGTGATCCCTCAAGCTACTGACTTATCTTATAAAAACCTAAGATCAAATGTTGTTTTGAGGTTTTTTAACAGAAAAGTCTATTTGTTTCATACATTATTTAGATTGCTACTTTCCTTTTGAAGTGACACAGAGGATGCTTCACTTACACAGTCATACCCAATCTCTGGGGCCCTGCTTTCAGTCTTTGACTGTTTGTCTTTTCCACAGCTTGACAGACTACGTTTCTTTAAATTTATTTTTGTTTTGTGTTCCCCATTGTGGAGGCCTCCTGACAAACCAGTCCAGCTTGGTCAGCAAGGATCAAAACTCAGAGATCAAAGTGAATGCATCTTAACACCAGTGCTTAAGTGGTGGTAGATCAGTGGCTGTCTGATGTCATTGTATTTTCACTTTTACATCTCCTCTTGCTGAGCAAAGCCCATGGAGTCCTACAGTGAACTCTCTGCAGCCAGAAGAATGCAAAATATTTAGGGGCCAAAAAAAAAAAAAAAAATCTTACAAAGAACTGGACTTCTGCCACAGAGAGGTTATGAACAAAGAAAAGAGGAAGGTCAAATAATCCAAAACAAAAGAAGGTGTCAAAGTATGAAACTTGAGATAATATAGCTGCTCTAAATGATTCAGGTTCTACGTGGTCTGGAGATGGAAGGCAGGGAGTCTGGCTGGGGAGAAAACAGGAAATCTCAGATCTCTGACAGTGCAGATAATCAGGCAGGTGACTTGTTAGTGATTTAGTCCTGCCTATTTTATGCCACTGCCCCCTCTCCCTTGTTCCTGTACTGATTCAGATTACAAAAACTCTCCAGAGCGAGCTTTTGTGTGTCCAGACAACATGTAGAGCATGAGAAACACATCCAGCCTTACCTCAGGGCCAGTGGGACCTAAATACCACAAACTGCAAGCACAGGTCTATAGTTAGATCAACTGCTTCCTAAAGATTGCAGCAAAGAGGCTTTGCATTAAACCCAGACAATCAGGGCTGAGGAACGCTCTGAGCCAAAATCCTGTAAAAATAGATTCTACAACGAGACAGACACCGAACCTCTTATGCAAAGCACAGCAGAGCAGTTCCTTCCCACAGGAGCTGCCAGCCCGTGGCAGCTCAAAAGAACAAGCACAGAGGCGACAAATCCCGTCTCATATCATGACAAAATGCACCCAGCAAGCAGTGGCTTTTTTTTTAATAGTGTGGGTTTTTTAAACAGCATTTGATGAAGTTCGGCTCTGGCTCCTTCATGCCAAGCATTCAGAAGCACAAACACTTTTACAGATCTGCTATCACTTGATAGAACCAGATCTTTTTTTAATTGAACTGCCATCAGTTGGGATCCACATTCTTTATCTCACTATACCAACCCTGATGATTCCCTGTAAGGCTTCAGATAAAAGACACACGTTCTCCCTCTGCACAGAGAGGGAGGAAAAGAGGCCTCTGACTCAGGCTGGGGCTCCCAAAAGACATTCTCTTGCTGCAAAAGACACTTTGCTTGGGAGAGGGGGTGGGAATTACTACAATTAAAGCAATCTCCACCCTTTTACTCTGACTATGAGTGAACTCAACAAATAGTAGATGTCTCTCTCTTTCCCATCAAACTCACCTTGCTCCAAATTTCCCACAATCTTGTTTTTTGCCTTACATTGATGTTGGCTCAAAATCGTAGAACCACAGAATGGTTTGGGTTGGAAGGGGACCTTAAAGCCCAACCATTCCACTCCCCTGCCACGGGCAGGGACACCTTCCACTATCCCAGGTTGCTCCAAGCCCTGTCCAGCCTGGCCTTGGGCACTTCCAGGGATCCAGGGGCAGCCACGGCTTCTCTGGGCACCCTGTGCCAGTTTCTCTTCAGCCTCGCAGTAATGAATTACAGATTCATGGGAAATAAGACTGGAAAACTTAGTTCAGTGTTCAGAATTCTGGGTGAACTCTCCATGGTGTGAGAGGTACAACTGCACAGGGCCCATGGCTGAGTGTCCCAAGCCCATTTACCAGGGTGGGAAAAGCAACAGCGACAGGAAGCAAAGGAGGGGCCCCCATTTTGTTGCTTGCCCTGGGCAAAGAGCACTAATGGAGCACTTGAGAGTTTTACTGTCCATCATTTTGGGTTTTGTCACCAGGTACCTGGCAAAACATGGACAGTGAACTGAGGTGTTCATTGACATTTACTTGAAAATTAACAGTAGCCAAAATTGTTAATTTTCCCTCTCTCCCCTGCGTGGAAGGTTGTCAACAAGCTGATTGTCAAAGCTTGGAAGCACCATAAGAGCCACAAGAATGGATAATAAGGCACCTTGAGGCATAAATGTTTCTGTATAAATTATGGAAGAAAATGAACAACACAATACTTATTAAAATAAGAAGTACAGCATTATGTGTGACAATTACTACCCTTGCTCTACTGGAACGATGGGAACAGTTTTTTCCTTGCTCAAGGTTGAGTAGTCCACGTTCAAAAACAAACCTCTGCCTGACCCAGCAGTACAACAAAAATCAACTGAAATCAGACCTTGGCTCAGTGTCCCCCTTCTCTGCTCTGCTGGAAATCACGAAATAACACACAGAAATTGATTAAACACCTTCAATACACCAACTGCAGTGACTGAGACATATGAAATTACCTGAAACTCATCTTTTATCTGGCTGGAATTGGTCTGTGGATCCAATCTGCTGATGTTGTAATATATGGATCTGAACTCACAGACTGGAATGGCCGTGTTGCCACAGAGACATGCCTCCAGAATGGCATCATGGACAAACACGTACTGCTCCTGCACAGGGGAAGGGAGGAGATATTAAAGTCATATTTGGAATACAGATCATGAAATACCGCTCTTCTTTTTTCTTAAGTCATGCCCAATATGCATATTTGGCTCTGTTTCACATGGAGACAAATTACACTGTGTGCTGTGTGACAGCTTTGTGAGCATATTTCATCCATCATTGAATGTGAGGGCTCACATGTTCGTTTCAGATTTACATGGAAAATGGGGAGTCGGCACTCTCAGGAATGCTGGGGAAAAATGGGGGTGGGCGGAGGAGGACATCAGGGTGTAAAGCCTTTCTGTTCACAAGGTAATGGTCAGGGATGGACCTCCAATAACACCAAGAATCATAGAATTGTTTAGGTTGGAACAGACCTCTGAGATCACTGTGTCCAACCCAGCACTGCCAAATTCACCACTGAACATGTTCCCAGGTGCCACATTTACATGTCTGTTAAATCCTTCCAGAGATGGTGACTCCACCACTGCTCTGGACAGCCTGTGCCAGGGCTGGACAACCCTTTCAAGGAGGAAATTTTTCCTAATGTACAATTTAACCTTCCCTGGCACAACTGTACAGAACTAGCAGGTCACGCCCATCTGTCTCTTCAGAACCCTGGGTTCTGGGTATTTTGGGTAAAGCTCGTTGCCTCAAGTAAATATGGGAAGTCCAACAAAGTTAACAGTCCTTCTCTGTTCCAGGTTATTGTCCTGTCCCTCAGGAGGGGAAGGGGTTAAGGACACACATAAAACCTGTGCAACAGGATAACAGCTCCTCAGGAGTCTGTGCAGCTGCCAGGCACTGTGTGATGGAGCAGCTTGCTTAATCAGCACCCAGAGCTTGAATCAAGGATGTTTTGTTTGCTTAGCTTGTAATTGATATACACTAGGTACTACTGGAGCCTACAGTGTTGCTATGAATGAGTCATGAGAGGCTTCAGGAGCTCTTTTTTCCCACTATGAGAATAAAATTAATCAGCAATGCACAGACCTAAACTTCAAGGTTTGCCCTCCTGTCTTGGAGGCCCCGAGTAGCTGCCAGTGAATTGATTCGGTGCAAATCTGGGCATGTTTAGCCACTGAAACTTCTGCATAATCAAGGCACAGAGCGAGCCAGTGTTGACTTAATGAATTGCTGGGCAGAGAAGCTGACAGGAAAGCAGCACCTCGTGCAGGGAGAGCGGCTGGCACCCACCTCTGTCTGCACCAAGTTGACCCTTTGGGAGCGCAGCTCTCGCACGCAGTTGAATATATCCACCACGCCTTCGTTCTCTGCCATGTCGAGCATGATGTCGATGGCAATAAAGCACCCTGTCCTCCCGGCCCCAGCACTGGAAAAGAACAAACCAGGAGGGTCTGGTGATCAAGGGACTGTGGAGAGGCAGGGCTCTGTGGAGGAGAGAATAAGAGCAGCACACAAAATGCTGTCTCCTCCAGGGAGCTGCTCCCGCTCCCTGCTGGATTCATTTTTCTGTTTAAGGATTTAAGAGAATGAGGGGAAATAAGATTTCATGAAAGGGAAGAGAAACAAAAGCTTCGTGTTATTGAACATCAACAAAATATTGCAAAAAATATTCATTATAATTTTACAGGCCAGGTCACCTGCACACCTCTGATCACACAGGGTGTGGGACAGCAGCCTCCAGGTTGCAAACAGACACAATTCCAGAAATTTTCTTCCCTGGGACTCTTTAGATGACATGCACACATTTACTCCAGTGGGCATGATGAAAGGAGCTCAGTCCTCCACCTCAAACATTTATTTTCCCTTTTTAATCCAGAGGAGTTTGGATCCTGAGGAGGGTGATTTCAAGTTATGGATTGTAAATTACAGAGAAAGAAGCTCGAGGCTACTCAAACCCTTCAGTTCAGAGCTCCCCACTGCTTGTGAGAATTGGGCCATCTCCTGCAAAACTGTGTTGTCATCGTGTCCTCCTTCCCCTCCGGGAAATCATCCAAGCTGCTTAGGTGTGAAGGATAGAGAGAGGAGAACGTCTCTTCACATTACTCTGAAGGAAGCAGGAAAACTCTGCTCAAACCAGGGAAACTTCAGCTGCATTGAAAACTCTACCAGAGCCGAAAGCAAGGAGATATGAACGACCATAAATTAATGGACCAGATTAATCAACTGCTGAATAGAGAGAAGATATTTTTCATTTGCAGAATTTTAATGAATAAGTGGCATTTCCTCTCCCTTTATCTCTCAGCTTTTCAGAATTTTAACAAATAGTTAGAACAGTTCTATATTTAGAGGATCCTGGCACTTCATAAATATCGAACAGTGATATTATCCAGCCAGGCATCGGTGGGGAGAATTTGGTAATTACCACTTAAAGCAAGTCATTAAAATTCAAAAGCAGATAAATAACAGGGAGGAAATGACATTTATTCATTAAAATGGGAAGGATGAAAAATCTCCCCTTGCTTTCTTGGTGACAATGAGTCAGGTTCAGACACCTTCCAGAGCCAGCCCCATGTCATGGCACCAAAGCAGCAAACTCAGGCCCTGAGCTCTAAATGAAATCTCCTCTGCCAACTCCACAGCCTTAGCTGTATTTGATTATAAAACTGACTCACTGCTTGCTAAAAAGAAAAAAAAAAATCCGACAAAACAAAACACCCACCCAATCCAAAACTGCTTAAAAAAGATAAGATTTAATTGATTTTCCTTTTTAAAGTAGCTGTGGGATGTATTTTTTCTCTCTTTCTCAAGACACAGAGTGGGATCTAGAGGCAATTCCCTGTGGATGGATTAGGGGTGAGATTTTGGGACAGCCAGCTCTGCTCTCTAGCCTTGTGCTCAAGCCACATCTTCTTTAACTCCCACGTGCCATGAGCCCTGCAGATGTAGCTCTGGGTGTGCGGCAATGCCTTTCCTCGCATTTGAAGTCACTTAACCCCTTTTATTTACTAGCTGAAAGTCACTGGGCAAGTTTTTAGTCTGAGATTCCCACCCCAACTCCTGGGCTTTCAGGAAGCCAAGGTGCCCAAGGTCTGGCAGCCAGACCCAGCCAGACAAATATTTCAGATCATAAAAACATAAAATCATAGAATAGTCTGTGCTGGAAGGGACCTTAAAGCAGATGTAGTTCCAGCTCCCCTGCTGTGGGCAGGGACACCTTCCACCAGACTAAGTAAGACTTTTGATGCTGGTACAAAGCTGAGCTGCAGCACGTGTGGGTACAGCAAAGCAAAGTTGCTTTGAAATTCCCTTTTTGTCAGCATTGTCCGTTCTGCCACATGAGGTTTGAGGGCCTGGAATGGCCGTCCCAGACATTCACCACTTTCCCAGCTCTGCTCCGAGCATCCAACAGAGCACAGGCCACTGGGGAGGTCTTCTACATTTGAAAGGCCCTCTCTGACCTACTTCCATCATCTCCAACTCATGCCAACTTTAGGGAAGAAAAACACATTTCCCTTTGTTTCCTGGTGAGGCCCACAAACGATACCCTTAAACAGCTGTTGATTGCTGCCAGGCAAGGAGAAAAGAGAGGGAAAGGCTGCTGGAGGAGGGTGGAGAGCTGGCCTACCTGCAGTGCACCACGATGGGTCCTGCCTCCGGGGGGTTGAGGAACTTCACCTGGCGCACGAAGCCCAGGAGCCCCGTGGCGTAGCAGGGGACGCCGTGGTCCGGCCAGCTGGTGAAGTGGAACTGCCGAATCTCTCGGATCTCATGGTAGCCTTTCTGAGGAGACAACACAGCCTCTATTTTTCTTCCATCAGACTCCAATCAGCGTATTCTGCTCCCTGCTGCCTTCCCTCACGCAGAGGGATAACAAGCACTGAGCTCTCGCTAAGCATGGAAACGTGTCTGAAGCTGCTTTTCGCTCTGAAAAGGTTTTCAGCCAAATTCCAGTTGCCAGTGAAGTGGGTAACGCTCACATGAGGCCTGGGAAGGTGATTACCAGCTCCCAGTTTCAACCTGTGGTCTCAGAGTTCAAACCCAGCTCATCAGGGTGACCTCAGCCCCGGCACCCCATGGCTGTGTTTACCCACGTCCTCTTATGTCATAGCATAAACCAACAAAAATTCACTCTTAAATCCTACTCGTGGCATTGAAGCAAAAGCCTGGGGAAGGAACACCTTGAGAGTGGACATGCCCCAGGTAACAGCAGCTTTTCTGCCACCTCCTGCCAAAACTTCTCAGGTTGAGATACTGCTGGCAGTGAAAAGGGCAAAAATTGGTATCCAGAACCACCTTTTCTGGTGAGAGCAAGTTGCTGCTATGTGAAAATCACACCTTTATCTGCCCTGCAAAAGGGTAACCCAGAACTGTGGGTCAGCTGGGTTTTATTGTACAGGAAATGTGGGTGGAATCCAGCAGCAGCTCCTCTAACCTGTCAGATTTTGGCATTACCATTTCTCATCAAGTTTTTCAATGATTTAATGAAATATGGAGCTGATGTATCAGAAAAATGAAACAATATTCCCAGTGTGGCTGAAGTTCATTGAGCAGCAACTTTGGAAAAGCTTTAAAACCACTTACTGAGTGTTTGGAAAGTAATTTGGACAGACCTGGAATACTCTGACACTTAGACTTCCAATTTCTAATTACAAGTAACAAAATTTTCCAAATCTTGCTGGTTTGGGGATAATTTTTATACTCTTGCTTTTATTATAGTCTCATTTCTGCTGAAATGGGACCCTGCCTGGCATCCAGTTTAACTGGTACCTTTTTTCCTCTGCCATTTGCCACTGTGAAACAAGGCAGTTATTATTCCTGGCATGCCACCAGCTGTCTGCTGGCTTTTGGATGCAGTTAAACTTTATGCACTGTGGATTCTACTTTTGTGGCTACATCAAGATGTTCCTGTAAAATCATTTGTCCAAAAAATGGAATCCCTGTCAAAAATTCAGTTTCCTGAAGTGCAGCCTGTCCAAATAGCACAGCTCCCATCTCCAAGAGTGTTCCGGATGTGTTTCCCAGAGTTTCTGAACACAAAGGAAGTGTGCCACAATTTCAGCTTCCTGAAGACCTCCTTACCTTTTGGACAGTGAATGTACGTATGACATACTCTGCCAACGGCTCTGTCTCAATTAATGTGACTTTAATATCTCCGTAGACTTCTGTGTCATCCGGCCAGTATCGAACACACTTCACCTGGGGGGAAAAGCAAAAGATTGAGAGGAACTCGTTCAAGTTGAGTCAGAGCTGACCTACATTTTCTTCCACTTTCAAGATGAAGCCAGTGCAAATTGGGCTTTCTTTTGATGTGCAGAATTGCCAAAATTAACTGTATAAATTAGATCAAAATTCCCCTATCATACATAGAAACCACAGGGGGGATGTTTTTAAAGTTCCCTTTGTTGTCCATACAAATGCAAAGGATGCATTTAGATATTTTCTTTCTTTTTAAGTCGTTGAATTTCCATACACGCCCTGCCCATATCAGATGTACAGAACACCTGGCAGTCACTGCCACCATCCCTTCTGAGAAAAATCTGTGCTACTGCTCCTGTAATTCTGAACTCTCCCTGTTTAGACAAAGAATTTCAGTTCATGGGGATTGTGGGATACATGTTGAGACACTAAATTTGTTTGACTCTGAGCTTTCTTTATCAGATATGGACACAAACTTGGCATTTTACCAGCTGTGACAGGCTTCAACTAAGGCTCAAGAGAGAAATCTCCTGAGCAGGTAAACATATCCCAGTTTAGCCGGCTCTAGGAGCCATGTGCAAAACTACCAGAAGAAATAAAAGCAAGGCAGTGAAGCTCCAGAAGGAATATTTAGGTTAACAAAGGTTATCAGGTTATTAAATGCTCTAGCATGAAAGAGTGGAACGATACCTAAAGCTGAAGCAATTAGCTGCTGCAAAGCAGGCTTCATGTTCCAGTTCCAGTCATAATTGAAAGGGGTTTTATAAATATTAAATATGATTAATGTAGGTTTATTGTGGGTTTTTTGTTGCTTGGGTTTTTTTCTTTTACACAGAGGCATTTATTTTGAGCTGAAGTGTCAGTAGAAGGTAAAACAGAATAAATAGCAATAAATGAACAGAAGCAGCTGGCATTCAACCATGAGATCTAAGGGAAATCAAACACAAAGCAGCTGAATTACTAATGGCTCGGAGTAAAGGATCATTTAAATTTTTCTTAGTACCAAAGCAATGGAAAGTGACAAACATCAGGACAAAATTTTTTTAAGACCTCCCCTTTCTGGCTCAGAAAGTCTCTGAAACAAAAATCATGCTGGGGAAAGTCACCCCAGACATTCTGCCTTCTTTTTCCCTGAGGTTTAGCCTACATCTTTTGAGTTTTTTATGTTTGGTCCCATGATGGGCTTTGGGAATTGCCTTGTGCTGACACAGGGATGTCTGGTCCAGGTCAGTCCAGGAGAGGGAACTGGTGGGTGTTTAGGAGACCAACACTGCTGGGTGGTCCTAGGATCCACAAAAACCTCAATCCACCAGGAGTAGTGACCTCAGGAACTCCAGGCTTTGGACTGTCTTGTAAAGAGGTCTTTTGATAGTTGGAGCACCAGTCACACATCCTCACTCCTCCAGATTTTTAGAGAAGTGTTCAAACCATCAGATAAAGAATAACTACTACAGAAGTACATTTTTCCTTCTGTACTGAGGAAGGAGACAGCTTCTGAGCTGGCACAAATTTGTATAACTGTGCCAAAGCCCAGACTTACAGCAGGAACACGATCCTTATTAGTCTAGAAGGGAAGCAGCTAAGCATTACAAAATCCAGCATTTTACAGAAAAACCCAGAGTGGTTGAATTCATTTCCTTACTGCAGGAAGCAAAAGGCATTTTGCTGCTGAGCTCTCCTGAGCAGCAGCTCTGGGTTAAACCCAGCCCTGGTCTGGCTTTACACATCAGGAGTGGCACCTTACCCTGCCCACTTCCACCAGGTTGGTGACCATGACAACACTCGCAGAGTTTTCTTGCCAAATCATCCTCCAAAAATCCTTCACTGTCTCTTGCATCGGCCCTGGGGCAGGAGAGAAGACAAAAAGGACGTCTCAAGAGAGTGCATGGAATGCCAAGAACTCCTTCCAGCTGTTCTCCTGCCATTGTGCTGGTCCCACAGGATCCTGCTCTCCCTCTCAGAGCATCCCCCTGTGATTCAGGGTTACAGACACAAACAGCCTGGAGCTCTCTGGGAGATCAGACCCTTCCTCACAGCAGGTATTAAAGGTTCACAGAGAGGATGGTGCTTTGGTACCAGTGGGGATGGCTCCAGCAGGTAACTGTGTATAAGTGATGGGACATGGAAGTACCCTACACTGAACCTGTAATTAAGGCTATGTTGTAATTCACACCAGATGCAGCACTAATATTCCCTCATTTCACACTTTAATATTGATCAGTTAGGAAGGAGGAAGGAAACATGCAGAAATTAGCCCTTTTTTGAAGTTCCACCAGAAAAATTCCAGGTTCCAACAGCCGAAGTGCCAGTGCTCACAAGAGGTTTGTCAGCCTAGAGCCTCTCCCTGACCTTATTTCCTTTCTTATAGGAAATTCATCAAGTATCTTACAGAAGGTGATGTTCAAGTGCATTTCCTACCAGTTCCCCTCAAAGGCTCATCACTCACAGCTTATTCTCACTGCCCACCTCCAGCCATTTCACTCCAGAAGGTAAATCCAAGATCCACAAAGTCCCCTTTAGTTCCCCTCTCATACTTCGTGCACAAACGACACATTCTAGGCTCTACTGCCACCTCTAAGTCTGTGGCATTTTTTATTCCTGCAGCTGAGGTTTTAAGTCTGAGTGCCTTGAAGATCTTGGAAAATTCTATATCCTTCCTGGTTTTTTGCCCCTATAAAAATTTTTCAGATGTTCCCCAAAACAGATGATGTCACCCTTTAAACAGCTCCTACAGCAGCATAAACCAGCAGTGGGTTCATATTTAGACATACAAGAATGAACTTGCCTTGAGTTGCAATGTAATGGCGAGGCCGATGGTAGCCCTGGAAAAAAGAGAAAATAGATGAGTGTCTGTGAGATCACACCTCAGGCAAAGCCCACCAGGGATTTGATACTTTGCAGGTGCCAACTGCTGCACTCTAACCATGTACAACTGGTCATGGAATGAATGAATGAATGAATGGGCAGCTGGGCTGCCCTGAGAGATTTTAAGTGAGTTTATCTCACTCAGGCTGAGTAACACAATCTCTTTATGCCAAAGACAGGACAGGAATGGGGCATTTTTTAACTCTTTCCATAAAGAAACACAAGTCCTGTGTTACCTGAGGGTAACTCTGAAAACAGATAGGCAAAGCACTGCATCTTCTTGTTTGAAAAGAAGAAAGGTATGAATTTGTCTCTGTGAAAATTCTGAGGGCATCTTTTGTTCTTTCAAGAAACTATTCTAAACATTTCCTGTTCCTGTGACTTAGGAGCTGCATTCAAGAAACGCATGTTCACTGGATCGCTCTGCGTGTGAGACAGAGGCTGCTTTTCCAATGTCATTTTGTAACACTTAAAAATAGTCAATCTGTTTACATACATGCCTTCTGCACCGCAACTTTGTGAGTAGTTGGCAAGTCTCAGATATCAACTAATGCTATTGTGAGGGGCTGATATTGATTTCTGCATCCATCATATTTAGCCCACATCCCACTTATGCTGGTGGATCTGTCAAACACAGGAAATCTCCATCTGTCCAGATTGGTCAGACAAAATAAACTGGAGACTGAGAACCTTCTCCCTGTCACAACAGGATGTTTGTACAACGTTCAGCTGTCATTCATATCAGAGCCACAGTCTGTCCCTGTGTCAGAGGCACCAAATTCATAAGCAGGCTTGTCACAGGAGAGTTTGTCACAGGGGGAACGTCCAGGAGCCTTACATCGATGTAATTGGCGTTGATGTAGTCGGAGTGAGGGTCCCCATCCAGCAGCTGCAATCTCACTCTTGAGTGATCATCTGAAAGAAGGAAAGGAAAAAAAGTGACAGCAACGATAAAGAGGAGTTTCTAAGTGGTCTGCTTTATCTGCTGACTCCTGCAAGTGTGGTACCATAGCTGCCCTGAGCTGGAAGGGACACACAAAGTGCAACTCCTGGCCTCAAAAATCCCACCATGCTGCTTGAATAATTGAACACTTACAATAATAAAAAGTGGACTAACCTCACCAGTATTCCTGTTCCTAAAAGCCCTTTGTTTTGTGTTGAAGATGTAATGTTTAGATCCTTGAGTTAGTCATGCTCTGTGTTCATGAAATTCACTGCTGTCACCATAATCCTTACGGAGATTTGAGACAGGTTGCAAGTGTTGCCTGGTTTGGGAGTTTTGGGACAGACCTTTGCAGGGTGGATCTCCATGACAAAAACCGTTTTCCTGCTTGGAAGCTACAAACTCCCTTGGTTTCATCTGATCTCTAGAAACTGAGACAAGAACTAAAACTGACAAGACCAGGATATAATTAAATAGGTCATGACAGAGGTATAAAAGATTAGGAGGGTAAAACAGCAATAAAACCCTGCAAGTGAGAAATGGAAAAACCTAGAAGCTGGAAGGAAATACAAATGAAATTGGAGCATCATTCCTTTATGCAACTCACAGAACTTGAGGCAGCAAAATGGCATCGAGGTGATGCCTTTTCCTGGTGTTAAAATCAAGAGTCAAACATGGTTAGAAGGGAAAAAGGGATTTTACCTTGGTATTTATTTTAAGGTGGACACGTCCAGGTCAAATGCACCGAAGTGCACGCTGCAATGCACACCCCCGAAGATCGGGTATCACATTATAGGTTTTACTAATTAGCACATCTATCAAAGACTCCCCAATGAGAGGCTCAAGTGAGCCCCCCCTCCCCAAGGAACCTTCCCCTGGATGGTTCTATCTTGGTTTACAGAATGTGTTCTGGAGAGGACCTTGGGGTCTGGGGCACACTGACCCCTAACTACGAAGCTTCTAAAATGTTCAGTCTCCTAGCTGCACAAACAAGTCCAAGAATGTAGGGAAAAAGCACCGAGAATACAGAAGTTGTAAAAAGGTATAACAGGGGTATAAAAGAAAAGGCAAAAAATCATCATGGCATCAGAGGCAGTGTTGGAAAAAACCAACAAAATCAGAAATGTTCATCTTTTTGAGCAGATTCAAAGTTACTTTAGATAAGGCAATAAAATAGCAGAGATCAATCTTTTCATCTCCCAGCATGCTCCACGGTTCAGACGCAGAAAGGAACTACCCCAGCGGGCAGATTATGTCATGATTTTCCACCAGGGGAATATTTTGATCTTTCTCTGGAACAGCTGGTGCTGGGCTCTGTCACAGGAGATACTCCAGAGCCAGGCTGCTGATGTGATTTGCTCTGGCAGTCCCAGCACTGGTATGCAATTAACTGCAGATCTGCTTCTAAGGGCCAGTTGCTTGGCAGGGGCTACTGGGTTATGGGGGTCACTGCTGGCCATGCTGCGCTCATTTTCAAATGATTTTTTAAAAGAAGTATAATATCGAGTCCATTAAGTTTATTTCCTCCCTACCAGCTCCATAGAGCATAGCTCTCAGCCAGAAAGGCATTAATGTTTAGCAGCACTTTGGAAAACACAGGCAGGCCTAAGCATGATTTACATTCAATTAAAAAGAATCATAGCAACGAAACATAAAAATATGAGGTGCTATTCTGCAGTAACTCAGTCAAAAGGGGTTTAGTCATGTCTTAATTAAATGTAGAATCAGATAATAATTGTGAAGACCGATGTGTGAGCAGTTCTGAAAACCAAGACTTGGATATACATTAAATATTCATTCAGCTGTGTAAAGGAATGATTCTACTCTGCTCATTCTTTGGGTGAGATTTACACACCTAAAAAAAATACAACCACATTGCTGTGTTTATCAAATCCCATATCTGCATTCAAAGGAGGTTCTGCAGGTGAATCCATCAAAAGCTCTGCTATATTTGTATTAATAAATATAGCCTTTGTAGACACAGGGAAGGGGGAATATTTCTCCAAGTGCTGATGTTCCCAATTACCTGCACTCAAGGCAACTACACGAGGAGCTGCAGTAAATCATGTGGTTAGACAGACAACAAAAGAATTTATACTTAGAGCAATTCACAAAGACAGACAAAGAGCTGATTAAACCGGACACGTGGATGAAATACAGGGAAACTCCTGTAGACAATTTCACACTTGCAATTCCAGCAGCAAAGGAAGCTTGTCAGGAGCCACATGAACAAAAGCAAAGCAAAGCAAACCCTGGAGCAAATGCTTGGGAGAGGAACATTTACTGACTCTTCACAAGAGAACAACGCTGGGGAAGTCTCAACTCATTGCAACAACAGAACTAAAAATGATGAGACCAAAAATGCCCCCAACGACAGGGGAAAAGAATCTCAGGTTCATTTTTTAATGAGGGACACAGACAATGTCTGTAGCTGGAGCGCTCTGAATAACCCCGGAGGAAGCACCTGCCTCTCCTCATTTAACAGAGCCAAACATCAAAATTAAGTTTCACCACCTTGAGCCACTTTTTAGAGAGAAAGTTAAACCAGGCAAGATGAACACATCCACAGGGAGCTGAATGGGGCAGACCTGGGAAGCAGACTGCAGAGCCCGGCCATGATTTCACCCAATTATGGATACTTTTGGCTAAGGAAAAGATGCTCTGTAGGTGCAAAAAAGTGTTGTTGGATTGTTTTCCTTTTTCCCTTTTTTTTTTTAAAGCCAAATATGACAAAAAACATAAAGGATGAAGAAATTGAACGGAAGATTAATGCTATTTTTTTTTTTAAAGAAGACATTCAGGTCCAATCATATTTTGACACCAAATGAAAAATGCTTTAAGCTGAACTTTGCTTTCTGAGGACAAAATTCAAGATATTTCATTGCGTATTTCACTAAAATGAGATTAATTCCTGAGGGAGATTTATTGCTCTTACAAGTGAGAACAGTGCAGCAGAAAAAAAATCTGTGTATATGCAAAGCACACAAAATATTAATGATGTCTTAATGGTATCTTTAACCTTGTTCAAAAGTTTAGGAGAACAGTCTGGATAAAAGTTCATAAAATAACTTCCCTTGTAAATTTCTTTTTTCCACAAAAAAACTTTGGGATTTGACTTAAAAAAAAAAAAAAAAAAAAAGCAAATTATTATGCTCTTAGTAGTAAGGATCTTGTACTTAGGGGTTTTTTGCCTAGAGACTTTAAAGGGCTATTTAAAGAACAGCAAATGCCTTTATTATATCCTCTCCCAGTGGTTAAAACTTATTTCTGATTCTTCTCTTTATCCACTGGACTCCTCTAGCCAAGGACACAGGATTCTTGGCAGGCTGAAATGAAAGCAGTGTTCAACTCTTCACTAAATTTATCAGACATCATATCCCTGTGTGTTACAAATGGACTCTAAGAAACTTTAAATATGGAAGGAGAAACAGAAAAATAAATTGCATTTAGGACTACAAAAAAATAGAAAAATCTTTAACAAATGTGTAAATGGTTTTATTTCTCCCTGTTTACTACAGTCCTTCTGCAAGTTACCAGAACTCTAAATTTATATGAAAAGTAGTTTGACTGAAAATGGGTCTTAAAACAGACTTCAAAAATGACAAGAATTTCACTGAAAAGCTCCGTGCTCTCATTTTAGCACAGAATTGTTACCATTTTAAACTCCTGTCAAAATTCCCATTAGTGATCATTTGAAGTATCATTGCAATTTTTCCACGTCTCATTTTGACACCAGCGCTGGATTAATCTCACACAACTTTCGTCACCTAAACATTACACAGCTCGTCTAAACTGCCTGTCAGGGCTCCCCACACAGCAATGGAGAAACACAGGCAGCTCTGGAGATTCAGCCTGGTTCTGGGACTAAAGGATGCTTTGACCTCCCTCTGTCCTCCCCTGTCTGCCCCCACTGACCCTGGACTGCGCCATGAGAGCTGGGTAACATCCAGGTGTGACAAATCCCACCCTCTCAGGATCATAGTCCGTGGATATCGCACAGACATGCAATAGTTTAAGCAACACAGAAGAAATCATGGAATAAAAATGCTTGGAAGTTGAAAGATTTCTGTTCTAAATCCAACACTGACGTCAGGCACTGGCACAAGCTGTTCATGCCTCATCTCTGGAAGTGCCCAAGGCCAGGTTGGACGGGGCTTGGAGCAAGCTGGGGTAGTGGAAGGTGTCCCTGCCCAGGGGGTGGCACTGGATGGGCTTTAAGGCCTCTTCTCCCAAACTAGTCTGGAATTCCAGGTTTTTTGATTTTATGCCTTATCCCTGTCTGTGGGCTAGAAGCGCTCTCCACCTGTGTGCCAGCTGAAAGCTTCTTCATCTCTTCCACCCCAAAATTCTCTGATTAATTCACAGTTTTCCAACCCAAAGCATATGGCAGTCAGAGCATGAAGGAAACAACGCAAATTCCTCTAGTGTCTTTTGTCATCAACCCCACAGTTTCTCGTGGACCATCATGAGACTTCAAACCCAGGGTGACTCAGTGGGAAAAAGGAAAGTACAGAAAGTGCTCTCCATCAGCTGAAGCAAACACAATCTTACCTCTTCTCGTCCTCAGCTCTCATCTGAGAGTTTTTATTCTCCTATAATGTAATGGCTCTAAAGCTGGGCAAGATGGAGAGAAATCAAATAGAACCAAAGGTCCCACATAGCTTCTGGACATTTTCTCTTCTCTGTAATAGATTCAGCTCCCTCCAACAACAATAGATCCCTCCTCCAACAACCACTTTCTGATGCTCTTTGAAGGTCTCAATATCTGGGCCCTAAAGCAGAATTAAGTCATTTTGCTTCAGCACATAAATGGGTACACTGCCTACGCTTGCCCCCTAAAGAAAAACCTGGCATCTCCACAACTGTCTTTGTTTTTACAGCTTTTATAAAAGTGCAGGAGCAAAGCTCATGGACTCTGCTCGTATAATAAAAGGTTCAAGCTGGAGTTTCCTCCAGCATGGTAAGCCTGTCTGCATCTTCCCACCATCCACAGGGGATTTCTGTGGTCATGCAGACCCCAAATCCACTGCTCCACTTTTCTCTTGCTCCAAAACTTGTCCCAGATGGGAGAGAACCATGAAAAGCTGGGAGAGCTCTCTGAGTTCTCTTGCCTCTCCTCTGCATGAACAGATCAGCTCCCAGGTTGGTCTGCAGCTTTGGTTGGCAAATGTAAGAAGAGCAGGTGTTGGGGCTGGCAGCATGATCGAGGTTTTCAGAGAGAGGCACGATGTCAGTGCAGCTCTGGGAGAGCAGTGAGCCGAGTAGAACAGTCCTGTAACTGTGCTGTTACCCAGGAGGCCGGAAAGACAAGATCTAATCTGCTGTGATTCACTGAGCAGTGCTACTTGTTGCAAGGGCTTACAAAGCCACATTTTAACACCAGTCTCTGAAGCCGCTGCAGAAGGCAGATCAAAACCTGTGTCTTGGGGTGACTTTGTGATGTGTATCCCATATCGCTGCCCTATGCCCAGAAATTAATTCTTGTGCCTTTCTATGCCTTTAAACTGAGCCTGAGAGGGGGAAGGAAAATTGAGCAAAACTTTCTCAAAGCAGTTTGCAGCTTGTTCAAGGTCACACAGAGATAGGGACTTTTTTTTCAGCTGCGGCAGGGGAGTGAGGCAGCACCCGGCCTGCTGCTTTCCAGTCAGCTTTTGGCCAGTTGTTCAGTTTCTTTTTTTCTCCGGAGAGAGAGTTGAACTTTGCTTTTCCTTCCCTGGAATTTTGGATTTTCTCCCTTTTCTGCTGGACTGCTTCAACCTCAGAGCACATCGGGAGGACTTTCCACCGGGCACAGAGGGCCTGGCCCTGGGCCAAGCCCCAGCTCCGAGGAGACCAAAGGGAGGACTCGAACACTTTTTCCCAGGTTTTTTTCTCCACAGCGAGAGATTTTATTATTTAGCATTATTTTCCTTTTCCCATGTGTTTGGTAAATAAATAGTTTTATCTTCTTCACTTTCCTTCGAGGAAAACTTATTTTTCCCGAACCTCGTGGGGGGAGGGGTGGTAACCTGCCTTCTCTCAGAGGATATATTTCTAAATTTGGCCAAACTGGTACAACCTGACTTTCCAATTCACTCCCCAAAATGCAGCGGATTTGTTGTTCCAGGAGTGATGAAGTGGAAGCCATGGTTAAATAAATAATGTTAATTGCCATGTGCAGCCTTTTACCAGATAAAGGGGCAGGGGCAACCAGTGCCTGCTCTGGGTCTCACCAGCCACCACAACTGAGGTACAACCAAACAGCTCAGGGTATAACCATGTTCCACCTCCTCTGCTCAGGCTTTTGCCCAGTTTGTACCCACAGAACACAGTTTGTTTTCATGACCTGCCTGGAGGGAACCACTGCCCTGCTATTCTCAGCTCTGCTCTCCATCCTCTGTTCTGGACCCTGCCCCTGACTTCACTCAGGGACTTTGCCCAACTCGCCCACCAGTGGAGTCTGGCTCCAGGCTCAGCTGATAACTTTGCAATGGTTTTACAAAAACATCTGATGAATGATACGCTCCTTCCTTAGGCATTCCTCTTTCCTTCTCCCTTCTGAGTCTTCTCAATGTCACTATTGTAAATTTCTAAATTCTCCTTGCTGACTTTTAAAAGAGCCCTTGTCTCCTCCTCAAACTCTTTGTTCTGATATATATTTGAAGAGAAGAAAGCGCACTCCACCCTCTCATCCCCATTCTGAAATCTTTCCCAACAGTCCTCAAACTTGAGCTTCTTTTCTGACACTTTATCCCGTGCAGATTCTCATTCCTTAGCTCTGATTACATTTTGCATTCCCTGATTCAAGTTCATCACCTCCTATCTGCACTGCCGCTGTATTTATATTTAGAGCTAAAAGGCTCACGTCACTCTTTGTTAAACAACAATTTGTCTTTGTGAATACCTTCCCTTAAGATAACATCCCATTTATCTTCCTTGATTTTGCTTCCTGAACTCCTCACATTTCACTTGGATTTCGAAGTTTTCTCCATGACCACTTTTAACATAAATGAGATGGAGGCTTTTGCACACAGTTTTGCTTCTTTTTGCCTCTGCTTTTGAATTATGCCAAGTGCTTCCTCAAAATCATACCGAGAAACAAAGTCTTTCACATTTCTTTCCTTTTATCATACCTTGGCACTTCCACTTTCAATCCCGTGTTTATAGCTGGATGATTCATCTGTCTTAGACTCATTTAATTGAAGTTAATTGTATAGACAGATAAATAGAGCCTCTGTCTGGAGGTCTCTCTTTGCCACTAGGGCACAGAAAGATCACAGCAAGGTGGAGCTGAAATTAAGGGAGACAACTTTCATGCTAATTGTAATATTCCAGTACTGTCACTTCCATTTTCCACACGGATAAAGAACACTGGTGAACTTGGTGACCTGCTCACAACCAACACAAAGCCAGCAGCAGAACTGGAATCATCACATCAGGGCTCACAAACTTTAATCTTCATTTCCAGATTTCATCTTTACCATGGGGTCCTTGAACTGAGCTGTTCTATGTCATTCCCCAAAACTGTCACATGAATCATTTATTTCAAGGCTTCAAAGAGAGGAGTAGTTATGTGTGAGGTGAGGTTTCATTATAGAGAAGTTGGTTTTTGTTGTTGTTTTGTTTTGGTGGTTTTTGGTGGGGTTTTTCGGGGTTTTCTTTTGTAATTCCTTAGTAAAATCTATGTGTTCTAGAGGAAATTCATTTTTAACCCAAGAAAAAAAATACAGTACGAAATATATCACTCAACATGACTTAACTTTGCTCTTTGAGCATTCTACAGATCCTCCCAGTCATGAAAATCTACGGAACATTCATTTATATTCTGATTTCTTGTTCTGATGGTCTCAAGCTTGCCTTCTCCAACTTGATGCAGCTCAGCAGCCCTTGAAAATAATGAATTCTCACACCTCCCCTCCCCAGTCATTATCAGGAATAGTGAAACACTGTGGTGAACTGCCTGGAGAGCTTGTGGGAAGCTCAGCTTTGGGGAGCAACTTTGGAAGAGGCTTCACAAATACCTGATAAAAATGAGGAAGGTGAATTTACTCCTGCTTTGGAGAATAAAGCTGACTTAAATGGTTTTATGGAGTCTTCCCTGCCCTGCAGTTCTGCTATGCATTGATATTCCTGTAACATCAACAGGAACTGATCATTGAAAGAAGTGAACCAAGAAGTTTTAGTGCATTTTCAGTTGCCTTATTATGATTCTGAGGCAGAAGTTAAGCTTGTCCCACCCTTCAAACCAGCACTCTGGGGACAAGCAGTGACTGCTCCACTGGCTACCGACCACAAGGAAGGAGAAAACCTGACCTCTCAGCCACAGCTAAAAATCTGATCTATCTGCAGCTCCTTTTGTGGTACTGGAAGCTCTGGGTTTTGTAGTAAAAATAGACAGAAAACGGACATCATCACATAAACAGTGACAAAAGGATTTAGCCCTCAAGCTACAGACCTAAAGCAAAAAGCAAGGCAGGTAGAAAATGTGTAACAACATGCAGTGATGTTATGTAAAATCATGATTAAAAAAACATGAAATAAAATAAATCCCAGGAATAAAGCCTGTAACAAACAGACTGAACTACTGAACGCTCAGCACTGTTAGCCAGCTCCTGGTGAGCTTCTCAAACACAGCCTTCTCCACAGCACACGTGTGAGATCTTACAGAAAGCTCAGTTTAATGTGAATTTACACCTACAGGAGATTATGTTTCCATATCTGTTCTTGTTGCGGTTCTCATCCTCCTTGGCCGTATCCCAGGACGCCGTCTGCCCCTCAGGGAGTGCCTGCAAAATAAACAACAAGGGAGGGCTTAAAACACCTGGCCAATGCCTCCAAGTGGATGAAGAGGCTTAAAGAAGAAGAGCAGGGCAAAAATAAAGGAGCTGAATGATTCAGTAGCTGGCCAAGGAAAGGGCACCTCCACTCATGGCAAAAGCACAGCTCGGTGCAGACCATTTGCATCTCTCGGCTTCTCCCAGGCAAGAATAATTTTCCTCCTGCTGCTTCTCCTCTAAAAAGATCAGGAGAATTTGTTTCTGGCTGCACAGTCCCAGGTTAACCTCATTTCCCCTGCAGAACAAGGCTTGGGGAGATTTCATTTGGCTACACCTCTAGGAAAACCCACATGGTTGAAACCCAGTGCTCAGCCTTTCATATTTAAGCTGAAAATAGAGTGTTTTCACCTATTTCTGTTTTAATAATGGGTGATGCAATACAAGGCATTTACTGGTTTTCTCTGGGGAAAGATAAAGCAGCTCAGGGTTTTAGATTATGTGTAAGGAAGAGAGAAAAAACGAGGTAAAACATGCTCATGAAGCACGAGAATAAACAGCCATTTTCCTAAAATGTGCTCTTTCAATTGAGGAAGGATGGGGAAAAGGAACTGGCAGCACATAGTGCCACCCTATCTGCAGCTCAGCCCTACAACGATTCTGGACACCCTTGAATGAGCCATTTTATCCTAGAGACATGGCCAGGAGGGATTTTCAAGGCAGAGCCTGGAAAGCAGCAGATGGCAACAAAGGACAAGGCTGGAGGATGGTCCTTCCTCAGAAAAATCATGGGTGAGGAGAACAGCCCCTCCTGAACTGCCTTGAGAGATCTGCCTCCCCCAAGATGTACCCCCCAACACGATTCTACATCACTAAAACCAACACTGTAAGTTGTATTATTTCTAGTCCCTGGGGGATTATGGAGGGTTTATACCACAGTTGTTGTAGAATCACATCTGCCTCAGCCAGCAGTGGGTAGTTTGACACAGCTGTGCTAGCAAATGAATTTATATTCATCTTCACAAGCCACCCAGGTCTATTATGTGCCTGAATGGAATAGCAGAGAGACACAATTAGGATCTACAACACTGATGTTACAATTAAACTTAATATGAACAAACCCCTGGCAGAGCAGATCGCTGTGAATTTCCCCCAAAGGGTTCCAGGACAGAAAATGTCAGGCACTGCAGCACTGCCATGAGCTCTGCTGACAAAGACAGGGACACCAAGTTCCCATTCAAAAGCCCAGGAGAAAGAGTAATAACTCTGTAATTGGTGAGGGCTTTGATCACACATATATTTCCTTTGCAGACTGTTGTTTCCAGAGAGCAGCTCATCTTCTGAGGAAAAACACCCAACCAACAAACCCACACACAACAAAAAAAAAAATCCCCCAGTGAAAGAAAAGAGGTGAAGAAGGCTCATTTTCATCTTCAAAGACTGAGGAAAAAGGTGCTTTATTTTTCCACTAATATCGAATTACAGCAGATTGACCAGAGAATGGCAACAGTCATTAGGTGCCTAATCAGAGCTGTCTGAGAAGAAAAAGAAATAAAAGAAAATCCTTTCTCCTGACTTCCACACGGGAGAAGCTATCTTGGCCAGAGAAAATATATTCAGGGCAAATAAATCCCTTTTCAACAAACCGTATCCTTTCATTTGACTTGAACATGCAATTCTCCACTGAAATTGATGTTTTTATATTTGCTGATAGAGCCTCCAAAGATTTAGGAGTCCAGGATTTTTCATCTCATTCAATACCACAGAAATCCCTGCTTTCCACAGAACTGTCCAGCTCTGAAGGGAGGGAGCACAGCTCTGGTTGGGGAGGAACACAAAGCACCTTTGCAGGGGCACCCCTTATATCCCTACTTTTATAAACACCAGATGAACAAATCGGAGTAACTCCATGTACAGCCCAAATAATCTCTCTGTGAGATCACTAAAAATGCAGCACCAAGAATTGAAACGACGTTAAAAATAAAGGCAAGAATATGGATTATAATTGGTTTGCATCCAGAAAATGAGGAGCACAGCTAATGCTTTGTTCCTTCAGGTTTTTTTGGTGCACTCAGTATCTCCATAATTGTAAAAAGAGTCTTGTTTCTATCTGCATTATCAGCAATGTTAAATCAGGACAGATCACTCAGGCACTGGAATTTAATGCATTTTTCACAGGAGTGCTCCCCCTTCTTTCTTTGACTTGGTAACAGCAGAATTTTAGTGTTCAAAAAAACCCTATACTTGATTTTTAGGCTTTTTCTACTTTTAAAACTCTCTAAAGTTCTTTTAGGGGAGTTTTGTGAAATTTATACTGAAATATCTTCCCACTAGTGGAATTTAGGTTACAGCGAAGCTTTTTAAACTAAATTGATCTAAATTTTAGCTGAAATTACAAGGATAGATCTCTCAAAGTCAGCTTCATCTCAATCAAGCTTCCTAAGAACCATGGCCCAGACATAACTGTGCTCCCATTAAACTGAAGCTCACTGCAAGCCAATTTGAATTTTGAATGGATGAACTTAGCTAGTTTACTGTTTGCTTTTAATTTAAATACAAAAACTCGAATCCTTCATTTGCACTGATCCACCTCAATGCTGCAGTTTTACTGCCAAAGGCAACGACATCGATTCAAAGCCTTCCTGTTCATCCCAAAGTGTGCCACAGAGTCCTGGCCCTCTCCCTGAAGCCATCTTCTTCTCAGCAGTGGTGGAAAAACTGTTCCCACAAATCTGCTGGGAGCCAGAATTAAAAATTACCTGGGCAAAAACCCATAATCTGAAAAAAAAATTTCAGTCATTCATTTTGCAGCATCCCATCATAGACCAGACCACCAGATCTTCTTCTGGCCACAGGAAAATGGGTAGGCAGAAATTAAAGGGTTAAAATCCAGAGGTGACTTCCACAAGCTGAAGACTGTCACTATGAAGGCTTGAGGAAGGAGCCACAAAATCTGAAATAACTAAACAGTCTCAGTAATGCAGCAGGAGAATGTACATTAGTGACATCCTAGATCATCACGGAAAATGAGTTTGGATAATTAAGCTTATTATCTCCTTAGCCAGTAATTGGTGCTTGCAATAAGTCCATGGGACTGGTCCCACAGCTCCCAACAAATCAGAGCTGATACGTTCTGGAGAAGGAGCCGGTGACATTTAAATGTGTCCCGTTTAAATGTTTATGGCTCCTCCTAATCCCAAACAGTGCCATCTACCCCCAGCGCCACTGACAGATTTTTCTCTTCTGTTCCACTCGTTTTATCACTGAACAGAAGCAGCAGCCAAAAAGGCCCAAAGTCACACTTTGCCCTCAGGTGCAGCAGGCAGCCCCAAAATCACACAGACACGGGGAGTGCTGACAGTTTCCTGTTATTCATACCCAGTTATCACCCATTTCACACCAGCCCTGACACCCCTCACACAATCCCATCCCGCTTCTCAGCTCCGCCTGCAGCCACCAGGAATATTTTTCTGGATGCCCTCAACAAAACACGCTGTCTGTGCTACAACATGTAGGTGCAAGCATCCTTTAAACAAATATGGAATGCAATTTCCAGGTTACCCAGCGGAGAAGGGAACGCACAGAGATAAGAGATTGTCATGTGTGACTGATACGCTCCGTTCAAAGTGATTTTTCATGAGAGTAAAATTATTTGGTAACATGTCACTAAACAGGCTGCAATTTATGCTATCAATTTGCAAAGTAAGTAGAAAATCAGCTCCTTAGAAGAAAAAAAAAGAGCATATTTGGAGGTGACACTGATATTAGTGTCTGAAAACACATTTTAAAAGAGACATCAAATTCTTTCTCGAGATTTTATCAGCTGCTCCGCAAAGCGTCTTGCAAAGCCAATTTTGCAGCTCTGTGCTCCTGCAGATCCCAGGCTGAGCCCCCACTCTCAGCCAGCTCAAACCTCCCACCTTCCAGGAGCTCTCACACTCTCTGACATCCTCCCTGCTGCTATTTGGAGCTGAAGCGCTGCCTCCATCCCATGCTCCAGCCCCCAAACCCCACCATGGAAAATGCCTGCAATTACAGCTGAGGGAAGGGGGAACGGTGCAGGGGATTCGTGAGTTTGTGGCATTCTCCAGGCCAGTCCTTGTAAGGAAAGGAATTATGCAAATCTATGTAATGTCATCACTGTTATATACGTCTGTAGACAGCACTTTCTGGGAAAGGCAGAACTCGTGGAGCTGAGAGTTGCATTGACATTTTTCATGCTAATGTGCTATTTTGATAATTAGCGATGCCAGCGCCAGAAAATTACTATATGCCAGCACCTGTTTTCTTCTTGAACATCAAGAACTGGGTCTTAGGGCATCTGTAATTGAGCTCAATGTAGTTTTGGGTACTCTTCATGGAAATGGAGGCCAAGGGGGGCCAAATAAATCTCCTCAGAGAATTATTACCCTTTTTCAATATTAAACAAAGCTCTTTATATTGATAGTTTAATTAGCATGCTCGATTATGGGGCAAGAGTGCCTAGACCTGGTTAACACACAGTTTCCAGAAACATTTGCTGTGACAGTCTTTGAAGCCATCCGACTAAAAAAATGCTCCCTAGTGAGGACCAGGGAAAGATGGGCTCTCCATGACAGCAAACCCCAGCACTGAGGACACAAACCTCACGGACCCTCACTTGCAGGGTGGAAAAGTGAGCTGTTTTCATTGAGTAACTTATTTTCACAGCTGTTACATTATTTTTAAATAGTTTTAATGCCACTATGCATATTAATTGCTTATTGCCTTCCCACAAGCTTACTACATTCATTATAATTATTGCTTGCTAGAGCCGAGTCTAGTAATATGTTTGAGGATATTTCACTCTTCTGTTTGCTCTCCTCTAAATGTGTTTTCCTCTTCCAAATCATTCCCAACATCATGTCTTCTGGTCATTTGGATTATATTCCTGGTCATTCCAGCTTGCAGGGGGAAGAGGTGAGGGGAAGGAGGGCAGCTTTCATTTCTCCAGCTTACCCTTTACTCCTCTCCCCACATGGAGCTGGAGGAGGATGTCAGTCAAGCCTATTCTGAGCCAGAGGTTTGATCATATTGGAAAATTTCACCTTCATTTAAGCTACACAAATACCTGCCCTTGACTTAACAATTCTGCATTCAGGTCTTTGCTCTGTGATTTAACTTGATCAATTATGAGAGAGCATTTGGAGCTCCCAAAAAGCTCAGGCAAAACCCCTTCCTTTTCTCACAGCCTGGCTCACACTGCTCAAGGGAAACACATTGATAAGGAAGGGACTGCACACCCTGTGTTGGGTTCAGCACCTGTTGAATATTTACTGTCTGCTCTTTATGGGACAGGGGGATGAGCACAGTGTCACCCACTTAGTGCTGCAATAAACACCTTCTCTTTGGAACAGAGGGCCTCCAAAGACTGACAGTGCTGTGAAATCCTGCCCTCAAAACCAAAATCAGAAAGAAAAGGATTAAGAGGGTGAATTAAGGAAACGAAGCTTTCACAACCAGTTACCCTCCCCTCCCAAGCTTCTATCCCTCACGAGTGCAACTTCCCTACTCAGTCACGTGAAGAAAAGTTCCTCTCACCTCATACTCCTCCTTGAATCCATAGCCCTGTCCCCTCTTCATCTGGGTGATGTGCTGCAGCAGATCTGCCACTCGGATGGCCGGCTGGAACTGCCCCTGGGGGTAGGACATCTCCACGGGCTCGCAGCTGCGGTATGGGTGGGTCTGGATGGTCAGGGTTGGCTGGGCCATCTCGCCATGGCTGCTGTCTGTTGGAGAGACAGGGAGGCAAAACAAGCTTTCAACCACCTGGTATTTCCAGCTTCATTCTCACTCTGTTTATTTAGCAGCACCCCGTAGGTTGGTGCAGGCAAAAGGAAGTGAAGAAATGAACAGGAAGCACACGCTTGCCCAGAAAAACTAAATCACACTTGAATATTACTTGGTGTCAAGCAGACAAATCCAAAAAGACAGGAAGAGAGTGAACAGCCAGTCAGGTTAACAAGGATATGGCACATTAAGGGTGAGCTCCCACAGCGACTCCAACAGAACTATGTAGCTGTCTTCCCAAACCTGCAAGGAACACGGCTCAGAGATACATACAGATGAGCAAGAGATTCAGGCAGGATTTGGGGTGTACAGCATGAGATAACTGAGAGGGACCCAAGTGAACAGCAAGCAGATGATTAGCATTTCAAATAAGTCAGGATGTTGAGGAAAATTCAACTGTTCTGCTAGTTCAGGCCTAAAATTTTATATGTCACTGACAAAGATGTAATATCATCAGGAAAAAAAAATAAACCAGCATAAAAATGTAGTTATCTTGCATGCAGAAATTTAAATTTCAGATATGTAAACTTAATAGAAAATGCAGGTTTTTTTGAAAGAAGTGGATTTAAAGAAATCCATCACTATGCAGATGGAATTGCAACTTCATATCCCAGCAAAACTATATGCACAACAAAACACTCCCAGTGAACTAACAGAAAAGAACTTAAATAATAACTTCAATGACCAAACAATTGACTGGAACAATCTTTAACAACAGGAACTCAGACTAAATTAAAAATTCAATGTCTTATCCAGCAGAGCCGACCAAATTTAAGTGGTTGGCCAAATACAGCATTGTTTTTTCCTGTGCTTGCAGGGATCTGAGATGTTCAGGTCCTTTCACACATACAACCTGCATCAGTTCTTTCTGGCCTTACCCAAACCAAGGTATTAGCAAACAGAAAAAGTACCTCCCTCACATTGTTCACAAACCCTCCTGGAGCTTCCACACAGGACTTGTTTGTTACAGCAAGTTCGCAGACAAAGAGCTGAAACACCACCCCTTGAGAGCAACACTACGGCCACGTTTTTAAAGGGATGAAGATTAAATAAATCAAATTGCAATTTCAGGGTGATTTTTATGAGGCAGAAATAGGCTTGCAATGCTCTGGTAAACATTGCTCTGCTTGAGAAACCACCGTGTAGTCTGGGCAGGGGCTCCCCATGTCCGTCCTGTAGAGGCGGGCAGGAGCAAAGAGCTGAGGGCATCACACTGCACCCTCAGCAGCTGGCAAAGCACAGACTTGACACACAGCACTTTGGCTGGTTTATTGTTAGCTATGGGGAAGATGTGGAGGCAGGGATATGCTCTGTTTGGGAGCTGCAGGACTGTGAGGAGACAGGAATGCCAGCAGTGGACACTGCTGCAGGGCAAGCTGATCACCAGCGTGACATAAAAACGGCTGGTGGGTGAATTATCAGAGCTGCTGAAACGCAGCCTGCTCCTCTGAAATAAATTAGCACAGTGATCACCTGCTTTCAAGATTAGACTCCTGAATTTCAGGATTTCTGAGTCCCAGGTTCTCACAAACACTGTCACAGTCCCAGGACACTCAGAAATTTACGGAACTATGGCTCAAGCAAAGCAACCCTCACATACAAAATGTGAATAAATTTGGGATTTAAGGAAGAGTAACATCCAAAGCATTTGTATAATCATCCCTAATGCTCTGACTAATGACAGTGTGAGAACTCTGAACAGAGGGAATTTCAAGGCTTATTAATTCCCCTAGTTGGATTCACTTTCCCAGTGCATCTTTGCTCCCCTATTCCCTATTAACCTCCTGTAATGAAAAGGAGAAGATTTTTATTGCGGACCATTTCCGACAGACGCACTATGCTTAATTTTCCATCATTAGGTTTAATACAAACCCAATTTCACAATTGGCTTCTCTGAGGAACCTGCAAGTAATGCTGCATTTTTATCAGCCCCAATTAAAAAACATTATGAGATCCCAATTCGAAAGGGAGTCTTAAAACTAACGTGTGGTTCTGGTGCTAATTTGGGCAGGGCACACACAGAGCACAGGCGACTTGTAAAATGGAGCTGAGATCAGCCAGCTCCTTTGCAGGCAATTACTAATTTCTCTCTTCATCAGTTCCTTTAATTCTGGTGTACTTGGCTCTCTTCTCAAAGAGATGTGTCACAGGGAGACGTGAGAGCCAGGAAAGTGGTGACCCCCTCCCTTCCAGAATAATTTTCCTCAAGGTAGGCACTCATGGTTTGGAGCTGGGACTAGAAAAAGGTGCTCAGCAGCAAAGAGAGGTCTCTGGCCTTTGAGTCCATAGTGACAGCTGGTCTCTTTGGTCAATGAGATAAAAATTAGTGCAAATCCCACTGATTGTAGGAACAGCTCTTGTGGCACAGAAGCACAGAATGGTTTGGGTTTGAAAGGGACCATCTCGTTTCACTATCCCAGGTTGCTCCAAGCCCTCTCCAAATTGGACTTGGACACTTCCAGGGATCCAGGGGCAGCCACAGCTTCTCTGGGCACCCCGTGCCAGGGCCTCCCCACCCTCACAGGGAAGAATGCAAAGTGTGATCTGTGGCAGCCCCTCTTCTGTGCCTCACCCAGGTGTTTCTGCTTAAGGAAAAGCACCACACAATGTGGGTCACCCCACTCTCTACCCTGGGACACACAGCTGAAACTGCTCAGGCCATCACCTCCTCCAGCCCTCCGTGACAAACACATCATGCATGGCACCTGTGCTACCTGCAAAAAAATCCCAACCCCAACAACAGCAGCAGCAGCTCTGGACTCTCAGTTACTCCCCCCAGAATTTTATCTGGGCCAAGTAAAATGTAGAGGGGCTTTTCTGGACACAAACTGCTGTGTGTGAGCTGAGCTTAACACTTCCATGTTCTGCTAATAAAGCTTGATGCAAGTAACACATTGTTCCCTCTCCATCTAATCACCCCACGAGTGTGGAGCTAAGCACGGGTAATGAGGCGTTCACACAAGGCACGCACCTCTCAGGATGTGTTTGCAGCAATTTTGTGAGCAATTCAAAATGCAGGTGGGAGGGGAGGTGGCAGCAAACTGAGCTCTCGCTAGGACAGTCAACCAAAAGAGTCTTTGGAGGGCCGGCAAACAGGCTTTGCTTTCCCTTCTGTTTGCAGCTATAAACCACATCTCATTTCTTTTGGCACCATTATTACTGGGAAAGACAACAAAGATTCCAGCAAAGTCAGGGCTGCTGCTTTAATTGTTGCACTAAAGGCAAGTTAAAGTAACTTTCCACAGTCCCTTTTCTCTGTCTGCTTCTCACAAATGTGTCCCCAGTCCCTTGCAAATGCAGATGACTTTGCAGGACAAAGTGGCCAAGACTTTTCACTAAATTTTTGGCAGTGTCTATAAAGCACACGTGCCTTTGGTGAATTTTCAGTGAGAAAAGCAAAACAAGAAAATAGCTTTTATTTAAATGGGAAAGTTGTGTGAAATAATTTGCTCTAATACTCAGAAACTACTAAACACACAGGATCGTGCATCAGGGTTTTTTTGGACTATGTTTCATATGCACATTTATCCTTGTCATATGTCCTTTTGTTTTTGATAGGAACACACACCACCGTATTTCACTGCATTCCACGGATGGAATACTGCTCCAAGAAATAATTCAAATTACAAACATTTCAAGAGGTGGTGATTCCATTCTGACCCCCAAAACTGTGGAAATGGTTAATTACCCTTGCTGTCTAAATATTTCTTAATTGCAATTTGATTTTGCTTAGCTTCGATTGCAGGCACTGAATCTTATTACACCTTCTGTTAGATTAAAGAGCCCTCTGAGCATTTGAAATCCTGACCCGTGCAGGCACTGATCAAATCGCTTCTTCAGTTTCTCTTTGATAAAGTAAATCAATTGAGAGCTTCTGAAGTCCCATTAGGGCAGGCTGCTCAGGGCCCCGGTTCCCTCCTGGAACAATTTCCAATTTTCCACAGCTCTATTTGTGCAGCTGTAAATAAGGCAGGTATTCTGCATGTTGCTGGCAACATGCTGTTTGTGACAGGATTGTTTCTAATATCAGCAGCTTGCGACAGCAAAGTGTGTTGTCATCTTGTTTGTTAACCCTTTTCAGTGCCACACTTACTCCCCATACTAAGATGTCCTTTGCCAACTCAGATGTTTTGATTTTGGGAAGCTGGCATTTTCATGATCCCCCATTCCTGGAAGTGTCCACGGCCAGCTTGGACGGGACTTGGAGCAACCTGGGACAGTGGAAGGTGTTGCTGCCCATGGCAGGGGGTGGAAGGAGATGAGCTTTAAAGTTCCTTCCAACCCAAACCATTCTGTGATCAGCTTGAGAGTTCAAAGAACACTCTGAAATTTTGTAGAACACAGTAAATTAATGATTCCCTGGCTCTCACATAATTTGGCTGATTGGGAAACTCTTCGGTTATCTCAGCTCATGTTAGCTAGTGTGTAACTGCAGATAAGCAAATTTAACAATGGTGACTTCACATGTTCACAAATTCTCCCTGCCTGAGAAATGGTGCTTTTTTTGTGTGTCTTTGCTGGGGAAATAATAATGAACTTGCTGAAATCAACTCTGAGGTCTTATTGTGCCAAGAAGTAATGGAGTCCAGCATGCAGAGAGGAGCTGGAGCAGAGGTTGCTTTGGTGGAATCTTCCCCCATTTGATGAGCAGCCCTGACAGTGAGTTATTATTGCTTGCCTGCTGCTACACCACCTTGTGTTCTATACTTTTGTGCTACTCAGACAAGTAAAATAAATATGTTTGCCTCCACAGAAAAACTGATGAACTTCTCCATAAATGTCACAGATAAGATGAAGAGCAGCTGAGAAATTAGATTGCCAGTCTGGAAGCGGCTCTGTGTGATCAGAGCCCTGTGCAACATCCCAGTAAGGCTTCTGGGAGGGGTTCTGCTCATCCAGAGCACCTTTGGGGACTGAAGCTTTAGATGCTTTTCTAGAGATCATTTGTTTTGTAAACATAGACTGAGACATGGGTATCTGGGCACAGAGTATGATGTTGTCTCCTGACCAGAAAACTCACCCATGCCTCTCACGACTAAAAGTAAAGGTGCACTGATGTGTCCTCTTCTACATGTGGAGAAGTTTCTCTCAAAACTTCTGCTTTAATGGCCAGAAATTCCTCCTGTGTCTGAAATGACAGGCCTATCATATCTGCTTATATTTTTATTCTCTTAGCCTTGGCAAGTGATAAGATGCAATGTGACACCCTTTGCACAAAATAAATTATGTTAGGAGTGGTGTTTGTGATGGATTTAATTACACACAGAGCCAGTCTCTCCACACCAGAGTAAGGGTTGTCAATTCTCTGACATCTTCCGAGGGTGACTAGAGCATGGCTAATACCTCTTCCCCTTACACCAGGGATATGGTGCAAGATGAAAAATAATTTGCTTTTTTGTGTGTGTCAAGGCTTTATTATATGATAAATACCCAGCTCTAATACTCCATCTACAATACCAACAGTGCTATGGCAAACCAAAGGCAAAACATCATTTATCTAACGATATCAACTGTGCTCTGAAAGGGCACATTCCTTAACAAAGCCGCCTGACAGCAGACTTGACAGAGAGCAGAGGGTGCACCTTTCATTTCAAAGGCATGAAGAAGCTGGCACATGCCCATAATTTTTTTAAAAAGTAAGTAATTTTTTTCTAGCTTCTAGAACTTTGTAAGAATTGCTTGGTTATCACCAAGCATAAGAGTGTTCTAATCTTATAAGAGTATTTTAATAAGAATATTATTCTAATATTATGAGAGTATTTTTACATAAGAGTATTCTAATCTTATAAAAACTATTGCATACATTTTCTTCACCAGTTAACATAGAAGAAAACCCTGTTAAAGATGCAAAGAAACTGTTTTGGTGAGGTGGGCAATGATTTGGGATTATTTGGTACAAATGTAACAGTGCAGCTCTTCGGATGTGTGGACCTCACCAAGTCAAATCTCTCTTTTCCTAGGTGAAAAGAGGCTGCCAGATCAACCCACCACTCAGAGCAATTCAGTTACAGCTGGAAAACAACTGGAAACTTCAAAACAGCACATGAAACTATGAGCCCCAAAGACTGGAAGACAGAGTTTTCCAGTTCTGCAGGCAGAAAGAAATGTAAGAGAAATTCACTCCAGGCCCAGCCTGCCAAGGTCTGCAGCCCCACTGCTCATTCTGCCCCTGGCCAACCTCAGCACAGTGAAGTGGTGGGAAAACCTCTCCCACAGCTCCTTATTAGAGGCTCACGTGGCCTGGGAGGATTCTGATGCAACTGAACAGGTCAAGCCATTGAAGTTTTGAGCACCCATTGCATAAAAGTAACTCATCCTACAATTTAAAAATCCAGTGGCGGAGGCACCTGCTAAAGCAGCAATGCTGGCTTTTTAACAGTTTTGAGTTATTCAGACTAGGTTGGGGATGTACCCACAGCAGACTGATTAGGGATAGGCAAAAAAGCTACAGAAGTCTAAAATCCATGGAAAATTTCTATGTCTTTCTAAGCACAGCCAGTCTGTTGTCTGAGGCTTTGTGACAGAGAGCTCTCTCTGCTGGTTCTGCCCATCTGCAAGGCACTGAAATCTCTGTCCTCTCTGCAGGGCAACGACTCTTGTGAGGATCCTCATGAGCAGCTGCAATAAGAACAAGGCTAAATGTCCTTTCCTGCTGCCAGGAGATGCCAACGGATGCGAGGGAAGGACATGCTGGCTCTCCTGAAGAGACTGTCCTGATGAGAACATCTGAACATCCCCAGAACATCTTCAAGAGCTACTGGACATGAATATTTTCCCCAAAAATATTCATGCTACCTCATCTTCAAGTGGAAATCTACCTCCTTTATTTTTTACTGTTAGATATTCACTTCTCTAGTGAAGAAGTTTGAGCAAACATTTAAAATCCAGAGTTGTCCACAACTAGAAGAGAAAATTACTTTCCTAAAAACATGCATTACATAAAAAAGTATTAATCAGGAATTGGGATAGAGGCCAATCCCAAATCTCCTGTATCTTACATGTCACAGCCAAGCCTGGAGAGCTGTGCAATACTGAAGATACAGAACATTTATTAGAAGGCATAATAGATGAGAACAAACAGTACTGAATTGCAGGTAGTGCCCAAAGACAGATATTGGTAGTGGGATGACTGATGCCCGTTTTAAGATATGTTTTTCTTCCCTGGGAATTCATATTAATAAACATCAAAAATTAAACTTATTTTGCTCATACAGCAACATCCAACATCTGATGGAGTTGTCTGAAAAACCAGAATGCCAAGGTTTTAATTTGTCTGCAAGTCACAAGATAGAAATTTCTCCAATGTCAGAGGCTGTTTCACAGGCAGTTAAATTCAGGTGGAACTGGGGTGGTACCAGTCTGTGTAATTCATGTCTTAAAAGCGCTCTAAACTTCACTTCCCATGTGTAAAACAGGGATATCAGTCCTTACTCAGATATAGTGCGTAGTAGAAATTTGAAACAGTTTTGAATACATAAGCACAAGGCTGGTTAGATTCCTATTTCCTCTTTTTTCCTCTGCAAAATTCGGAGTTTTAGAAGTTTTGGGGGCTTTTGTTTTGACATGAGAAGCACAGAGAGAACCTGTGCATTACTCCTTGAGCTTCAGAGTAGCAAGTGTGCAGTTAATTCCTTAATTCCATCAGGGCAGAAGGGAGAAAGCAGCTCCACCAAAGGATGGCCAGGTTTTCCCAGATGCCAAATACCAGACTGGGAGTGTCTGACATCTTCCATCAACCTGCAGGTCAGGGCCTTATTTCTGAAGTACAGCCAAAAGATAAACCTGCACTTAGGTTTTTCTATTGACAACACTGACTCTCTGGGAAATGAGGCCAAACCTTCTGGGAAATGGAGTCCTTTCCTTCCCCACCCCATTCAGAGGCCTCATTCCTTACCATCAGCATTTTGACAGGCAGCAGGATGGATGTGTGTGTTGTGGGCAGCCCCTCCAAGCCTCTGTGCCAGGCTGTAAACCAAGCAACAGCCACCAGTTGTCACTTGTTCCTGGTCTAACTGCAGCCCTTCCACATGTTCTGAGTGATGTTTAGAGCAGTCATGGTAGATTACTGTGTCTGGAGGGAACATTTACTGTAGATAATCCAAAATGACAAATCCCGCTGGCTAGATTCTGATCAGCCACCCATCATCCTTCTGCTTCATAGCAGAGGAATTCATAAAGCACAGAATCAGAACGGTTTGGGTGGGAAGGGAACTTAAAGACCATCTTGTTCCAGTCCCCTGCCATGGGCAGGGCCACCTTCCACTAGCCCAGGCTGCTCCAAGCCCTGTCCAACCTGGCCTTGGACACTTCCAGGGATCCAGGGGCAGCCACAGCTTCTCTGGACACCCTGTGCCAGGGCCTGCCCACCCTCACAGGGGAGAACTTCTTTCTAATCTCTAATACAGCCACAGAACAGCTTCTGCCTCCCAGGACCTGCCTATTTGTTATCCTCTCAAATCCATACCTGGCTGCCTGAAAGATTTAGCATTTAACTCTCAGGTGGAGCAACTTCCCAAACCCCAGCCAGGAATTTCTCCAAATAACCTTTAAACATGCAACTTTATCCAAAACTGTAGGTTCCCACCTGCTGCAGACATGCAAATCCTCCCTTATACTTGCAACCCTTGAGGCACAAGGTACAGCTGAGCCTCACACACAGCACAGGGGGGTTGGTTTTAAATGAAAAGAGGGCAATTCAGCCTAAATACAAAGAAGAAACTTTATATAAAAAGGGTGGTGAGGTGCTGACACAGGTTGCCCAGAGAGGTGCAAGATGCCCCATCCCTAGGAACTTTCCAGGTCAGGTTGGATGGGGCTCTGAGCAATCTGGTCTATAGGAAAGTGTCCCTGCCCATGGCAAGGGATTGGCCTAGAGAGTCTTTAAAGATCCCTTCCAACCCAAACTATTCTGTGGTTCTATGTCAGCTGCACAGGCACAACCACCTGCAGGAGTCAGAACCAAGCCTGAGGCAAGGCAGTGTGTGGGAGTGTGGCCCAGAACCCCAAATCTCAGTCACAAAACCAGACAGCAAATACTTGAAAGAAGGACTGAACCTTAATTTCTGAATTTTCCTTTCCTTTGAAAGCAATTAATAGCAATAACAAAACATGAGTGAAACAAAAGTTTCCTGATTAACACATGACCACAGGATTAATTCTGATTTTGGAAGCCAAACACTCCACAGTGCTCTCTCCAGGTTATTTTCACGACACTGAGCGTGTGTCTGCTCTCCAGTTCAGCCCAGTACACCATACCTGTCCTCTTACCTAACAGCGTGGTCGATGGGACGGTGTCTGATGATACTTTGAGATGGAATTCCGTTCACCCACACGACACGGATCAATGGAAATCAACAGGGGATCAACAGGAAAAGAAAAGTTACAGAGAATGAAAACAAGGTTAGCTGTGCCTCACACTCAGAAGCCTCAGTCTATAGGTCATTTTGGGTAACGTACAAAAGCAAAGAAAATTTAGGAATGAAAGAAAAGTCTGGCACTAGTACCTGAGTAGTAGGAATTCAACATAGATTTGCTCTGAAGGGTTTTGCTTTGGACAGAAAATGAACAAGGAGAGGGTGATGCTAGGTAGGAAAGACATAAGGAAAAGACTTTAGACATATATTAAGAGAGAGAAAGAACAGGGAGAATGTTCCTCAAAGAACACAGTAATATGGGATATATAAGGCTTATCAAAATGAATTATATTTTTCATTTCAACATGCATATTACATTTATTACATTGTCATTATGATGGATTTTCTTTAATATAAGCACTCTAGACCCCAAATATAGGATTATAGTTACTGTAAATCAATGTGTTCCTAAACAGGATACACACAGAGCTACATTCATAGGTCTATATTCTAAATGTTCTTTTTTTTAACCGAAGGAGCAAACTTAGGGTTTTGTCTCTAAGAGAAAATTCCTCAAAAATGACCCCCAAAATACAAACTACAGAGAATCAGTATTTTGACAGTAAAATAAACCTACTCAAACGCCATGTACCACAAAAATACACAGGTAGGATAGCAATTTTTTGGTTAAAACATCACAAGATTACAAGGGACTTGTTCTTCAACCCAGGACTGTTCATAGCAAATCCTATAATCCCTTCCCCTGTGAGCTGGGTTCTTTCAGCAGGACAAGCATCCTTGCCTTCTCCCATTATGGCATTAGCTTTCTCTGGACAAGAATCCAGAAATTTCCATATTAATCAAATAAAGTATTTCCCTATTAATCAAATCTTTTTTTGAAAGGAGGAAGGGCTCAACATCTTCATGGTAGATTCTTGTCTTGATAGTAAATTTATGAGGCTGGTTTACACCTACAATAGCAAACATGTACATGCTTACGGTAATCCATCATTTTTGAAGGCATATTCTTTTGTTATCACTCTGCATTCACTCTCAGAGTTACAGGCGTTTATTTATCTCCTCCTCAGAATGCTGGGAAACAAGCTAATACAAATCTCAGTACATCAGAAAGATGACAACAGATAACACAGGAAAACTATTCCATAGCCCAACAGAAGCAGATAAAACTCAGTGTACATCCAAGTAATTTCAGAAGCAATTTTTCATATCTATGGAGAAAACACAGCTTAAAAATTTCAAGTTACTCTGTGGGGAAACCCAAAGAAGTGACTGGTCCAGGGAGTTTCATAAAGTCAGAATTACCTCCCGAGCAGTTTATAATCATCTAGTTCATGAACTCCCTCTTGTTCTGCATTCTCCCACCATATTTTCAGACCTACATGACTTGGAAACACATTAAAACAATCAAATTCCTCACAGTTTGGTCAGCTGGAGCTCTGCCCCAGGTGCCTTAAGACATAAATTTCCTCTGCTTTGGGGCCTCTTACACTTTTCTGCTGTTTGTCAGCCTAAATCAGACCCTTCTCTCACCACACTTAGGACGTGGCCACTTTCGCAGGTACATAAAATAAGATCTAAACAGAGCAATTGGTTTGCCCAGTGTCACAGGGCAAGTCAATACTCAGGGCTTGGAGCAGGACTCAGTTTTCTGGAATTTGGGAGTATAAAAGAACTCATAGGGCCATACTGCCTTTCCAGAGCTGCTGAGGATGAATTACTCCAAACATCTCATGTCAGTGAGTTTGGTTAAAAATGTTACCAGCTGAGGTTTATGAAATGAGCTGTGTTTGTGACACAGGGAGATGACTTCTAGATTCAGATTAAAAAGGAGGGAAAATACCCAAACCAAACCCAAACAAACAAAACCAAAACCAAATCCAAGCAAAAACCCAACCCAAAACCAAAACAAATGAAAACCAAACCAAAAAACCTAAACTAAAACAAAAAAGAAACCAAAATCCCAAAACCCACAAACACAAAAGAGAAGTTTCTTAAAACTTTGGAGAAGTTATTCCCGAAATCAGTCAGGCTGTATAATGAGATGTGTACACAGTGCTGCTTTCTAACCAGCAGCGCTCGGGTCTGTAATCAAAGGAAACACGTCCAGGGAGGATTTCACATCAGGGTAGAGATTAAGACTTCATTAAAAATTCTCTTTGTGCTCCCTGGAGTGGCACGTGAGGCCACACGGATCCCTCCAGTCATGCAGAGTGGTGAAGGCTCCTTCCTATTCTGAAAACTGCTCTTTAATTTTTATAATATTTCCTAAACTAGCAAACCCCACAAAAATCCCATGAAAGCCAGTAAAAGGGACTTTAGTATATTTTCCTTTTATGCTTTTGATAAAATGTGGGTTTGTCTTTTATTTTAAAATTATTTTAAGAATTTTTTTACTGGAGAAAACATCTCATATCCATGACCCTACAAGTCCTTAGACTGCATTTAGCAGGTAACCTAGTTATGAGTGAAAATTATCTGTGGGGTAGGAATAAGAACTATGTCTTGCCGTATTTGTCTTTTGTGAAGACCTTTGCATCTCACTGATCACAAAAACATAGGGGATTATGGAAAGGTGTGAATTTCGATGTTGCTTGGTACAAATGGATCCTTTAAACCCTGTGTGCCACTTGCCTACACCTCCCTCTCATCATCTTCTTCTCGTAAGTAAAATCCCACTGACTTGGTAATTTATAGTTGTGGTTACTACTGCAAAATTCCGTCCCCCACTTCCAAAATGCTCTCTGTACCTGTAACATTAAAGCCACTCCTTCATCTGGATCAGTGTCCCTCCTCAAGGGTGTCTGGAGAGCTGTCTCCCCCCAAATGGAGATGTCACAAGGGTAAAGCACACCTCAATAAATCAGTCTCCTACAAAACTGGCTGCATTTTAAGGGGTTAAAACCTCAGAATCAAATAGTTTCTGTCAGAAACCCTGCAAGGATGTCAGGATGGCTCTGCTGGGGACAGGGAATTCTCCTGGACAAGGCTGGTCCATAGCATTTGAGCACTGCAAAGCCAGAAGAGCAGTTCCTTTGGGCAGAGCACATGGTCAGTGCATCACTGCTGAGCTGATCCACTGCTGCTTCCCCCATCACTGCCAAACTGCACATGATTTCTGCATGGCAACAACCCCCTGCACACCCTTCTGCTCAGGGCAGGCACTGGGGGGCAAAATTAGGTCTGCTTTGTCTCCCATTTCCCATCTTATTTCATAAGAACCTTGCCCTGAGCCAATATCTACATGTGACTGTGCTGCCTCCCAACTCTCCTGCACACCAGGGAACTGCTCAGCCACTGCCAGGGCCATCATCTGCCATTAATGGAGTTAGGATATACTTTTATTTAAAAAAAACCCCAAGATATTTGAGAAAATGAACAACTAACTGTGGTTGTTCATAATCCCTGAGTAAAAGCAGACAAGCTGGAACAGCCATGGACCAATCCATGTTTCAGCAAACACCTTCTCTGATTCTGCAGAGTGTCAGAGACAGAGGCCAAGTCCAAAAAATCTCTTTCATTTCAACACCTGTATGTATCAGTGAGAATCCTGCTAGGATAACAACTAACACTGCAGCATGGAAAGAGGGATGAGAGGCTTTGCTTTGGGCCAGGAAAGATAAATGCCCAATTCTCTTCCACTTTTCAGCAAGACCTGAGGTCTTGATGCCCCAACAGAAAACAAGGGCCTGATAAGCAGGAAGGCAGCTGTTCATTTTTTATCTCCCTCATGGAGCAGAGCATCAGGCAACACCCTTGAGAGTGGGATTTTTAAATCTGCCTGATTTTAAAAAATAGTCCTGTGTGGTGACAGGGCAGGGGGATGGGGTAAGCAACAGCAGGAGGGTGGACAGGGCTCACCCAGAAGCAGACCAGACCAGTGGCCAGCTGGAGAGAGCATGGGAAAAGAAAAGCTTCTATAGGGACTCATTGAATTTGTTCTGTCTGAAAAGTTATCAGAATTATAGTGACAGAAAACATAAACTGGAGGCAAGGACACAAGCCCTGCAAGGACACTGTATTCAGCAGGTGAACTTGCTTACAAGACATCCAAAAACGGAGGGGTCCTACTTAGCAAGTTGTGCTGCTCTGTTTGATTTTTTTGTGAGCTGGCAAAGTGATCCTGGCATTGGAAACACTTTGCTTCTCTTGGGGGGCTCTTCTTCCAAAAGGAGAGGGGCATTTCCATGTCCCTGCTACAGCCAGCTCAGGCTCCCACAGCTGAGGGGCAGGATGGAGAGGGGGACTGCCCATCATCAGATGCTGTAAATGCTATGTACTGTTGGCAGGCAAAAAACAATTTAAGAAGGAATCTGACTGCTGCTTAAGACAGTTGATTTCAACAGCTCTGGTGGATAAACCCTGTAAAACTCTGTTAGTTAGCAGGAGGGTTAAGCAATAATCCTATTATGTTACTCCAAAGTAGGCCTGTACAGAACCCAGAAGTATTCAACTTTATTAAGGCTATTTATTTTTTTTTTTATTTTAAGAAATTTTTTACCTAGAAAGTTCCTGTATCAGCATGTGCATACTACTGCACAGAACTTACCTCCAACACCTCAGCATCCTGGACTTGGCAGTAAAAAATTTGGAGAAATCGTGAAGGTTTATTGATAATTATTTCTCATAGATATAAAGAGTTTTAAGAATCCTCCCATGACTGACTCAGGTTATAGGGGGAGGCAGTGATAAAATCTGCAGAGAAGTCAGACAAGTAAAGGTCTAACTGATTTAAAAAATTGAAAATCCGGAGTGATGTTTCTTTACAAAATTTGATACCTCATATTTTCTGTAGCTGCTATTTCAAGAAAATGACTCAACTGTTTTAATTAGTCTGTCAAAATACCATGGGGGGGGAAAAATGAGGTCACATTTCAAGCTTGTCTCTTTTCTAATTTTCTGGTTGGAGAAAGAATCCCCAAACTTTTAGAAATCCAGATTCTGAGGGAAGTGTTAAATACTTGCTTTTCCCTACATATTCCAGCCAAGCTGCCTGTGCTGTTTCGGGGATGGCTGATACAACACTGTCTGCTGCTGTCCTGGCTTTCAAAGCTATGAACCCCACAGAACTCCTGCTGCCTCCTTAGGAGATAGAGCTACTCAGCACCTGAGAAAATTAGATCTTGACTGAAGTAAATTTAATATCAGAGAAAAGTGTTCCCTGCCAGCCTTGGCTGTCCCAAACACCTATTTATCCATCTCACAGGTGTGTTACACAAAGTGGCAGTAGCAGCACATGCAGATGGAATTTGACATGACCTGCAGAGAGAGGGAAAGGAAGAATTCACTCAACCTGTCCCGCTCAATTTGAGATTACAAGGGGAGGTTTCAATGATAAACCACATTTTGTACCATGAGCATTTCCATTTTAGTAATCGGGGAGAAAAACCCCTTTGCTAAAGATGCTTAATAAAGAGTTTTAGGACACACTTGAGTTTCAGAGCTGTCCCTTGTCCAAACTAACAGGCTGAGTGTCAAAAGAAGGAGTGACATGCCCATAGTGTCTAAGTTTAAATTTATTTAATACGAAAAAAGTTTACAAATCCGCCATGCAATCCACCATGCACTCAACCTGGATCTAGTGAGGCTAAAGTAGGACTTTGTGCTGCTTTACCCACAAAACTCTTTTAGCTACAGAGGTCTGAGTGGTTTACAAATGTTAACTAAGATCAGTTTTACTGAACCCGTGTGAAGAATAAACCGAGGACACAGACAAAGGAAGAAATGCTGTCTTTCCATTCCAGTTCTCTAGCCAGGGGACCAGGAGACCTTCTTTCATAACAATTTCATACAGAAAATGTTATTTCATCCTACAACCAGCTAAGTGATTTGACTCTTCTACTCACAAAGGAAAAGTTACTTCTAAACAACAAATAAACGTGCCTCTTATTCTGATGCAGTTATTAGAACAGGCTTTATAAATTATTCTCAGTAGATTTGGACCCAGAGGAATGCTCTCCACCTGTCTGACAGATAAACCAGGGGCAGTGCCAGAGACATTCCAGATTTCTATGGAGCTTTTGCAACGATCTCTATCACTGCCATTCCTAACTCCTCAACATTGTGCCCAAAGGAATAGGTCCTTTTAAGAACCTAGAGCTCTCCAAGGGGGTCATATCCATTGCAAGCAAGTTAAACTTACTGAATCCATTAACATCTTGGCAGCTGGAAGAAAAAGCTTCTTCATTGTGAACAGCACTGAGTTTGGTGGAGGTCTTGTCAGAAGTAGCCACGGGACCCATCTCCCTCTGCGTGCTGGTCTGGGTCTCCTTCTGCTTCTTGGCTAGCTTCCTTTGGGGTGGTTTGGAGAGGGGAGAAAGCAAGGTCAGTTTGCCCTCATTAAAAGCAAAGCAATGGCAAAATATTTTGACAAAATTACCCCACTTGCTCAGACATGCAGGGCACGTGACAAACCAGGAAACCCCATGGCTTTTTAATGTAACTTGTGGAGCACCAAAAATATCGTGATACCAGCCTGGAGCTCTCCCTCCCAGTCACTCATCTGGCACAAACCTGCATCACCCCAGCAGTGGGAGTGCTTCCTCAGCCTTGGACAGGGTACAATGGGTACAGCTCCTGGAGTGGGTGCCTTGGACAGGGTACAATGGGTACAGCCCCTGGAGCAGGTGCCTTGGACAGGGTGCAATGGGTACAGCCCCTGGAGCAGGTGCCTTGGACAGGGTGCAATGGGTACAGCTCCTGGAGCAGAGGCCTTGGACAGGGTGCAATGGGTACAGCCCCTGGAGCAGAGGCCTTGGACAGGGTGCAATGGGTGCAGCCCCTGGAGCAGAGGCCTTGGACAGGGTGCAATGGGTGCAGCCCCTGGAGCAGAGGCCTTGGACAGGGTGCAATGGGTACAGCCCCTGGAGCAGAGGCCTTGGACAGGGTGCAATGGGTACAGCCCCTGGAGCAGGTGCCTTGGACAGGGTGCAATGGGTACAGCTCCTGGAGCAGAGGCCTTGGACAGGGTGCAATGGGTACAGCCCCTGGAGTGGGTGCCTTGGACAGGGTACAATGGGTACAGCCCCTGGAGTGGGTGCCTTGGACAGGGTACAATGGGTACAGCCCCTGGAGCAGGTGCCTTGGACAGGGTGCAATGGGTACAGCCCCTGGAGCAGGTGCCTTGGACAGGGTGCAATGGGTACAGCCCCTGGAGTGGGTGCCTTGGACAGGGTGCAATGGGTACAGCCCCTGGAGTGGGTGCTGCGCGCTCCAGGAGGAGCAGAGGGCTCGGGATGGGAGCACCGCTCACTCCAAGGTACCAGGACATCTGCATCCACCCCATGGGATGCTCTTTGAGAGCTCCAGGGGAGTGTGAGACCTGGCTCTGTGCCACCTGAGAGCTGGAGCAGAGTTCTGTCCTGTCCCCAAGCAGAGCAGTGAGGGCAGCAGCCTCCTGATTCCTGATACATGCTCGAACTGCTCTGGAGATCCCCCGGCAGTGAAGGGTGGGGCAGTTTAAAGGTTGAAGTTGTTTTAGCAAGGTCCAAATATGCCCCTGTTCTGGGAAAATGGGTCTTTTCTTGTTTTGAGGAGACAGCAAAAACTTTGTCAAAAGCAGCAAGGCTGCCTGCTCTGAAAACACTAACAAAGCTGAGAACGTAAGAGGCTCCTCTTTTGCAAACACAGGGAATAATAAAATGGAGAGAAGCAGGAAAAGTGAGCTGCTAAGCTTCCACTGACATTTGACTGCCCTGTGCTTCATTCGTATCAGAGAGCAAAACCCTTTAAAAATGAATGTGTGACATTCTACAATCCACACCTTGAAAAAATATCACACAAATCCCTCGCACCAGCAAAGAACTTTGCTTACACGACTTCCCTAGATAAGAAAATAAAACAAAATAAAAGGGAGAAAAACAGCTTACTGTAAGAAGGAGCTTTAGTTTTCTTTCTTTTCTCCAACTCAAAGAAGAAAAAAAATCCTAACAACTAAATAATTTTGCAAAGAGGTTTTCCTTCTCTAAAACAACATGCTTGTGGTAAGTACTACCCATCTTTTCAACTTAATTAGATTCTAAAAAAAAAAAGGTGCTCCTTGCAACATAACCTAACAGGCTCCATTTATGCACAGAACATTTCAGAGTGGCATTTACAGGCAAGTGCAAGCACACAGCTGAGCTCCAGCCTCCAGGAGTTGGGCAGCATGGCCACTTATACTTGTTTGCAAAGAAGGGTCAAAGAGAGCTAAATCCTTTGCCTATGTCTGTGGGAAAAGCCTATTTTAAAGCAAGATAATCCAGATCAGGAGAGCACAAATTTATGGAGAAAACTCGGATGTTTGTTGCAAACTTTTGAACAAACACATCTGTTTCATCCGCTCAGCCAGTTGGGGGTTCAGCCATTTGTAAATCAGTGGTTCCAATCCAAGCCCAGAGCTGTTCAAATTGGGTCCATCATCACAGGGGGCTTACTCAGATCTCCCAAAACCCCCACGGTGTACCCACTTGTGCAGATGAAGATGCAAAGAGGGGAGCAGTCCTTGAGGGATGAAACAAAAAGCTGGCAGTTAATGATGTTAAAAGCTTTGCTTCCAGTGTTCAGCAGCGTTGGCACAGCCAGATTTAGGAACCATGAGCTGCGGACATGGGAGCCCCTATTTTTTTGTGCTGTGGTACCTGAGGTAACTACAATAGTCTTGAAGTGTGTTAACCCTGCCATGTGGTTCTTTTAATCCTGATGATTTGCTAATTGTGCATGCCTGTGTGAATTCTTTGGCAACAGAAATTAAAATCACTCAGTGGGAAACACTAATCCAAAATGCAGAAGTCCTTAATAACAAGCACTCTGGACTGCTGGGGTGAGCCACTACAGACGACCACTCCTGATGGTTGAAAATGGTGAGTCAAAAGGGGCGACTTCCTCATTCAATGCAAATTAAATTATTTGTGGCAGTAATTATCTGTAAGTCCCCATTGCCTGGTATCTTTTCAGAAACGCCAACAGGCTACAAAGAGCTGGAATTGGCAAACTTGTTTTGTCTTTGAGCGAATGAGCAACAACATTTCTGCATGTCCTAGGCAGGAAAAAAATGACCCCAAACCCAAGCCCCTTAGTCCCCAAAGGCCTGCTTACAACAGCCCTATGCAAAGGAGTTCTACCTGGTCCTGTAGAAGACAGAGAGGCCCCTAAAACACTGGCTTGAATGCCTAAAAAGAAAAGGTGATATGAGTTTAAAGTTCTCAATCTACCTCGCACACACAACCCAGGCCTGCATCTGAAAACGCTACAATTTTCTTTCAACCGTGTCTTATCAGTTTCCACCTTTCTCCCTCTCTGTTCCAAGAATGTAGAAATTCTTCATCTAAATTAGAGGGCAAAGGAAGACAGATCTCTTTTGAGGATTTCAGAGCTAAGCTTGCCAGACACATCAAGGGGCTCTCGGTTTCTAAACGTGCCTTTTCTGCTGCCGTTCTGTATCTGGAGAGAGTGGCAGCACAGGACTAAGCCTATTTGGTCCTTACCATCATTATAATTCATAGAAAAGATTATAAAATCAAATGACTAGCACTTTCCACAATGTTAGGGATGTGACTTAAAACCCACAGCTAGGTAGAGGTTTATTTCCCAGCACATCAAAATGCCTTTTGGAATTGGAAAAGCGTTTATCTAGAAATGCTGTTTCCAAAAATAGGGCGCTCTAAGAGATCTCTGTGAATCACTGACAAGCCATGCTGGTGACACAGCTCCCGCTGTCCCCACTGCCCAGCCTGCCCTGCACAGAGCCACTGCAATGCCCCACAAAGCTGCTGTGGGAGCATTAGTGTCAATCACGGGCCAGCCGTGTGCCTAGCGTGTCCCCAGCACAGCTGACACCCCGCAAGGAGCACACACCTCCCCACTCATGCATTATCCAGCTGAAAAGGGGAGGAAATAAAGGACCAGGCAACTATTGGGAAGAAGAGCCTGATATAATGAACACAGAATGTCAGGATGTGAAGAAGATATCTCAATGCTGGTTTACATTCAAGGGTAACGGAAGTGTGCCAAGAAGAAAGCAGGAGTCCATGGATGGAGTTTATTGGGTCACCCTTTTCAGTGTGAGAGGGTTTTGAAATGAAGAGATGATGTCTGCAAGCATCACACACACAGAGGAGGGATGAGACAGAAAGATGCTCAAAGTTGAGTGAAAAAGTGAAACCAGCTGTATAATCAGGCAGTTGATGCTGGCCCCACTAAAGCAAGGAGAAAAGCTATAGGCAGTGAACACAACTAAGTGTGAATCTGGGGGGAAAAAATGATGGAGATTTGATTCGGTTATTTTTGAAACTTCCACTCCTGTCAGAGACTAGACATAAAATCTGAAGCACTATATTAAAAAATATTATAAAATTGTGGAAGTTCCACTTAAACAGTCAAGGAATGCAAACTTGGTATCAAGCACAAACCATTTACTGCCACAAGCATTAATCAGGAGGCTCCAGCAATATTTTCTGTTAGAAGTATCTGCAGGATCAGATTCCTGTTTCGTGGAGGTTTGGATAACTGTCAGGGATTATTTTTTTTATAAACAGCTTCAAACTCTTCTCTAACTTTTTCTATCAATTTTACATGCATGAACATTAAATCTGTAACTGCCACTCCTCGAGAACTCCTGTGCGTGCACATTGACAGATTTAATTTTAGATGTTTCGCCAGGATGGATTGATTATGTACACTGTGGGGTAGATTTGCATGCACAGGTAATTTAGACATTAGGTATAGATCATGTAAGTTAAACGTGAAATTTCCTTCTACAGACACAAATTGCACATTGCCCTCATTTTCAATAAGCAATTTGAGAAAGCCAAAAAAATAAAATTCCTTTTAGAGAATTGTGCATGGCAAACTTCTAGGAGTACACATGTAATTTATGATGGAATCTGCTCCAAATTAAGGCAGGCAGTGATGAGCCATGCAAATACCAGGGAGCATGGGTCAAACAGCAGATCTATTGGAAAGGATCTCCACGCCCTAAACCTGTAGCAGACGACAAATCCAATTTGGAGGAATGGTTTCATGCTGGTTGAAAAATAAGAGCACAGCACTATAATCTGGGTGATCCTGTTGCTCTGACTGAGGATTGGAGAGGGCTCTGCTGCAACACTGCTCTTCAAATCAGACACACAAAGGAGGACACGAAAGGTGATGCTGGCAAACATGATCTACAAGCAAAGGCCAAAGGAAATGTGGATCTTTAATCTAGAGAAAAGGAAATCAAATAGGGCTGATGGGTCTTCAAACATGAAAAGACACCACAGGGGAGCTGTTCTCTCTGCCTGCAGGGGCTGGGGAATGGGAGGCTCTAGGAAAGGCAGTTCATTTCAAACTGGGGGAGAGTTTTATGAAGGAGTCTCTGAAGCCAGTGAGGCAGGCAGGCTGGGAAATCCTGGTCACTAGAGGGGTGTGAACAGAGCCAGAGGAAGGAGAGCTCAGAGCAGTGCAGTGTCTGTCACACTGACACTGGGTGGATCTGCTCCCGTGGTCCAGTTTGAATCTGTGCTTCCTCACCTGCCCCTCTGGAACTGCCAGCAGCCTGAGCAGGGCTGGGAAGCAATTCTGGCCTAAGCACCCGGGCAGCTTTCCTAGAGCCACTGCAAGGGCAAATCCCCACCTACAGCCCGTGCTCTGACAGCTTTAACTGTGCTTTCAACGCCTGCCCTGATGAAGCCAAACTCAGTGCAGGTTGTGGCAGGAGGAGAGGAAGTAAAGGTGTAGTAAAGGTGTAGTAAAGAACAAGTGCCAATACCACAGAGCAAACATCACAGGACAGGAGAAAGTGAAGCAAAGTAGGTTTAAGTCAAAAGATGCCCTGAGTGTTTTGCACTGTGGGTATACAAGCACAGGCTCTTGAGAATATGATCTAAGCTTCACTTGATCAAATGAATCACTATTTGTGGAGGATTTATTTTTATTTATTTTTTAATTTTATTTACAACCAGAGAAAGTTTAGACAAGCCAGGTGCATGTAGGAGCCATCCGGTATAAGTCTCTGCTGGTACAGAGAGCTACAAACCCTGCCCTCTGCAAAGTTTAGGCTTGCAATCACCACACAGACATGTTCTAAATAACAGCTCATCTTACTTCTGCATTTTGATATATTATTTTTTTTAATTTGCTTTCATTAGACTGGCATAGCCACTGATTAACGATTCTGTTTTTCCATCATCTAATGAGAAAATCACCTAATGAAAATGTTTCTTCTTAAAATCCTGATTTAGCAAGCTGACCTGTGCAGGCAGATCCCAGCATCCATGGAAATATATGGAGATATTTAAGTGTGAATGTGTTTATACAGAGGTATGCTTATAAATAAAATAAAGGGATGTTTTTCTTTTTGAATGTCCCACAGATGGTGGAAAGAAATTCAGCACAAACTCTGTTATTTCAAAAAATATAAATATAAATTTAGCTTAATAACCTCTGCCAATCTCTCCCATGGAGAGAAACTCCCAGATGATACCACCCAACAATTAAAATTGGTGTGAAATTCCAGTGGGAGTTGAAGGGGCTTCCTACATTGCAATCATGTCCCTGGAGCTCTGGCCAGTGCAGGGGAAAAGGAAAACAACATCTTGGCCATTGAGTGCCCTTTTCTCATAAATAACATTAAACTGAGTGCTTGTAACACGTACACGAATCTCTGTATTTCCAGAAATTCTTCCCTGGTCTCATATTGCTCTTGATTAAATTTCATTCTGCAGCCATTACCCAGCCCAGGAGAAAGAAACAAACCAAAACAAACAACCCACACACAGAAAACATTTCCATTTCTTTTCCTGGTGAGCAAATAATAAAATCATGATATGGATTGCTGCAGTTGAAAATACTGTTGCAAAAGAGGTTTCTGTCACTAAATACAAACCCTCCTGGAAAGTGGATGAATTGCTGTCTTTTACAGCTTCAGCTGGGAGTAAAACCAGCATCTTCCAGACCTGGCTGAGCTGATATCTTACACTGCCCATTAAACTTAAGTGCAGAGAAACAGCAGCAATTCTTTCCCAACCTCAGACACCATTTGTGTTGGTGTAAATACAGAGTAACTCCTTGAAAAGGTTCAGGCACCATCCTGGGCACAGGGATGCATGGAGTGCGCCAGGACAGGACTCCTAATTCCATCTCTTTCTCCACACAGGATCTCAGCTCATAAACAATTAGCTTTTGCTGATGGGTGAACTTAAGTACACAATATGATGTTGACCCTGCACGATGAGTTACCAGTTAGGAATTGAGGCCTCCTGGGTTGCATCTCCCCTTAAAGCATATTAAAGATTTTTATGGCCTTTTTCATCCCTTCCTATACGTTGTAGGAAGTTTTCTATGAAGTGTTGCTATACAAGAATCCCGTACTATTTACCTATAACTACGTATGCCCAAAATAGCTGAAAGAGCTGCTTCTATAAGTGAGTATTTTTGACTGGTTTCACCAGTCAGAGCTGCAGGTACTCAGCCATCTCACAGAATCCAATTTTCCAGTCCTGGATTGCAGCAGAACACAAGACTGGCTGAGGGCAGAACTGCAGTCTAGAGATTACCACAGTGCTATGGCCCGTCTCTGTAAAGACCAGGTACTCCTGACGTAAGTCTCTGTGACTTTAATAGAACTATCATTCAGAACTGTTTGGAAGAGTTAGGGTTGGAGATTTTGGTCCTTGGCAAGAAGAAATGCCTGTATAGAAGACGACAGAGAGTTGGGAGGAATTATCTGAAAGCAGACATGAATTGCTCTAAGAAACACAGCTTTGAAGTCCAGAAACTGAAACCAAACATGAAGTGATACAGTCCATATGGTCACATTTAAAGATCTGCCAGCAGATCTATTTGGGAACCTGCTTTTCAATAGTGGTAACTCATTCAACTGAATTTTGCTTCAGGACTAAATCATTCATGCAAGGTCACAGCATGGAAACCAATTCTATTTTAAAAATCTGTATATAACCATATTGCTGCTGTTATTTCCACAACATTTCAAATAAACTTAAATCCAACCTCTCTGCTCATAGGAGTCCAGAGCAATTTGAATCAAGTTTGGCTAAGAATTGCACAGTCCTTAGCAATTTCAGATCTTCATCTGCAATTCTAATGAAATGCTCTATTTAATGTGAAACTTGAAACATGAAACTGAGTAGAACTTCATTGTGTGCTCTTTCATGGACTCTCCTGCTTTCTTGCCTCACTGCTGCAACATCCCTTTTACCTTGATTGTTGTTCAAGGGAAAAAACAGCTGAGCTTGGTTTTCCCAGCTCAGGGAACAGACCCAATGTCCGTGTGAACCAAAATGCAGAGCCTGGTGAAGGAAGTGTTTGTTGTGAGGTCACTGTTGATGTGTTGCCTCCACTACCAGGATGGTCCAGCTTGCGGAGCTGTCCCTGGGACACCATCAGCACAGAGCTGAGAAGGAGCTCTTTGCAGAAAATTTTGGGTGTGGTACTGGGGAAGAAAAGCTTTGTGATTTCTGCAAGCTGAGCTCAAATCTCCACCTGCTCCTCTGAACACTCAGTTTGCCTGATGGCACCTCTGGCTTTTCCCTGGTGTGATGTGCTGCATGGTGGACATCTGCCTCATTAAACCTTATTAAAGCCCTTCCTTCTGCCTCTGCTGAAGCTCATTGCAACCCCAGGCTTGGGTGAACTCCAGAGGGTTCTCTCTTCATTTTTCCTGACTCACTGCACTGCTCCTTGAGGAAAAAGGGTCTAGCAAACTGACCCACAGCAAATAGACCCCTTAAGGACCCCTGTGCTTGCTCTGGCAGAGCAATCTTCAGCTGACTGCTTAAAGCAATGCTGTGCAGCTGTAAAATGGGTCACAGAGGGCTTGGAAGTTGATTCATCTCTTTAAACACACAGATCGCAAAATAAAATACAGCAGGGAACATGCTGACCACATACTGCCTACTGGAAAAAGACAGAATTATAAAGGAAAACCTGGCACTGAATTTCTCAGGCAATGGTGCTACTGGTTGTAAGGAAACCAAACAGTAAAACATGAGAGATGTGCAGAAGAGGAAAGGTTCCAATAATAAATTCAACTAGCTCCTAGCACCTTTGGGTTAAAACCATCACCTACTTTACAGTTAGTTAACCTCCTGTTTAATCTGACTACTTGAAGTCACGTTCAGTTCTTGGTGGACCAGTGTGAAGTCTAGAGCAAACAGAGTTACTCTGCATTTACAGTTACATCCCCGGGCAAAGCCAAGACTCATGATGGTGTCCTAAGGCTCCTCACATGCTTGGGAAGTGGGAAAGGTTCCTCTTTCAATAGTTTTCTGACAGGTCATGAAGAAGCAATTACCACAGAATCTTTCAACAGTCCACTAAAATTTATGCTTTGCACTTGGAACAAAATACAGGTCTGAAAATATGTTGTCTTCTGAAATGCTGCACACTTTTAAATAAAAAAAATGGTTTAAAAATATAATTCCAATACTATTTTTACAAAACACTAAGTCTGTAAAAGTAGATATCTAGGAAAATCATCTAGATAGGTAATTGTTCTAGATTAAAAAAAAAAGTCTTTATTTTAAAAGATAAATAATTGCAACAGTTTAGTTCCATTACCCGGAAGGAAAAATTGCAACTACCTGTCTAAAAATGCAAACATAATACTATGAGAATAGGACATTTCTGCAATGTTGAGCTATTTTTTGATGTTCAAAGAAGCCATTTTCAGCAGTATCCTTCTGCCTTGATGTATTACAATGCATTTAACCAGTATTCCAGATCCTTGCACATAGTTTTTTTCCTTTTCTTCACTGAACATTTTCAAGTTAACTGATCCCTGCAGGCAGTGGCATGCAGGGATCCTCCTTTGCCCCGTTCTTTGGACATAAAGCAACTAATACGGAAAGGAAATCAGCTTCCCTTGAAATGGCAGCACATTAACCCACTCATTTTGCTGAGCTGCTGAACACCTCCCAGAACAAAGTGCCAAGATGAGACAAAGAGGAACTGCAGGAAGGGGCAAAGGAGGCAGCTCCTGGAGCAGCAGACCAGGAGGGGCTGTCAGGGCTGGTGTGGCCCTTTGGTTTCAGAGCCCTGACAAGCCTGGCAGGTTCTGGGAAAAGGTTGATGTCAGTGATAGGGCTCTGGATGCTTCTGAAAGCTGGTGAGGGCAGAGCTGTTCCTGTCAGCAGCAACAGCTGCCTTCTGCACCCCTCCCAGCCCTCTGATGGCAGCGCAGGCATCCAACTCACTTCTCCAGGACTTTTTCCTCACGTCATTGATCCAGCCCTCTCCTCCTCCAGATCCTCAGACAACTATCATCATGGCACAAACAGCTTGGCCCTGATTGCTTTCCAGCCCCTCAGTCTTTAGGCAACAGATGGCTCTGGAAGTACTGATGTGTGAAGCATTTTCATGCGCCTTAACAACTGCCTTAATTATGCAGCTTTGTCATTAGGACTGGACAGGTGATTTAGATCTGAATATCTGAACCACTTCATCATCCAAGGATCTAAACCAACACTCAGAACCTGGCAGCTCCAGGAACAGGGATGTTTGCTGGGGTAATGTCAACTCCCCGTTGTCAGAAACCTTAAAATTTTTAGAAAGCTTACATCCATGGCTGAGAAATTCCCCATGATGACCTTCAGGTGTGAATTTCCTGATGTCTGGCTATGAGTGATGGACAATTAAAAAGATGCACTGGGGACACTCTGTATTTGTCTATTAGCATTTACAGAATCATGGAATCATTTATGTTGGAAAAGCTTTCTAAGATCATCAAGTCCAACTGTTCCCCCAGCACTGCCATGTCCATCTCTAACCCCTGTCCCCAAGTGCCACATCTACACAGCTTTTTAATGCCTCACTCCAGCACTTCCCTGAGCCACACATTCTGGTGCTGGACAGCCCTTTTGGTGAAGAAATTTTTTCTGATATCCAATCTAGAGAGAAATATCCAATTTGAAGAACCATAAACCATAACTGACATATCTGTGGACATTCATGTGTTTGCAGGCACAGCTACAGGTGCAGTGGTAAAACAGGGAAAACAACAGCATGCAACTGAGAAAATAAAACACAAGCATCTGGAAAGACAAGGATAAATGGAATGGTAAAAAAGAAAAAAAAAATTAGAAAAGAATACAACAAAGCATAAAATTACCACAGGGTGAACATGCTCTAAAAACCTCATCCCCAGCCAAGTACTTACAAGTAATAGGAGTAGGAATATGCATTTCTTCTAAATATTGACGGCCGGTCAGATGAACAAAATATCCAAAAGGAGAAAAAGAGAAAAGCACATCATTAGATTTATATGAACTCCAGGATCCTTTTTCAATATACAAAGTATTTGTGCTGTTTTCTGTACTGAGCTACTATTTGCCTATGCTTCTTTCAGGAGCTGTACGCCAGTGAGGAATAAACAGATACTGAACTGGAGACTGAAGGTTGTGTTTTCACTTCTGCCACCATGAATAAATCCCCTCACCTTTAATTCCCTCACTTTTTCATGTCAGTAACATGGGCAATGAGACTTAATTTTGCCTCTCAAGTGCTTTGATATTTTTGAAATGGAAAGAAAGATGTCAGAGCTATTAATATAAATAACAATAAATAGGGAAGTGACAGTGTAAGAACGCCACAATTTTGGAATATTTAGACAATGAGCAAATTGTCTAATGATAAATCAAGCTTCATCAAACTCTAAAATTCAAATAGTTCATTAACAATTCAAGCATCACTCCATATTTATAGCTGAGCACTGGGGGCATGCATTAGCTTTCTGCATCACTGTGATTAAGCACTTTCTACCACAGTTTCTCAACAATTCATTTCACAACATTTTGAGCAGCACCACAAACTGAGCCTTGGCAATCAGTTGTAGCTTAAGAGGTGACGTTTCCCCTTTTATAACTGGAAAGGGGCTTCTCTGAAAAGACTGGTTCACAACAGACCTAGCCCAGGGTATGAGAGATTTACCACCAGCCACAAGGAGCCACAAAAGCAGCAGCAGCGGTCAAGACAGGGAAAAACAGTGAAACCCAAACATCAATCTATTGCATAGCTTTAAAATCCCATCCTTGAAGGCACTAGGAAGATTAGGAATCACTTAGAAATACAAATGCAGCTTTCAAGTGTTCAGTTTTATGGTTGCTCTGAACACAACTTCCATAAGCACACGTGGAAACCAGGTTCAGTGCAGTCACTCTGTGCACAGTCACCCTCTCTGCTGTGCACACACGGGGTAAAGAACAGCTCATGAGGATTAAACTGAAGTTTGATGGTGTTCCTGATGATGGCCTTTGCTCTAAACCTGATATTTCGGCCAGATTCCTGATGTATGCCGAGTTATTTGAATAGCACTGATTCCAAGATACACCTGGGTGCATTTTAACTAAATGCTATTATCTCCTGAAAGCAGAAGTGCTACAGGCCCGAGCAATGCACCAGCTAAGGTGCAGTGTTTGCCACTGAGCTTCCCTGTGAAAATCCAAGTTCCACTGAGCCTCTAAACAAAGGGAAACATGACCAAGATGCAGAAAGTGAGAGCCCACACAGCTGAACCCCTGAAATCCCCAAAACTAAACGAAGCTCTCAGAGGCCAGGGCCAGGGCTCACACAGCACTGTTGACTGCAGCTGTTCCCTTGAGCACCTTGCTGCTCTTTCTGCTGCTCTCCTGCCTGGGCTGCACACATCTGGCATCCCACCAGACTCTTGGCCCTCTTTAAAAAGCTGCACATCCCTCCAGGCTGCAGAGGAAAGCTCAGAAAGGTTTGCTCCATAAGGACAGAGAATAAAGGAAGACAAACAAAAGGAGGATGATGTTCTGGAATTGGACAGTCCATTTTGGCTCAAATTCTCCAAAAACACGCAGCCTGAAATAAGGACTTACTACAGAATATTTCAAAGCTTACTGTGAAAACTGGTCTGAGTTATGGTTCAGTAAAAAGATGACCTGGTCCTAGAATGTACAACACAACCCAAACCCCTGCCTGTCTCCCACCTGAAACAGGGACACACGAGGGACATGGGTCACTAAATGTGAAAATATCCCTTTTTCCTAATTCTATCCTATTCCTAATAGCTATCCTGTAGTATGTTCTGCCCAAGAGACTTTGGGGTTTTATTTAATTAGTTTAAGGTAAAAACCTAAATCCTAATCCAGAATAAGGAGCTGAATTTTCATAGGAGGAAATAATCCTAGACCCTACATAGCCCCAAATCTCCTTTTTTGCTACCAACAGCAGTTTAAAGAACTTATTTACGGTGCACCCATGACAGGCTGTCCGATCCTATTTATTCAGTCTTATATTTAAAGGGGTCAGTGGAGGCTTTGTCTGCGCAAACACACCAGCCTGAGAGGTGTCACATTCTTCACTCCAGGGAAATACAAGTCATGATTACACCAGAATTAAAATTGCTCAGATGAAATCAGAACTGACCAAAATCAAATCCTCTGGGGAGGGGCAAAGTCAAAGCGTATTTTCTCCTGAAAAAATATCTTATTTTTCTTGCTTCATTTTGTTTTTACTAAATGATTCTGTATTCTCTATTACACAAATGTCTTTAACTAATATTAAGGAAAAAAAAAAAGCTCCTTAGACAATTAAAAACATTTTCATACAATAAAAATGAGATATTTCAAGATATGAATCTATTAATGAAAGAATGTGGTTCTGCCTTTTGTGGGCACATACACTCATGTGGGCACTGATAACCACCTCTAAATTAACGGGCTAAATTATCATAGAATCACAGAGTGGCTCGTGTTGGAATGGACCTAAAAGATCATTCCAATCCCCCCTGCCATGGGCAGGGACACCTTCCACTGTCCCAGGCTGCTCCAAGCCCTGTCCAACTGGGCCTTGGACACTGCCAGGGATCCAGGGGCAGCCACAGCTGCTCTGGGCACCCTGTGCCAGGGCCTCCCCACCCCTACAGGGAAGGATTTCTTCCTAGTATCTAATCTAAATTTAATCTCTTTCAGTTTGAAGCCATCCCCCCCTTGTCCTGTCACTACCTGTCCTTGTATAAAGTTTCCCTCCATTATGTGGCAGCAATTTTTATGTCATATACACGTAATGATGATACCATGACTTAACTCATGGAGTTAGTGGGTTCCCAAAACCAAGAAAACAAACTTTGTTAATGGCTTTGATTTTAAATACTGTAATACAGTCATATTTAAAACAGAAATTTATATGCACACACAATTTTGACGTAGATATACGCATATGGAAACTTAAGCAGACTTTAGACAACTTCAAGTTTCAACTAAAACTTTCAGACAACAAACATAAAGTCAAATCCAAGTTTTCCACTGTATTTATACAGTGGAAAATAACGAAGCTTAATTTAGCTTCATGTATCTCACTAAACCCTCTAAAACTTTATCAGCCCACAGAAATTTTTGAGTTCCTGGAATTTTTGCAATTTGTTCTGCTGAAACTGTGAGCGACTGGGCACCACTTGCTCATGCCCTGTGTTTGAAAGGTTCCAAGCAGCCTGCTTGGTGACTCTCACAGGAACAAAAAGAGGCTCCTGATGATCCCAGTGCTCATCTCAAACCAATGTCTTCCTTCTCTTCTAATCCCTCTCCTCCCTTTGCTCTCTGCGCTGATTAACAAAATGCTTCATCTGGGAAATCCACCACAGTGCCTGCTCCCAGTGAGCTGTGATGCCCTGGACAATGGACAAATGTCACTGGGATATTTTCCGGCTCCATTTGAAGAAAATGTCTCAAGTTAAACTCATACAATTATTTTACTGAATTGTCGCCTTGCAAGGCTACACTGTACACCGAGGCCTTGGTGCACTGGGAAGGGAGCTCTTTTAAAGAGTGAGGCTAATGCAAACATGGAATGCAAGAGCTTAAGCTCTGAACACTTCTGTTTGCAAAATGGAAAGAGAACTTTGTTGTTAAACTGCTGTCTCAGAAGAGCTCAAGCTTTCAGCTCCGCTCCTCCAGAAGTTTCAATCAATTTGTGGTCCAAATCAGCTTCTCCTTTTATAAAAGCTGGTCCCAACCTGCACTAGTTTACAAAGGAAATGAGTCTGACAGGCTGAAGTTCATCTTCAGGGAACACTTGTCCATATGTAGCTCTAAGCCTCACTTGGATGTGGCTGGTGGTTCCCATCCAAGGGAGCCCAGAACTGATGTGATCAGCAGCTCTGGAGGTGCTGGAGGTGTGCTACAGCCTCCCAAAGCTCCTCTTGCACTCATAGCTTCTAAATGGGAAAAGATTTTAAAGTCAATGAGCCAGTTTATTCCTTATTTCAGTGTGTCTTCTGGCAGGTATCCTTGCAAATTGCAGCTAACGAAGAGAGGATACGGACTGCAGGGATTTTGCTTGTCTGCCCTGGGAGGGGCTGTGGAAACAACACAAGGGAAACTAATTTTCCAGCTCTAGGGAAAAAAAGGGAGAATGTAGATTTCTAATAGTCCCACTCACTTCCTTTCTAATGTTAACGTTGAAGAAAATTGCCCAGGTTTCCAGAGCCTATGGCAAAACCAGATAGAGCAAAGTTCTGCCCGTGGGACACCACACCCAAATTCACCAAACATTGCTGCTTCAGGGACCAGTTCAGTTTTTGCTGAACTGAAAGCAAGTTCAGCTGAAGGTCCTGTGCACTGTCTCAGGGGCCAGCTCAGCTCAGCAGGAGATTGGGAACTTCCACACAGAGCAAATGGATCCTCAGTCTCCAACCTCTGGAACTCGTTCTGCATTATGAGTAATTTTGCTTGGGGGTTTGTCTGTGCTATCTGTGAGATAACAACTTACGTTGTAGCAGTCGTGACATCAGAAGAACCAAGTGTTGGAAAATGGTTGGGATGAGGCAGCCACAGATTCTCTAGGCAATCTGTGCCAAGGCCTCAGCTCTCTCACAGGGAAGAATTTCTTCTTAATATCTGATATAAACCTCCTCTCTGGCAGCTTGAAGCCATTCCCCCCTGTCCTGGCACTCCAGGCCCTTGTAAATTGTCTCTCTCCATCTTTCTTGTAGGCTCCCTTCAAGTACTGCAAGGCCACAACTGGGTCACTCCAAAGCTTCTCTTCCCCAGACTGAACAATGCCCACTCTCTCAGCCTTTCCTGTTAGGAGAGGTGCTCCTTTTGTCCCTTTGCACTTCACCATGCTACCTCGTGACTTATCCCTTCACATTAACTATCAATTAATTATCACTATCTCTTTGCAGTAAAAACCATTCTTTTGCTGCTGGATCTCCCAGAACTGGCATTTCTTCTGGGCCTACAACCCTTAGTGTCGGTGTTACGTAACCAGGCATTAACTGCTGCCCTCTGTCACAAATAAAGAACATTTTATCTTTATTTATTCTTCTTTTGGAAGAAGCCAGGAGGCTCAAGATGGAAGCAAAGCAGAAACTTACCTTCTCTTGATGGTAAGCATTGCTCCCAAGAGGATAATCACAAACATCAGGAGACCAGCTATAACTCCAGCCATTTTCACCGTGCTGTCAACTTGCTTTTCTGGTTCCACTGCATTGGAATTCTGGGTGGAAGCTCCTTAAAAGATGGAGGGAGAGGAAGGACAAGATAAAAAAGAAAGAATTTGTAGGGAAACTGTGCAATGATCCACTTTAAATATTCATTTGAAAGCCTAACAACATATTTGCAATCAAATTGCAGTAGACAATTGTCCATCTAACCAAATCTGCCTTTAATGAGGGCTAATGACCGATAATTCAGAGCAGTAATAGGGTGTAAAATCCCAGTGTAGTGTAAATGACTATAATATTTTACTAAGTTATACTGTAACGGGGCATTTGCTCTTCTGAAGCACTCAGCATGCACCCAGAAACAGGAGAACAACAGTTCTAATTTTAATCTCAAATAGTTTAAATGGACTTGCAGTCCTTGCTCATCGGAATAGTGAGCACAGTAATATGTAATAATAATAATAATAATAATAATAATAATAATACCTCTGGCCGAAAATTTTTTCCCCTCTAAAATCAGCTCACATTTGTGTTTTTCAGTGTATTGGAGGCCTGGCTTTTTTAAACATCCCATTACAATTATACCTGTAACAAGCATGAATCCAACATACAGAGCACCCTCCACACAGAATCATGGAATGATTTGAGCTAGAAGGGACCTTAAAGCCCATCTCATTCCAACCCCCTGCCATGGGAAGGGACACCTTCCACTAGGCCAGGCTGAACCTTGGATCTCCATCCAGCCTGGCCTTGGACACTTCCAGGGATGGGGCAGCCACAGCTTCTCTGGACAACCCACTCCAGTGCCTGAGCACCCTCACACATCACCTAATGTACTCCCGGCATGACTTCTTCAGCCCAAACAAGAAAGCATAATTTCTATTTGAAATTATTTGGTTTTGTTGGTTTTTTTAACAAGTGAAATCCACACACCTGAAAATAAAACATATTTAGGAACATTATTTGCACAGCATTTCTGCTTTTCTCTTCCTGCACTAAATAAGCACCTTGGAGAAAGCTGCCCTCTCCCCTGTTGCTGAGACCATTTCAATAGTGCTCATTACAGATCTTAGCTCTGCTGACTTCACCACTTGCTGCACAGAATTTTTCCAGATATAGCTTAAGCCACTGAGCTTGATTTAGAAAGCCCCACAAGATTTGAGTCGTGGCTACTCTAAAGACTAAATAAGCCTATCTTCATTACATCCCTGTTACACTTAACTACTCCCAAAAATATCACCACTGCAGTTCACCGAGTTAAACAAATTCACATTACATGAGACCCACTCTTATCCTGGGCTTCACCTTTGCTGCTGGAGCCAGCCACGTCCTCCTCTACAGCTTAAACATGGTAGGGAAAGGGAATCAAAGGTGAACACAGAGGGCTGACATCAGAAGACCATAATGGTTTGCTCTTTTAACAGCTCTGTGCTGCTGACCTTCAGGAAATCTGAATCACATCTGTTCATGAAGTCACTTGCTCAGGGAGATAATATTCAATCAAGTCCATGTGTTGGCGAGGCAGCAGTGTTACCATCACCGTGCTATTGTTTTGCCTCTTTGCCACACATTAAACTGCACATGCTTTAAGAGATGATGCAGTGATTAAAGCATGATTTCAGTCTCCTACAGCTAAGCTGTTAATCTAGTTTAGCCAGAGCAAAACATAATATTTACCAAGCAAAAAGGGCTGGCTTTTGGACTCACATATATAATTTTCAGCTTTTGCCCCTGACAACTGTACTATTCTGCTGCATTCACCAAATTGCCCATTCAGTTAAGAGTTCACTGATAACTTCTGTGCTCACATGTCTGAAATGCATTAATGGGACTCTTGAGCATGAAAATAAAATAATGTATCAGTTGCATATTTCCATCTTTATTTGACAACCTCTCCCACAATCCTGCAGTGAACGTGTCCAAGAGGTGAGCTATACACCATCAGACAGGCAATCCCCAGGCTGTCACACAACAAAGGCAATGAGAAAGGTACAATTTCTCCCTGAAAATGGCTAAAACTCTTATTCATTTGCAGTGCAAGTCAGAAGTACTCCAAATTATCCTTCAGCTGAGCTGCAGTTACTCCTGTGACCCCAAATAATAGGTGTTGGAGAATGGTTTTCTACTATAAACAGCACAGTCAGATGCCCCTCATTTTTGTACCATCTGAATACCCCCACAAAGTGTGAGCAGTGTAAAAAGAAGTAAGAATGTGCTGTCAACTCCATCTTCTAATCCACCAGATCAGTTTGATTTTACCAGGCTGTTGCTCGTTACTCCAGGCAATGTGTGGTCAGAGTGCTTTTAGCTGATATTTCCCAGCCCACTGCAGGCTCCTGCAGTTCCAGGAGGAGAAGAAAGGCTCATTATCCATCCTGACACCTCCACACTGCAGTGACAGATCCACTCCAATCTTCTGGGCAACTCTATCTCTCTTGGCAAAGGCCAACAATTCCTTTAGGCTACCAGCCCAACCATTTGTAAGTTGTCTCAGCTAATAGTGCCTAGCGATGGAGAATCTGACAGTGTCAGCAGATTCCTGGCTCTGGGATTCTCACAGCCTTGCAATGAAACATTACTGCACAAGTCCATTGTTTTCCTGATGTTCTGGCATATTTTCCTTGCAGATGCCTAAATCTTCTCTGCTTGCTTGTACCTGCCTCACCACCAGCTGTAGGTAAGAACATTCCTATCCTGGCAGGTGGAGCTCTGTGAGCTGTTTCTTGCAGGAGATGACTTCTGCTGCTCCTGACAGAAATGCTGGTTTAGAATTCAGTTTTGCTTCTCTCCTTTATAGAGATGCAGGATCTGAAATCCTCTGAGCACGGCAGCCCATGAAAACTGCTCAGATGGCCATTTCATACAAACATCTTTAAACATACTTGCAAAGCTCTGCACTACCGTACTTAAGGGGCCACCCTTTTCTTTCTGAAAAATCATGTTTATATATTTCTGGCATTAAAAAGGAATGAAAACAAACTACAACTGTATTTTCTAGTGGTTACTTCCACCACATTTCCTGGAATGAATTGTTCCTTGTAACAGAAGCTGGATGCTGGAATAGTAAGACACAGAGCGGGTCACCACTGTTATTAGTGTGTGACCACTGAGGTCAGGACCCCATTACTCTGCACTAACACAAAGCAGGACAATTTTCTGCCTTAAGCTTGCTTTCTTAATAAGGAAGGCAAATGATAGAAGGCAGTGCCAGAGGAGTGAAGGCTGTAGGTCCCCTGACTCCCTATCTGTGCCTTATCTACTCCAGCAGGCTACTGCTCTCAGAGATACTCATTTATGTACTGTACAAAATGCACCATCCCAGGAGCCAGAGCAGTGGTCTGACTCTGACTTTCACAGGCATTGACATTCACCCAGCACTCCATTGGTCAGTCACCATTTTAGTCCTTTCCTAGCAACCCAACTGACTTTGTTTCTCCTCAATCCCTTTCAAAACTCCGAGATCCAGCATCTTGCAGTGAGACAGAAGACAGGACAGGAAGCACATTCTTGGGAGATACAGTTCTGGTGGTGCAGCAGAGATGCAAGGAGAGCAGGGCAGGGGCAAAGGGCCAATTTCCCAGAGCGGTCCAACTCATCAGCCCATGAGAAGTCAGGTTTCTGGATCATCACACACTGATGGTTTAATTAACGTTTTAATTAAGGTCTAATCTGGCCATGCTGCTGTTGGTTCATAAAATCATAGAATATGCTGAGATGGAAGAGACAGATCAGGATCATCAAATCAGCTCCTGGCCCTGCACAGACACCCCAACAACCCCACCCTGGGCATCCCTGGCAGCGCTGTCCAAACGCTCCTGGAGCTCTGGCAGCCTCGGGGCCGTGCCCATTCCCTGGGGAGCCTGGGCAGTGCCCTCTGGGGGAAAACCAGCAGTGGCATCTAAGGGAAAGACACCATGGCAATCTCACTCCAAGCAATTTCTGCACAGGTCTATTATTTGAAAACAAGCCACCAGATATAAAGCAACCTCCTCTGTGGAAGCAGCACTCTGAAAAACATCCAGGAAAGAATGACTACTGAGTGCATGTAGCTGAGCAGGGCTGATAATACCGGTTTCTCCCACAAGACCTATTTCACAAACTGCAATTTGAAACATTCTTTACTTTAGGCAGCAATTACAATATTGCATTTTAAAAAATGACACTGCCAGCAAAAAGAATTCAAGAGATCCATAAGCAGGAGGAAAAGTCAGGTATTTATGTGAGGTTTCCAGGTGAGGCACAGAGAACAAAGTCCTGCAATGGAAGTGGTACCACAATCATCAGTAGCTAAGACACTGTAGGAGACAGAAGCATCCCAAAGCTTAACAAGAGGAGACAAGAAAGCAAATCAATGATTCTAAGGGCAGCTGGGTCAAATACTCAGAATCAAGAAAAGGGCAATGCAAGTGTGAAGAAGGGAGGGACAAACTGAGAGAAGCAACACAAGAAATGGGAGGTTCAGCCATCACCAGGTGACAGGAAAGACCCATCAAGGAAACAAGTGTGGCAATGATGAGGTGTGGTTTCAAAATTGTAACACCTAAGAACACAGCTTCTTCAGAGAGAAATTCACTCTTGGAACAAAAAACAATCAGAAAAATTACTTCAGAGCATTATTTAACCCAGAGAAATTAATGAAAAATATCAGGTTCCCTGTCATTATGCATTGAAATGATCTGCACAATCAGAGTAATTTCTTTGCAGCACATAATGGCCAGGCAGTGGGCTGAATGTAAAATCTCCTAATAGACCTAGAGGCTTGTATTCAAAAGACAGCTATTCTCGAATCACTTGTAAACATGATTTCCTTTATTTATTTTTTTATGGTGCTTTCTATGTGAGGGGCCTACAAATTATTAAAGCAGCTCTGCATGAAGAAATCTTTTCCCTCAAGTTTTCAGTTCCTGATAATATCTGTACCTGTAAAACACAGTCTGACGTGCAAACACAAGGGCAGACAGGTACTTCCAGGAGTGATAACGCTGAGATAAAGGTGGAAAGGCACCTTTTTACATCCTGATGTGGAAATACCCAGCACCAGCCGTGGGTGTCAGCTGACCACACCCTCCAGAAGTGTATTAGGACTAAAAAAAAAACCTTGCAGGATGCTGGTGCCTCCACGTATCATGAGCCAACAGACTGGAACAGCTCATCACATCTGGAAGCCAGATTCCACTTTGGATGTTTCTTTGTTGCAATTCATTAAATAAATGAATATCACGAAGAGGATCACCACACACAACGTCACTACACCAATTTTCCACCTCCAGTTATTGAAGACTGCAAGCAGTGCAAGCTTAAGCCTATAATGAGACACACTCATTGCTTTCACAAAGCTCAAAAGTAATAGACAGAATGATGAGAGCCAAAAGCTTTCAACCATATTCTGAGCAGAGAGAGCAGCAAAACAAAGCAGTCCTGGAGAGAAAGACAGACCAGAATTTGTATGAGGGATTTTCAGGCTTACAGGTGGAATCTGTAGGAGGATGAGGGTAAACACACCGTGAGGCATCAAGATCAGCACTGCTAAGCTGAATGAGAATTAAAAAATAGCTGTAAGTGAATAATTGATTCTGGACATTCCAGGCAAATCCACCACAAGGGCTTTGCTTTTCTCCTCCCGTTTTTCTTCCTCTCTCTTCAGAACAGGAGCACTTAATTTGTGCTAAAGGCAGATATATGGTCCCCAAGAATAAGAAAGGTTATAATATTTCCCTGAAGGAAGAGCTCAGCTAAAGAGCTGCCAACAACTGATGGTTCGGGGGGTGAAAGCATGTTTCTGTTTTAATTCATCACTTTTGCAGAACTGTATTTAAAAACTAGCTCAAAATTATAAAAATAGAAAACAAGTCCAATTACCAATTTGACAAGTTCAAATTTACAGATTTGACTTAATTTTTGTAAAGTCTTAGACACAGGAAGATCAACCTTTTGACTGACACAGGCAAAAACTTCTCAGTGCTTGACAATGTTATGGGTATAGAACAGATTCTCCACAATTATTGACTTTTGCCCCAGTCAGCCCCCTCTAAGCAGTTACCCTGCTCTCACCATGATTATCATGAAAACTCCACACCCACAGCAGCTGCAGAAGCTGCAAAACCAGTGAGCAAAGCCAAGCCCAGGGCTGGGCAGAAAGTGAACACTGAAATAAAACCACCTTTTGAGCCCAACTGGACGAAGGTGCTTCAAGTACCACAGTGACCTCCAAAAACCTGCCCTGTGAGGCTTCACCCTGAGCTGAGCGAGCAGCATGGAAAGGAGAACTCTCTCTTCCAGCAAAAGCCCTCTTCCAGCAACAGAGAGTCAGCTGGGCAGGGTTAGGGAGTCTGTGTACACACTCTACGAGTGCTGCATGAAACACCAGCACACTTCCTGTGCTCTGCCAAGCTGGAGCAGCACTTTCAGGCATGTCTGGAATGAAGATTTTTCTTTTTTCCTCTACAACAGTACTACAAAACAGTCTCACACCTACCTTGTGATTTTATCACATATCCTAATGGAACCACACAGTTTTTAAATGTCCAGCTCCTGGAAGAAGCTCAGAAGCTCATTAATATCAACCCTGTTTCTGAATATTGGCTTATCCAAAAATCTATTTAATGAAACAGGCATAATGTATTTGTAACAGTCTGGTTCTCTCATGCCTTTGGAAGTGTTGTTAAAGGACACTGACAATGATAATCTATTTATGAAAATCATTTTAAGTGATCTGCAATACCTTCCCAGTGGCTGACCCACCTTAGAAAGGATCTGCAGATATCAGGAAATGGAGACAAAAAATCACCCAAGTGAGTTGGTGTGAGGGTGTGAAGGTCAGGAACACAAGACACTGCTGTCCTCTAAAACATGAGAGCCCCCTCCTTGTGCCAGGTCTCAGCCCCTGTGCAGAAGAGGCTTCAAGGGACAAATATTCAAAGAGTTCTTCCTGCAAACTTTGAAGCAGAAGAGATGAAAAACAAGCCCCTAAATTTCACAAGCAAGGAATCGTCCAATGCTCCCCGCATTCAAACTAAGTAAAACAAAACCAAAGGAAATCTTTTCTTAATTTGACCTTCACTTGTGGCTTTCACGTCCAACTACTGACTTTTCTTTAACTCCCACTCCTTTATCTGGCTACCAATCTATCTGCAAACAGAAGAATGTGCACTGGATCAGGGCCAGCTACAACCATGGCCAAGAGCATCCTTTCCCACCAGGTGGGTCTTGAAAAGGGAGAAGAACCTCCACACAGCTCCAGGTAAATCCTTGCCTGTTTTGATTCCTGGAGGGTTATAATATATTTTATTTTCATTTCTCCAAAGACCCTTCTCCCCTGAAGGTACCCAGTGCGACCTGGCAGTGGATGCTTTGAATGATAAAAGTGATGTTGTCAGACTCTCATGTTGCTAAACTATCCCAAATTTTCTTAAGCACAGTGCCTCTTCTCCCCCTCCCTCCAGCTTCTTATTTGAATTGAGGAGCCCAAGATTAGGGTCTGGCAATGCACTAGAGCTCTGGAGTAGGCAATGTCCTCTGGACATTGGGCTGGAGATACCAAACTCAGCTCACTCGTGGCCTCACCCCATTCTGCACCAGGTTCTGCACTAATTCAAAGCTGTGCCTTTAGCTCCCTGGCATAAAGAAGCCCCTAAAGGGATTGCGATACACGAAATTGTGCTGAAAAATAACTTTTAGAAGGCAGAGATTTTTCAGGGGAAAAAAACCCAACCAAACATTTCCATGTATTCCACTTAAAAAGCGTGATAAACTCATCTGAAATAAATAGCGCAAAACAGAATAAACCTGTCAAAGGAATAATATTCCAGTGTGTTAGAAGACAAAATGCAGTAACAAACAGATTTGAAGTGGGATTAGATCTGTTTAAAAAATACATTATCTGTCTACAAAACCAGAATGTATTTCAGGAAACAAAGAAGCCTCTTCAATGAATTTGAGGGAGCAGGAGTTATTAAATGAACAGTTTTCATGTGCGGCAAAACTGGGTGTGAACAGCAGGAATTTTTACCTTCCTCATTTTCCACTGATTTTTTGCAGTCTCCCCCCCCAGCCCAAGTCACATTTCAGACCCAGGTTCTTCACTGAGATCTCAACATTCTTGCAGGAAGTTTCCTTCTTCCTGTGCTGATGCACTACAAAAAAATCAAGACCTTTTTTTCCAGTACATTTGAACTTCCCAATAATCCCAGCACCTTTTTGCCCCTGTATCATCACAGCTGTCCTGATGTGCAGTTGAAATAATTGTTGGTGAGGAAGTCATAACTAGGCAGGAATAACCATGCAGCACTGGGAGAGGACTATTCCTAGAGAAATGTAATCCATCTAAAAACTGAAAAACCAGCCCTGCTTTCCCATTAATCATGTGTAACACTGTAACATCCCAGCCACTCGTTCTATGCACATCAGCCTGAAGCAGAAGAACCTATTTCCACATGCTGATGGGATCTCCTCTCTGTATTTAAATTTTCTGGAGTTAATGATGATCCTGGTCCCAGTGTTACATATGATGGGGCAATTTTATGGCACACAGACCTCCAAGCTCATTCTGATGGAAACTGCAAAACCCTTGAGAGGTTCTGAATGTCCCCACTGTGAATGACTTGGTGCTGCTGAGGCTCAATTCTGCAGCATCTCTGGCTCCAGCAGAAGTTTCTATAGAAACTACAGTTTCTATAGTTCCTCTGTTCTTCTACAGAGGGCTTACAGAATCAAGTTGTTCTTTTCTTGCCGTCATTTCTCTGACAGCAGGACCCAGCTGTCTAAGAATAAGCGCAATAATCAGCCCTAGAAAATGGCACAGCTCCTTTAATTGGAAATGCAAGCTCAGCTCCCTACAGGCTCAGGGGGAGACTCAGCCTGTGCAGAGTGGGATCCACGGGGCTCTTCCATCACACTCAAGTGCTCCTGTGGAGATTTAAGAGGTGTTGAGTCCCCCAGCTGACCCTCAGCACAGGCAGATCTCCACCGCGGCACTGAAGGAGCACCATGAAAGCACTGCCCCCCTTTATACTGTAGTGGGAGTAACTGGAAAAGTAATTTCTCATGCAAAACAAGGATTAAACAAGAAGTCATGAAGCTGCTCAGACCTCTGGAAGTTTGACCATTTTCCTTTTCCTGAACTGATAATCACCTGTGCTCAAGAGGCTGGGCGGGTTTCGCGTGGTCACCTGTTGTCTACCTAGCACTGCTAAGAACAAGCAAAATGGTTCCCAGGCAGCATGCACGAGAAAAAAAAAAGGAAAAAAAATAAAAATGTACCTCATAATGGTTATTATAGTTCCATTCTTTCATTTGCAAGAACTCACATTTTAAGGAAAGAAGAAATCAGTATCGGGAGATAAGGAACCATTAATGAGCCCTCTGCCTTGGTTTCAATTACACTGTGAAATTGATTTAATGCACTTCAGGAAACCAAGAGCAAGCGATTACCTCTGGTAAAGAGGTTGCAATTTTCTCTAATAAAGTGTCGATACAAATATGTTGCTTTAAGACAGGGAGAACAAGTCAGTTAATTCAGAAAGAATGGGACATATTAAAACAAATGCTGTCAAGGAAACCAAACGGCAAAACCTAGAAATAACCCGTCTGAATGAAAATTGTATGGCAGAGAGCTGATAAATTGGGGTTTAATTATAAACATTTTTAAAGAATGTTTTATGTTAATGAGATGCATCCAAGTGCCTAATGCTGTGAAAGATGACATTAGTCCAGTAATTAAAAAAAAAAAAAAAAAAAAGGAGTAGCCCATGTGAGGAGAGAAGTGGCAAGAGATCTGAGACCAATGAATCTGAAAATAAATACATATGTAGATACAAAAGGTTAATAGTGTTTAACATGCTGGCGAAGTGTGGGATGGCTACACAGACTGGACAAACGCAGGGAGCTTTCAGATGGATCATCCAGCAAAGGCTGATGGTGAGTCCCTGCCCCTGGCCCTTCCCACAGGCACCACCCAGCCCTGCATGGAGGCACTGGATGGAGGGAAGTGAGCTCAGTGGATGTGCTGGCCCAGCTGGGGACCTGCTGGCCCTGCTTTGGAGGACCAGGTGCTCTGGAATGCTGATGCCCCCCCCTCCTCCCAACATTTAATAACCCAATACAAAAGGATTTGAGAGTTTTTTTCTGCCACCACAAGGATCAAGGTCATCTAGCCAGGAGCAGCACACCGGGAACCATGCAGAGAGAGCACTGCAGGAGAGCTGGGAAGCTGGGCTGAGCTGAAAGGGGCTGATCTGAGCAGCCTGATTCTTGCTAAAGAGGAGGGAAGAAAACTGGGAAACCTCCAAAATTTTTGCTTTAGTGGACTAAACCACTTTTTAAGGAGTTCTCTGCTTTGCTTTTCTTGGTGCTGTGGCACAGAAAAGCTAATTCCCTGGCAGCCTGCTGGAGGAGTGGAACAGCCCCGTGCGTCTCTCGAGTAATTAAAGCGACTCAGCTTCTGAGCAGGTGCCTTGCAGCAACACCCAGGATGTGTTACAATCCCCCAGTAACACATGCCTAACACATTTCACTGCATGATTACTCCCACACTCACGTTTAGTGCCCTTGTTAATCCAGTACTTCAAGAGAATACTTGCCTTCCTTAAACACGCCTCGATTCTAATCTTCCTGTCAGTGGTGTAAATCAGAACTCATTTCACTGGTGCTAATGGAGCTGCTGCAGTATCAAATATCTAGGAATGGGAAAATTAGGCCTCTATTCCAAAATGAACATTTAGTCTGGCACCAGTACTATGTATTTATTTTCTTGCATCAAAACAATTTTTTTTTTCCCTCTGGTGCCAACTCAAAGCAGAGCTTTTAATGCTGAGATTTATCCTGACTACAAAAAATTTTTTTTTTTTTCCCAATTCCTACCCAAGACACCAGAGTGGCATGCTCACAGGCAGCTCTGTTGGTTCTGTTCAAGGCAGACTTCAGGTTTGCTTATTCTATCCTCAAAAAAACACCAATGCAAATAAAGGGGAGTTCAGAGCGATGCCACTAAGGATAATCAATATAATGAGCAGACAGAAGACAGCACAGACACAGGAGGTCATCTAGAACATCCCAGCTATCAGCCTTTGATCAGGACACAGTGTCATTACAGTTTTGTGTCTCTGTGCATTGGCACACTGCAGAGAGAGGGCAGGTACAACACCCCTCTCCAGGGGCTGGCCCCTTTATCCATATGGAGTTAATGCATGGTGGGAATGCAGCCTCAGGACATATGGAAGTCTGAAACTATGGGAAAGCTCACAGAACCACTTTGCTCAGCTGTTGGCCCTGCCCAGGTGCCAGCAGCGGCAGGTCCTGTGACTTTATCAACCCCAGCTTGTGGCACTGCCTTGCCTGCGAGCTGCGCCCAGCACTGCTCCTTTGGAGAGCTAAACCTGCCTCAAACCAACCACAGCTGGGGCATCCCAGGGGCTGTGCTGAGGGCCAGGCACTGGGAGTTACAGTGCTGCAATTCAGAGTGAGGGCAAGAGGAAAAGAATTTCCACAGAGATTTCTGCACTCCACACAGAGGAATAAGACATCTACCTATAAGTCAAAAGTGATACGAATCAAAAGTGATACGAATCAAAAGTGATACGAATTGAGACAGCGAGAATAAACACTAGAACTACCATCATTTCTTGTCCTTTTCCATTCAAGTCAATAAAGAAAAAGCTAAAGAATAAGATCACCAAAAAGCAGTGGCTCTAGACATCCTCAGGCTCTACCCATCTCTTTTGTATCTCTTATTAAATTAATCCTAGCAGGAGATTCTTTTTAAAAAAAGAGATGGCATTCAGAAACAACAGAATGAGGGTGGCTCAGTGACTCTTGCTGGTGACCTAACAAAGTTAGTGAAAATTATCTCAGTTTGCAGAAGTCAACTGAAGGTCAAACACTTATGGGACACTTTGCTGACATACCCAAATCAGAGAGTGCACACAAAATCATGCCAGAATGGGATTTTTCAAGCTAAGTTATTTTCTTTCGAATAGTGACAGAACAAATGTATTTCCTGCTAGCATGACAACATTCTTCCACAGCTCCAGAAAAATGAACAACTGAAATGGAAGGAACTACAGGTTTCCAAAAATTAATTAGTGCAGTATCTCTGATCTCCTGAAGAGACTATGCTATTGGAAAAGCTTGTGGAGATTAATTTCACCCAGTCCTGCTCTTGCTCTTTCTACCACCAGAAAGCCAAAATCAGGTATTTGAAATGGTCACATCACTACCAGATGGGAAAACTGGAGAGGAATGAGACACATAGACCAAGACACATAGAATGTTTGTAACCCAGAGAATGACTTAAATAAAGATTTTACATGGAACTTTTAAACAGGAAAGGAACAAGAGGATATGGGGAGCACCAGAACCACAGATGAGAAGGAGAAAGGGGAGAAATGGCTCCTCCTCCTCAGCTTTCAGTGGTGACACAACTGCTTACAGCCCCACCAGTCTGCATTACCAAGTCTGGGCAGGGAAAACAGCTGCACAGTGGGAACTTCACACAGCACCTGCCACCCCAGTGCCTGGCTGTCTGTGACAGCCTGGGGACGTCTCCACAGGGAGATGGAATAATCTTCTTCTGCTATCCAGTGGCTAATGGGGTTTCTTTGAGCCCTCCCAACTCCTCTTCAAGTGCAGGTGCAGAAAGGATCAGGAGAAAGGACCTTGAAGTCATTAACTTCTGCCACAAGTCAGAAAGGAATGAAAAGACTAGAAAAAAATGGGATGGTTCCTCAAGGATTTCTGGGTTCCTGCCAATTTTGGCAAACTCTCCAGAGCCTCCACAGGCAGCCATGCAGGTCTTGCACTCTGGCTGCTTTGCTGTCACGTGAAAGCTGGCCAAGCAAAGTTTGGGAATGGGGAGTCATCTGTAGCACAGCCCATGGCAGTACCCCAGCATTTCCCTACAGCTCCTTGGGAGACTACAACATGTGCTGGGGAAATCTTTTTACAGCTACTCCTCTGTGTTACAAATAAATTGGTGTCTGACATCTTTTCTGGAGAAGTAGCCCCTGGGGTGATTTTGAAATCTTTAGAAGAGTTAAAAGCAGCTGTAAACACTAAGAAGGAGCTCAGACACTCTCACTGTTGGTCCCTCAAAAGCTACACCTTGTGAACCACCCTGGGGCTGTTTGTCTCAGGTTTGCTCACTGAGGGCTGTGTGACCCGTCAGCTTGGTCTGTTCTGAGCTCACCACAGTGAAAATCAGGAACGTTCTCTCCTAGTTTGTTCAATTATACCATGAAAATGCTGTGATGTAAGAATTGTACCCCACTGTGTACAAGGTTAGGCTTACATGAGATCTCCTCTTATCTACTTTGTACAGTTGTGGAGAGAACAAATTGAATAGGAAGTCAATGTCACTTTTTCAGTGATGTTCTGCCAACAGCAAGAACAGTCCTCAGGACAGAAAAGCTGTCAACAGAATGAGGGAAAGGAAGAACCACAGAGAATTATACCCTGCGTTAAAAAAATAACAGAGGCCACAAATATAGTGGAGTGGTCCTGGAAATGGTTGTTCTGCCTTTGCAATCTTCCTTTTAAAAAATATAAAATAAAAGAGGAAATAAAGAGGCTGGTTCTTTGGCTAGGAACTGTAATCAAGTTGTGCCACCACTGCAGTTTTTACATTTCTGGCATTGTGTTTTGCAGGAAAGAGAGACCCACATACCTTTTGTTGCAAGCCGGACACAGTTGATTTTTGTTTCCTGAAAAATAAAAAACACAAGAAAAATATATAGGAAAACATCACAGTGTGTAATTTGCCCATCAACAATAAACACACATTCCTTTTAAAAGCTACTAAAAATATATGTATCTTTTCTTGCACTTCATCCTTGAAAATACCACCAACAGTTTTTGTTGCATAAAACACTCCACACTACCGGACTTGCCTGCAGTTGGTTCTCTTAAGTATTGAAAAGTTGGGAGTGACAACACGTTTCTCCACGCTCCATGTGTGAGTGATGGGTCCCACGTAAGTGCCTGATTAGCTAATAGAATTTCCCAGTTAAATGACCTGCTCTGTAATAGACTGACAAGCCTTGGGTCAGAAGCACACGCCACTGTACATCTCATTTTCATGCACCATTACTGCAAATTTTGCAAATTGGGTATTTATTTAAACACATGGCAAACAGACACCAAAGAAGTCATCTGAATATTTCAGTTCTCTGATGGATGTGGAGCAGACCAACATTCTGTGCTGCTGCCTCTGCCAAACAAGCTGTTCTAACAACCCTCACCACTGCAGCTCCTCATTGCAGAGCTGGGACAAAACCCAACGCTTTGTGTTCAACCCCCCCTGGAGCCTGCAGAGCTGCAGAAACAGGATTTGGATCTGAATGTTGTATTTGGCTTCACAAACAGCTCAAACTCAGCAGGTTTCTCAGGCCACCTCCGCTGCAAACACAACCTTTGTGGAGTCCCCAGCTCCTCATTGCACAGCCCTTCCTGGCAGGGGTTGCTGCTGTCCAGCCTGTGATTGCCATCCAAACAGGAATGTGCTGCTTGGTTGAAGAGCTGCCTCTGTCAGGCACTAATCTGCTGCAGGCTTTGCAGAGCTCTTTATGCCTCTACATGTCTCAGGTGTAATGAATCCAGCATAAATTACTGTGTTAACAATGCCCCATTAATATGGATGCTGTCTGCGCTCTGGAAACAACAACCCAGCAAAGCACTGCTGAGCACCTCCTCCCATCCTCAAACACCTGGACAAACCTTGTGGAAATCTGAATTTGCTCTTGGAGAAAATTGCTCTGTCTGTGACAAATCCTCCCTGGCTGGAGCAGACACACCCAGCCCTACTGTGCTTTTCTCCTCACACTTTTGTTGCTCATAGGAAGGGGATGATTGCAGAATCCATGCAAGGAAATATGGGACTCAGAGGAGCAATTCCCTCTGATGCCTTTCTATGATGCTACACAATCTGGATACAAGTCCCTCTGTGCAGTCTAAAGACAACGAGATGCTCAGAAGGACAAACCCTCCCTTTGGCTTTGCGTTCAAACTCTCTGAAGTTCCTGGACCCCTGAGGACAAATCATGCCTATTTCCCAGCTGTGTGTGCTCCAGAGTGGGACTGAAGCCCTGCTATCCCAGTAAACCAGAGACATCTCTTTGGTTACACCCCTTTGACCCTCAAAAGGCAGCTTCCTTGCACAACCTGCACAAACATTGGCACTGCAAAGCCACCACAGCTGCACACAGAGCTCCCCACTCCCCTCTGCCTAGTGGGTAACGAGTTTGAATTGCCAGTTATTCTGGAAATCCAAAGTCTTTATTGCCACTTGTGATGTATGGAAAAGGAAAAGCGCAGCTTTGTTTTCAGAGCTGGCTCTGCACATAATGCTGGGAACCAGAACTCAGAGACATCCTGATGTAGTTTCTGATCTACAACAAGGTGACCTGGAAAATCAGCAATGAAGAGTAACATAAAAATAACGAAATAGGATTTCTGCAGTCTAAAGTAGGTGGACGCTTGCTCACATTTTGTTGAGGAAAATTTTCTTGTGTATTTGTTGCTTTCCGCTGGTTTCAGAGTGTAACAGAAAGCTGGAGAAATTAGTCAATGCTGGAAAAAGAAGAGTCTAGAGTGATCTCATTTGAATGTGTGGGTATTCCTGCACGAGACCCTCCCACGGGGTGATTTGAGAAGACAGAATTTATTCTGCTTGCATCTGCATCCACTGATCGCTGCATTGAGCACAACCACAGCTGTTAGGAGAACTGGCACTGCCAAAAGCAAGGGCTAGAGGAACAAGACGTGGACTTCAGAACTTCATTTCAAATTGCATCTGCTGGGAAGGAAAAGATCAAAGAACCTGCACAGACACGAGGCTCCCAGCTCCCAGGGGTGCTGAAGTTTAAAGACTTGAACTTAGTCCATATTCTGGGTTAGGGCTGGATATTGCATTGCTTTCCACTCATCTCCCCACTGCTCATCTCTTTGGTGTCTCATAAAAACGAGATCTCTTTAAATTTACTCTACTTTTCTTTGGTTGATACTGAGAATTGTAAGTTTCCATGAGATGTTTCAACAAGAAACAGAAAAAATAAATAACACTTCCCCCCCAAAAAAAAGAACCTCGAACCCAATCCCCTCCAAGCAAACCAGTAAAACCACTTTCCTGCAATCATGTTCATTTTATGAAAAATATTACTTTTGCTTCAAGGTGTTTTCCTGTACACAGTAAAGATCATAGAATGTTAAGGGGTTGGAATGAACATTAAAGTGCTATAGGCAGGAACAATGCTTTTTTTTTGTTGTTTTCCTAATCTACTTTTCCCATCTTTCAATTTGTACACACTACTTCCTGTTCTATCACTGCCAGGTGCTTCTCTTTAGCCACCAGCAAAGCAGGAATAAACAATGCAGGTAATTATCAATGATCCATCCAGACTGCTTAAAGCAATGGCAAGAAAAATAATTAAATAAAGGGATAATAATGGAAGTTTTAGAAAAAAAAAATTCCCCAAATTTCAGTCTCTGCATTGTTTCTGAACATTCTTTCAAATGCTGCAATACTTGATTTCCATTTCATGACACCACAGAAGTTTTACAAGGCCTTATATATCTACAACGATCTTAATGATGACCTGAGAGCCTGCATATTCTGCATATCTGTTTCATATTATGGCTGAACTCACAGGAATACCTTAAATTAAGATGCCAGTACTGCTCCAGTTCTGTATCACTGCCGGGTTGAGGCAGACATTTTACAGCCAAACAGTAATGGAACAATGTAGGCACATTTTCACTGAGATCCTGGAACAGGAAAATGCTTCATGACTACATCCTGCAGCCTTTGATCCAACCCCCACCTTCCAACATGCTCCATATCCTGAGAGCTCACTGCAAAATAAGCCCATCCATGTCTACCTCAACCTGTCTACGGAGATTTGTTTTCTGGAGCTTATTTACCTATAAGTAAAAGAAGATTACGGTGCACCCTCACTCAAGGCTGAACCCTGACTGTATTTTTAAGTCCACACACCACATGGACACATATGAGCACTGTGGTTCAGGGTGCTGGCAGCCTGTTCCTGGAGGGAGGACCTGCACCTACCACCAGCACAACCTGGGGACCCTCTGGAGAGAGTCCTGTGCTGAGGAGCTGGGCAAGCCCCCTCTGCCCCCACAACTCCTGCCCACAGCCTGGAAACTGCACACCATGAGCCTGCTTTAGCATTCCCCTGAATTTCCAGGGCTTTTTAAAACATTCTTTTAATATAGCTTTATTCTTCCACTTTAGAAGCGAAGGAGCTGCTGCTGTCTACTAATTACTGAGGTTCCTAAATGCACATTTTGCTCAAGTGGAATGGATGATAACAAGACAAGTTCTGCCTCTGTCTCTTCAGTGTTTGGATGGGAAAAATTTTCTGCAGAAAAGGGCTACAAGGGCAGCAGGACATATGTTTATGTGACAGCTGCGTCTTCACAACCTAAAAGGCCACATGATCTTTTTTTTCCCCCTTTTCTTTTAAACTGACAGCTTGCTGTTTACAGACTACGAACAACAATGAAAGCAGCAAAGCTTTTTCCTCCATCTGTTTTCACACCCACCATTTCTCCTTTCCCTTACTATGATGATGACTTTACAGCAGTCAAACAGCGCTTGCCTTGCCTGAAGAACCACCTGCCAGCACCGGCGGGGCCTGCTATCCCCTGATGTGCCACTGGAGCTGCCCTACAACAGGAACAGTTTCATTAGGCAGCTCACACTGGGAACAGGCAATTTTATCTGCTGCTGGTGCACGGACCAGACAAGGAATCACCACTCTTCTCCTCAGCCTCAGTTTCCCACGCCCCAGAGCTATGCACGGAGCTTGCTGGCAACCTGCTTCACACAGGGTAGAAGCCATAGGTTTGTCCAACCTTAAGGAATTATTTTTTGGTCCTCAATAAATTTCTCCCGAGTTCAGGAGAGCTCTAAGTTGTGTGGGGTTTTTTTATCCCATTGCAGCCAGTGGTCTGCAGTCTTAACATATGTCTGTGCAGGGCCAATGGACTCGCCTATAATTTTTATTGCCAGCTTCAGGAAACTGCTATTTCCTTCCAGAAACTAAGCCAAACCTATTATTGCCTTTGCAATTTTTTAGTATCAGCTTTTTTTAGTATCTGAGTCATTTGGGGAAGGGAGGTTTAACAAACTGGTTGGGGGCTTTTATTATTTACAGTAGGAAGTTATTTCAACGATCTGTAGTTGATCATTGGATACCCACTCCTCTCAACCTCTCAAAAGTGGGGTAGGCTGGAGGAGGATTTTATTTATTATGCAGAAAACACTCAGGTCCACATCCTCTGGTCAACCAGATGTGGAAACAGGGGCTTCCAAAGAGTGAAGTGTTTCCACAGCTGCTTTATTTCTGTGCCAGCAGCTCCAAGATGAGATTAAGAAGGAGTGAATGTAAGTGGATAAACTGTACACCCAAAATCCTCCCGAACACAGAGCTCCCCAAAGCTGGTTAGTAGCTCACAGAAGCAATGCAGGCAACCCTGGTGCCATTTCATCTTTCAGAGCACGGCTCGTGCTGAACTGAAACACCTCCCTGTTTTTTTCATGCCCATCTCCACAGGGATGAATGGCACCTCTCTGCTGGCAGCTCTATCCATACCTCCAAAAAGTCCCAGAAGAATAATGCTGTGTGCTGGGAGTAGACCTGTCAGCATCAAGAAATCCAGCCTCAAGTCCCCTGATAATAATGAGCTGCCAAATTGTGCATGTAGTACAAGTCATTAGAGAGGCGAAAAATCAATAGGAATCTCGGTAGAGTCTATCATTCCCTCAAAAAAAAGTAATATTCTCATTGATTCCTGCAGTGCTACTTTTCACAATTCTCGGTTGAAGACATCAGTCACCTGTTGGACCACCAGGCTGGCAGAGCAGCTGGCAGCATCCCCCACGTCATCCCCAGCTGTGTTACACAGGCTCCTGCTCATCTCCCATTTCGAGGAAAAATGGCCAAGAGTTATTGATTGCAACTACACCGTTACAGATTGCGTTTTAACTCAGTGAGGTAAAATGCACCTCCAGAAAGGACTTTTTTAAGGAGCTCTGGTTTCTGAGCTGCTCAAAAGTTCAGGCAGGTTTCACACAGCAGCCAAAAATTCTCCCCGTGGGAGCGTGGTGCTGGATCAGCAACCAGAGACCTGCAGTGAGACAGATAAAGACCTGGGGACAATCAAACATCTCTCGCTTCAAACTCTGCTGCATTTCAGCTCAGCATCCGGCTGTCAACAGTGCCTAGGAGGGAAATTCACATGATTTGAAAGCGTTTTGTCTAACAAAGCTGAAAACCACTCTGTCTCACACGTGTTCTGCTTAGACTCCTGTCTGGAGGCAGCACCACAGTGACCAAACTGGCCCAAGAGATGGATCCAGGCAGCGACAGCTCTTTCATTCAGACTCTGAGACAAGTAAAACCGTGCACAAGAGAAGGCAGAAAAGCTTCTGCAGCAATTTGCGACACTTGTTTTGCATCCAGCTGTTAATTATGTTCCTTTCAGTGTAACAATCAGAGCTAATGGCTGCAGAGCAGACGGGAACACCAAATGAGCACAACCCTCCATGTACAGAGGAGCTCAAACAATGCAGAACTCCTACAACACTCCTAACCTCCTCCTAATCAAGCTTTTTGACCAAATCCAGGCTGTTTCTTCAAATTAAGCTCTCCCCAGAGCCCTGTGTTTCCAAAGGAAGATGTTCTGGTTCACTGCGTGAAGGCTTCTCATTGCAGGTTCCAGGTGTGGAAAGAAATTCCATCATTCCACAACCATCAGTGATTAATGAAACTATAGGAAATCCTAATTAAAAAATGAGTGGCAATGTTCTGTTAAGCTTTTCATGGGTAAGGGAACAAAAGGCTCTACTTTAACTGTGCTAAATTGTTATAGTTTCAGGTTTTTTGCAGATGTGTCTTATCAAAATTCATGGAATGGTTTGGGTTGGAAGAGACCTTAAAGATCAACCAGTTCCAATCCCCTGCCATGGGCAGAGACACCTTCCACTATCCTGGGTTGCTCCAAACCCCGTCCAACCTGGCCTTGGACACTGCCAGGGATAGAAATGCCATGGTGCACCCATAATTATTTGTAGGATTTTTTGAAGACCAGCCAAAGCTGCTCAGGTTAAAGACAAGAAAAAACCCATAACTCTTTAAATACAAATGGTACCTGTAAATAATTCTGGGAGTGGAACAAAAACTTACTATTTACAGCTGCAAAAGACCCTAATATTTGACATGTAGTGTTTAATGATTTTACCAAGAAACAGAAGGGATCACAGCTACTCCTCTGAAGATCCATATTCCACTCTTGGGCATTTACTCTATATTTTACCCACACCTCTATCCTTCGAGGATATATAAGCATATACTGTAGAAATATAAATTATTACCACAGGAGGAAGTTGCTTTCTCAAATAGGAATTTACCGTGTCTGGCTGGACACTTCTCATCCTGTCATGAACTGTTCATTGTTGCATTAAGACTCTTTTGATTAACTTATGCTTAAAAAGCCCTTTAGAATCTTGCTCCTGTTAGGACAGCCCAGGCAAGTCATCCTTTTTTGAGTCCTTAGCACCTGCAATGTAGGGTGAGCTGCAACCTGCCTGCTCCAGAGATGCAGGAAAAGCAGGAACACCAGTGCTGCCTGAATCCAGAATGCCAAGGGAAGCCTACCTTGCCATTCACACAACCCAGTTATGAATATCATATTGTACTTAAGCAAATAAAGTTCCTTCTTCCCTGGGGATCCATTCACTAGCAATTAACTATCACACATGGGGGAACTAACTAGAAACAGAGAGACATATACATATATTTCACAATTTCCTTTATAAAGGCAAATCCAAAACTGAATTAATCGAGCCGTGCTGGAAGGAAACTGTATTGACTAGAAAGGAAACCAAGGTGAAAACCGGCACAGTGTTGAAGAGGTTTTGTACTTGTCAGCCACACAGCTGAAGCTCTGGAAGAAAATGGTGATAAATGATGGGTGTAAAGCACTAAGATGTGTTGTGAACACTGGCTGGCACTGCCAGCCTGTGTAACCATCACAGTCCTCTGCAATGTGCAGCTGCATTTCAGCTATAAAAGCCACTAAAGCCTGCACCATTCACCTTTGACTGATTTTTGTAATTTTGCTCTCTCAGAGATGATATTGTGGAGAATTTATTTACGTTAAAATTAAATTCCTGAAAGCACTGGCAAACACACTAATAATGGCAGACTCTGCTACCCAAATTTGTGACGCCTTGTCACAAATGGTGTGCCAACAATGCTCTAAGACTCTTCATGAGGGCAGAGTAGAAAATTCTCGTGTTATGTATTAATGGAAAACAGCTGGGGAGCCAAAGGGGGGGAGGAAGGTGATCCACTGAGGCTGGATCTGGCCTGAACACTGCTGAAGTGACCTGAAACAGAAGAGGTAAAAGGTCACAAATTATCCTCAGCTGGAAGAGAGAAGAGAGGCCTCCTGTTTTCCTGTGGTGGGATGGGGCCTGTTGTGGCATTGTGTGTTTGTCATTTGAGTCTGAGAATAGGGCAGGCTATGTTTCCTGTGCAGTCTGCATTTTAAACCCAATATCACAGAGCAAAGATATATAGAAATACAGCATTCCAAAGGGGTAGGACAGACATGCAGACAGTCCCCTCTGCCGTACTTGACTTACTCAAGCTGAAACTCCCAACCACAAGTGCTGCATTATGATATGGCCAAGTGCAAGCTCCAAGGTAATCCAAATTCATAACATCTCCTCCAAAATCACAAACACTGTGAACTATCAAGGTATGGCAATTATGTCTTTTAAAAGCACAATAGCCCCTGCTCTGACATTCATGCTTATGGAAGGGTAAAAAAAAACGTATCTAAATTCTAAGCAGCTCGTTTAGTAAATCACATGGCAACATGTGCCTTTGCAGAATCAGGGTCCTCAACAGATTTCTCATTGGATCTGAGCATCAGAGAGAGATTTGAGTGAAGGACAAGTAATGGCATGCTTGATTTTCATCAGATTTTTGTAAGAGGGTAATAAGAAGGAGAAATTAAACCAGCATCCAATCGAGAAGGAAGAAGAATGATGAGGAGGACAGAGAGAGGCAGCCACATGTACAGATCCAGCTCAATTTTCCCTGCACTTACTCCATTGGCCTTGCTAAGAGCCTGGAAGTATATGCTGTAGCTTTTCAGGGGGGAAAGGGGAGCGTTCCAGTAGCCATTGTAGGTCTTGTTGTCACCCACGGTGAAGGGCTGTGTGACAGGAAGGTTGATGGGCTTCAGCTCGGCTGCAAAGTAGTGTGGAGAGTCCAGACTGGAGGCATTCTTGTAGCTCACTGGCACAGAGAAGCACTCAATGATGTCTGCAGCTCTGCGGGCTTTCTGCAGCTTCTCCTCCTTGACAACGAGTTGGTAGACGCTAGGAGGGAGAGAGAAAGGTGAGATTAGAGATCCCAGAGCCTTGAATGTCAGGAATCTTTCCAATGAAAGGACAAGAGTAAAGCAAAGTCAGAAACACACAGCTGAGGTGTCCCAGCAGGCACAGCTCCTGGCACACCAGTAGCAGTGGCAGTGGCCACTGAAAGCCATTGTGGGGGCAAGATGCTGGCCATGGGCTCTGTTGGTTTAATTGAGTAAGTCAGGATAAACCTTGGTGAAAGTCAGAGCAGATTTCAATCATGTCACTCTCTAGGAAAAGGAGTAACTAATAAAATATCCAGTCCAGAATGAATTTTTAATGTGCTGGATGTTGGGAAGCAGATGGTTTCTCCTGCAGCCACCAAAGTGAAACATGAACTGTTTGCTTGGGCCAAACGCTGACTGCAGTGGAGGAGAGCACGAGCAGGTGGCAATGGTGTCAGGTGCCTTTGGAAATAGTTTCAGGGTGCAAAAACCTGTTTAGGCCAAAAAGAATCTTCTAAGAACATCCCTTTTTTTGGCCTTCCCTCATATCTTGATGTCCACATAAGGACCTGCTGAGGCCCTGGCACAGGCTGGTGAAGCTGTGGCTGCCCCATCCCTGGGAATGTCCAAGGCCAGGCTGGACAGGGCTTGGAGCAACCTGGTCTGGTGGAAGGTGTCCCTGCCTGTGGCAGGGGGTTGGAACTGGATGGTCTGTAAGGTTCCTTCCAACCCAAACCATTCTGGGATTCTAGGTTCTCTTTTTGGGGTATCCTGTGACATAGAGTTCTCTAATTCCAAATGGCAAATATCCTTCTACCTTCTATCCCTCAAGGACTGTTTATGTACTGAGCAGGTGGCTTTACAGCTCTCTCAATCCACTTTTGTTTCAAGAAACAACAACTCCTCATATTCTCTCTGACTCTATGAAATGGTAATCCTTTTGGATTCCTGCTAAGCTTTTGGCCATTATGATATATAATAGCAATCTTGTTATTTCTGGCTTACTATTCCAGGCTCAAAGAGCCTGAAAAGGCATTCAAATGCAGTCTGTTTTTTTTTTTTTTCTTTCCTCCTCAGGCAGCTAACAAAGCCCTGGAGTTCGATGCTGCTACAGCCCAGGCAGGTTTACTGTCTGTTTAACACCACTCACACACTTGACAAAGAAAGATAGGGTTGCAGTCATTTTACTTCGTGTCAGGCTATTCAGATGTGCTGCCCTCACCTGTCTGTGTCAGGCTGGGCCTTTGTTCAGGCAGACAGGGGAGATCGATTCCAAGATTGGGACCAGCCCGCAGTGTATCATTGTCCCGGCTTTCACAGGCTCATTGTTGCAGAAAGATTGGTCTGGGAAATTTCTAGCATAACAATAGCTTATCAATGCTCCTGTGGGAAGCGGGCTTCTGGCACCTCCAGCACGGAGGAGTGAAAGAAGCCCCAGCTCCTGTTTGAATTCCCAGTTCCTGGGGCCCGTGGGGATCTGGCTCGTGCTCTGCTGACAGCGGGGCGGTCAGGGAGGCACTTGGAAACCATTTGGCTCCCACTGCTAGACACAATCCCAGCTAATCTGTACAAGCACGAGCAATTTATGAATTACTCAGTACTGAAGCTGTGCTTACACTGGCATTAGCTAATGTAGCAGGAGCACCAGCTGCATGGACTGCAGCCTTTAATGATGGCCCATCAGCGTTTTGGAAAGCTGTCCTCATCCTACAGTTCATCAGAGCCTTTAATAAAATATTTTAGACCTTCTCTGATATTTATGTTACAATTTCAAAAAGACAAAAACAGGTTTCCAAGCAACACTTTAAGTATTGTCATTGAGGATGTAGTGGGAGCTGTAAGCAAAAGCCTGTTCAATACAAACCCTCTCCTCATCTCAGCGATAGCAACTCTTACCGTGCTGGTTTGGCCACTGTTTACTGAGAGTGTACATTCGTATTCTGACCCTTCTCTCTGGCAATAATAATAATCTACACTGCTGGGAAAGTTTGTCATTTTGTTTGTCAGCCATGTGCAAAATTGTAGCTGCCACTTTTACAGACATTTGCCCCATGCCTTCTAACCTCAAAACGCATGGTTTCTGTTTCATCCAATCCTAAACACTTGCATTTTCTTCTTATAGAAAATGTTTCCTTTAGGTACATACACAAATTATGTATAGACATATATTAATCTCCTGTCATCCTACAAAGAGGCCAACAACTCCCTCATTCTCTCTCCCCAGCCCTGAGAGTGACACTCATTCTCTTGGTTATCCCACTTGCAAGCCATGAAACCATGGACTGTCTGTCTTTGAAGAAGGGGAGCTCTCAGGGACATGAACTGCCAGGTAACTGAACTCTTTCCCAAATCATTAGACCACTACAGACACTTTTTTTATCATGAGCAGGAGTTTTGACACATACAGAACCCAGTCACAGATCCTCTTCTGCCTCTATTCTCTCACATTTTCTCTTTCCCACTTAGCTATTAACATACTTCTTCCTTTCACAGGGATAACTCACATTTGTAGTTATCTGATAATTTACGTTTAATGTTTATTCTTTTGAAATTAATCAAGGTTCCTCTGGAAGCACAACAGTATGTTCATGAACATTCAGCTGGGGTGCAACAATTGTCCCATTTGTGTTCAAGTTAAAATCCTCTTCATCTCCTGCTCAAACCCTTCCTCCTTTTCCTTGGAACAGGTATCTGAGCTAGCACTGCTCTCACTGCTCCCTCTGCCTAAAAAAAACTCCTCTGGTGGCACTTAGGGTGGGGCACTGACTGCTCTCCTGGCATTTTTCTGCTTTATACCCCAGCTCACACTGACTGACACAGCACCCTCGGCTTTGCTTTGCCTGCTTGGCTTGGGGTCCTTCAGCCTCACTCTCTTCTCTGAGCCTGGTACGGGTCAAGAGGCCACTCTCAAAGGAAGTGGTCAAGCAGCCAAGAGTGTGTCTGAGTCCAAAGCTTACTTTGGGCTGAAGATTATCACTCTGAGGTCTGGTTCCCTTTCCAAATGGTTACTCCGGGTCTCACTTTCTGTTTTGATCCCAGTATCTTGATCCATCTAGACCCTCCAGAAGGGCAGGATTCCCAGTTCACCCCAGCAAGGACACAGAGTGCTACAGACTCTTTTTATTTTTTCCTATCACTGTTTTTGGGGGGTTTTTTTGAGTTATGCTTTTCTCCTCCTGTTTTGTTTACACCTAGGAGCAGAATTTCCCTGCCTGCCTTTAGGTCATTTTCAGAGACCAACTTCTCTGCATTAACCAGCGAAGTGCTGCAAAGCACAGCAAGTGCTTCCACACCTGCATTGAGGTGTGGAACAACTTGGAGCAAAACCCCACCAATCCGACACCCAAATGGAATTGCTGTGGGAATTCTGAGCAGAAAATGTCCAATTACCCACCCTAAAGTTTAGCAAGCCATCTGCATTACTACAATATTTCTCAAAGAGTAAAACTAATCCAACTTTGCTTCCAGAAGATGGAAACTTGAGGGGATACACCACAGTCCCCAAGATCGTGGTTGGTCACTGACTCAGGATAAACTTGGTGAGTAGGATCTGCCCTTTTGCCCTGAAAGAGCCCTTCAGCTGCACTCACATCTCTGGGTCAGGGCTGAGCAGGGTCTACCCTTTGCAGTTTGCTATCCCTGACAATTTTGTAACACCATTACAGCCAAGGGAAAGAAGGAGTAGTACTCCAAAAAGTGGTGCTGGAGGGAAGGATGAAAAAAGCAAGTGAGCAATGGAAATAAGGGAGGAGATCTCCAAACTCTTCTAATAGCTCTTTTTCCAGCTACCAGGCAGGCAGTAACGTGGATCTCCTGGGGCTCTCCCCAACTCAGGCTTCAAAGCTGCTGCTCCCAGCCAGTATCAGCTAACATGGCTTTCCTGGCAGGAATCAATACCTCGCTGCAAACGCCCAGCTGGAGACAAGTGTCAGTGTCATACATAGAAATGATATTAAAAGAGACAACAAAAACAGAGCGTTCAAACTCCTACATGAGATAACAACTTCAGTGCCAGTGAAATGAAAGATGACACAGCCACACTAACTCCTGCATTCCAGTTTTTAATGTCAGGACACATTTGGAAACACTGCAGTCAAACCCACACGTGTATGTGCTGCAGGGCAGTAGTAGCAGGGGGTTTGTGCTCCCAGTGCCACCCCAGCCCGGCTTTGTGCAGCCAAATAATGCTGCTGTCCCCGTACAAAACACCAGGGGACTGCTTTCCAAACATCCACAGGCTCTGCTCTCCAGAGAGCTCTCGAGGGATTCTCAAATCTGGGCCACAAAACAAATGCCTGACCTCCTAGAAGGCTGGAGAGCTGACTGCCCTGTGTGCAGCTGTACACTCTGATTAGAAAAGGAGGCCAAAACTGGGTTCCTTTATAAATTTCGAAGGTCTTATATAGATAAATCCACATCAATTTAATAGAAGCTTTTTAAGTTTTTGACAGCTCAGCTGTAAATCACTGATAAAAGCACCCACCATAATGGGCCACAGCACAAATGTTGTCTGCAGAGGAACAAAAGGTGCCCTTATCACCATCTACAAGGTAATTTTTTAAATGATGAGTTCCCTATTCAGCGTGAAAAAAATCAACGTTCTAAATCACAGCCCATTTCTGTGATGGAGATCTCTCTGCTTGCCTCAGGCTTCTCCTTTCCCTGCTCTTGATTTCTTTTTGAGGATGGACTGAGGCAACACTTGCCCACAAATTAAGTATTTAGATCAGTGTCAAATTCTGAATGTAGGATGTGCAGGAATGTGGGGAGGAAAAGCCGAGTCAGAGCTCTCCATAAAGCATCCAGCGTCTGGCCTGGGCATTTCGGTATCCTGACACATCAACAAGGTAAAACCTTCACTATACCCTTGATACTGATGGGGCAGGAAAAGGAATATAATTTCTTTGTAACCCTACAGTGATCCATTCGCCTGAATTATTAAAGCTTAAAAGAAACAATGTTTCAGCAGCTGAGTACTCCCTCTGGACCAATCTCGTTATTAAACTTTCCTCCACATCATATAAAGATTTAATATATTTTCACTTAACACATAAATTTATTATCAGCTGTATATTATTTCTAATATTATTTTCTCCCAGGGACCAAAAATAAGTGGCAATTAGTACAGTTTGATCTTGTAGTGCATTTTTTTAGCAGACTACTGCGAGCAGGTTTTGTTGTTCATCCTACAGAGAACAGGAACTTCCCACTTCTAGCTCAAATGAACACATTCCTTTCAGAAAAACTGTTTGATAGGCTACAGGAAATAAGAGAGTAGTGGTTTCCTTGTTAGTGGCTATTTTAATTCAAAGAATCAAGGACAAAAAGGAGCAAATGAAGGAAGGATAGAAAAGATTTGCACCTCCCCATGTGGGATGTAGCAGCTGACATGGAGCTGGACGTTGAATTTCCACTCCTGCACATATTCTATGGAAGGAACAGATCCAACTCTTCCAAAAAGGCTATGAAAACCCATGAAAATAAACCCCAAATCCTGTCTGATCCATCCACAGGGGTCAGTGCTGCACAGAGGTAAAGACAAGGTGTTGGCAGCACATGAACAGGGACAGAGGTACAATAAGTAGAGGGACCAACAACCACTTCAGCTTCTTTTCCTTTATCCATCTACAGATACTGAGCACTTTTCCTTTATCCATCTACAGATACTGAGCACTTTTCCTTTATCCATCTACAGATACTGAGCAGCAGCTTTTTTTATCATTTGATTATTCCATGTAACTTATGATCCTGTTAAATTTGGTTGAGCCAATGTAAGTATATCTGTGTACATCCATGAAGGTTCATCACATTTATTCTGACAGTATGGAGCCATCTCCCAGGATACTGGAATGGGAGAGGGTTTGATGTGTTGCCTGACACCCACATTTAGAATTCAGATTAGCCATTGGATGTGCAGATGCTTGTTTTATGGCCAAGCTGCCTTCAGTGATGCACGCTGAGACAGAAGAATAGCATCAACATCTTTATTTCCCCCTCTTAAAGATACCGAGATAGAAGCCTGAATTCTGCCACAGAGATAATAATAAATAAAATAATGGGAAATTTAAAGAAAGGTACTCCATATATCAGTACTCTATATAGTTTATCCTAAAAGATTGTGACATTAAACTGTGAGCAAGATCCTTCTCATGGTGTGCCTGCAGCCCCACCATGAACCTGCACACAGGGGATTTTGTAAAACATTCAACCCAAACCAAGCCTAAAAAGCTTTATATAGCCTACATTCTCCTAAAATGTACATGAACTAAAGGGACAGCTGCCCTAAAAGGCTGATGCTGAGACTCACTGCTCTGAGCACCCACTGCAGCACTGCTTTCCTTGGGCTCCAAGGGTGAATAGCTCCTGACCAGGCACCTCCTGCAAACGTTCAGGCACCCAAAAGTCGGCTCCACAGACAGTTTCCAAGTGCACAAAGTTTTCTGGGTGCAAACAGGTGCCAATATATTCCTAGAATTGAGTTACTGCCTTCACATATTCTAAAATGTCACCCTCAGTACCTCCAAAAGCATTTTTAATCAGAAGCTCTGAAACTAATCTACAAAACATAATGAACTGCGTTTCACAGACACCTAGGACGCACTGACAGGACCCAGTGCTCCGTTCTGCAATTTTCTGTCTATTTAAGAACTGATTCTAACACATTACAATCAATTAAAGATTGCTACTGTTTCCACTGCACTCTGGAACAGCTCCATGCAGAATACAACCTGCTGAAGTGAAGGTTTGCTTTCAATAAACAGTTTCATGCAGAAAATAGGGGAAAAAAAGAGATTGTTCTACAGTGTCATCTTCTGGAATATGCTTGGCTATTTCAAAGACTTAAAAAGTAGCCCATTATGAATATTGGGCTGCACTGTCATCAATCAGCTTGCTCGCATCTGCAAAGCATTCACAAAAATAAAGCTGGTAATAGTGATGCTACTTGAGGAAATAGTCTCTCATATTGCAAAGTTATTCACACCAGAGCCTTCATTTCGAAGTTATTTTTGCGTGTTCTTTTAACAGTCATTTAAATTAAACAACTCTTCTACTACATTCACTGAAGTTGAAGAATACCAAAGAAAATATTCAAATTCAGCCAAATTTGTAAAAAATGGCATAGGAAGAAGAGATGGTAATTACTGCCATTGCTATGAAAAAAACCTGCTGAGATGGAGCCAATAATGATGAAATCCATTTAATAATCAAGAAGGCTGGGAAAAGAGTCTCTTCACATTTTCTTCCACTCTCATATTCAGCTCAGTGCTCCAGATTTACTACCAGGGCATGTCAGACCCTGAAATTCATGAAACAAAAGGTAGCGATTTCACACTTGGATAAAACCATTTGGAGTCAGGCTTTTCACATGGGCATTCTTTTATCACTAAATTTTCAAGCTTTGTTAAATTTCCCTCGTGATTGAAATGGCCTCTAGAAAAAGTGAGGAAGTTTAATGACTGCATGGTCCCTGCATAGGAGAGAGACACGGGCCTGTGTTGTCCCCAGCCAGCAGCAGGAGCTGTGATGAGCTGCCTGTGGGACAGGCAGTGGCATCTATTTCAGGAACTGTGCACTGTGTCAAGGCTGAAAAAAACCAGCAAACCCAAACAAAATGTTTGTATTTGCAGAAAAGCACCCTGCCAGTGGCACTCTAACAAACGCTGTCTGTGGCCAGGATACTTTGTCTGACATTCCTTTGCAGTCTCACTGCAGCAGCACCTACAACTCCCAGAGCTGAAAAAATGAAAACTCTATTGGAAGGTGTGTATAGGGGTGTGTTTGTTTGTTTGTGAGTCGCTTGGGGTTTTTGGGTTTTTGGTGGTGGTTAGGTGGGGTTTTTTTGTAGAAGAACTGACAATGTAATGTCAAATGTTCCATGACCTTCCTAGTTTTCATCCTGACAGACCCCTCAGGTACAATAATAATTATCCCACTGTTGCAGATACATAAACAGTGGCATGGGGCATGTGACTCTGCCTGATTTCACAGTATCAGTTGTATGTAAACAAATCCACACTTTCTTGTCCAATATTCCTCCATCCACCCACCAGCCAATATGTCCTGTCTAAAGGAGTCTGGAGCACCCAGCCCGAACACATGCTACTCCTACCAAATCTTTCAAATCGGGAAAAAGAGGAGAAAAATGTGACTTCTGGGCATCACTAGAGATGGGACCTGCAGCAATGGAAGAGGAGCAGACAGTGCTGAGTAAGAGGTGCTTGGAGACTGGCTCTGTCTTAAAATTGCAGCACAAAAAATATGGGAACAGAACCATAAACACCAGTAACAACATTGTGCCAATAGTGATGGTTTAAATAATGGAGCTCTGAGCAACCTGGTCTAGTGGAAGGTGTCCCTGCCCATGGCAGGGGGTTGGAAATGAGGGAACTTTAAGGTCCCTTCAGCCCAAACCACCATTCCATGATTCTATATGAGCACATCTAAACACCCCTGCGTGCACCTATGTGTGTACCTACATAAATACATCTGTTAAAACCAGTGTTTCCAACCTCGTAATGTTCCACCCACCATGACTCTTCTCTGACTGAAGAGGCCACGACACTCATGGAAAGGTATCAAAAAATCCAAATATTCCCATATAGCTCTGAGCAACTCTGACCATCACCACAGCACCTGTCCACAGCAAACAGAAACGTGGCAACACGCACAAAACCTAAGGAGTTGTCCAAAATACAACTGTATTCACTGACCATAAAGAAGGATTTGTGTACTTAAAAGGCCATTTTCCTCAGCTGTATCATTTGGCCTCATCAAAGATGCAATTCATACTCACAGAATGACCATCCCCTGCCCACCAGAACACTGCTCCTGCATCTGTTTACTTGTACATATGTCGTATTACTGGTACTCTCTTAAATGCTTTAAATTCTCTATTTAATCTTCTGGGAAGTAAGCAATTAAAAAGCAAAGAACCAGAGGGCATTTCAAAGCTCTGTGTTCCATTATCTCGACCATCTCCATAAGCCTGGCCTGGCTTGCAACCCAGATTAGCCACAATAGCTGCTGTTCCCCAGTGGAACTGGCCCTGTCCCTCTCTCCAGTTCTGTGCTATTTTCTGCTGGCAGATTAAAGATAATGAGTGCAGACAGATACAGCTTTCGCTGCAACAGGAGCTGATGTGAGCGGCTTTGGAGGTGTTTCTCCCCTCCCGAGCCACCTGCCATCTGTTTCATCTACAAAAAAACCACGCCAAACCCAACCTCTGTTTTGTTAATGTTGCTTTGTATTAAACAGGCATCGCTGACTGAGGTCCTGTCATCCTCAGCGAGTGCTGGTTTAAGACCAGGAGGATGTTTCAAGGACAAGAAGAGCCAAAGTGGTTCTTGAACAACCTGGAGGGCAAGGAGAGACCATGGCACGCACTTACTGGGACTGTCCAGAACCTTCTGCCATGTCCTTCATAAAACCAGCAGCTTGAACAAGAGGATGGGGATATTTGCACATATTCTCAGTCAGAATTCATTTGGGTTTTTCCAATGGCTTCCATCACACTAGGTTCATTTGGATGCAGAAATAATCTAGCTGGGAATTCAAGCTTCCTCTGCCTTTTCCACATCTGCAGCTACCAGACTTTTCAGGGAAAACCCACACAGAAGAATCTGCTGTCTTTCTTAAGAGAGAGCACTAGAAAACACTAGAAAAATACTTTTATTGGTGTCATGTCTGTTTGGATATTTTTTAAATTAAAAGGCTAAGAAAAACACTAGAAAAAAAAGAGGGAACTTGCTCTGTTTACAACCTTCTGATAAAATTCATTACTCAACAAGGCCCGTGCAGTCAGGTAACTACTCCCAGTCCTCTGGTCAATGTGCAATGATGATGAGCTCTCCTGGGGAAGGCTACCACAGATTTTCAGCACCTGAAGCTGCAGGAGTATCCACCAGCTTCTCTCCACCTTTTCTGCACATGTTTTGCTTTTCAGAAAGAGCAAAGTTTTCATGCGTCTGACACCAGGGAGAGATCTGAAATGGTGCCTTCACTACAACATCTCCTGCCCCAGAATGAAGGGAAATTGAGGACAGAGGAAGGGGAGTGGGAAAGTCCCAAGGATAAGAACTCCTCTGCAGCAATCCTTCCATAAACACCTCCCACCCCCACCACAGTGGGAATGGGACAGATTTAAACACTAGGAGATTGTGTCTGACAATCCTGCAGTTCACCAGCTGCCTTCAAAACTAAGAGTATTTTTTACAGAAGAGAAAACATTACACGTAGGCTGTATCCTTTGACAGAAAAAAAGCCCTCAATCTGCATCAACATCAGCTCCTGCACTTCCTTAGGGATCTTTCAAGGCAGACTACAAGGGTTGCCAGCATTTCCTCCTCTTTTACTGTTTGACTTTCCCACTAGAAATACTCCTCATTCTGCCTCTCTCCTCACCTTTTGCATCATGACTACTTTGAATTACACCCGTCCTGCTTCCCCTTCCTTTTGCACTGCAAGCAAATCCTTCACCATTCCTAGCTCTCTGCCTTTTGCTTTGGAAAACCACTGTGCAAGGAAAGCTGAAATTATGGGAAGGCAGAGGAGCATCATGGCTGCAGAGGTTTATTCCTGAGAATTGTCTGGCTGCATTTAAGATAATCCCATCATTCCATCTGCATCCCACGCGCTGGTGAAGCAACCCCATTTTCTAGTTCCAAGAAATTATGCATTCATTATGGAGGAAATTAACACCTCAAAGCAAACTATAATTAGGAATTCTTCAATTCAGTTTATGCTTTTTCAATTAGGCGCTCTATAATTTTAATCACGGGAGCATTAACATGTTTCCGGAATTTATATACCTGTAGTATAATTAAATCCTGAAATGCCTTAGTCTGCAACAGCAAAGCAGAGCTTGCTCATCTTGCCTTTTATTGTGTTTTTGTGTTATTACAGACACATCGAGGGGCACCTGCTTCTGTAAACATCTCCTGCCATGTGCAGCAGAGAAGGGCCCAGAAGAGCCTGGCCACTGCTCCTGAGGGGTGGACAATTGCCAGGGACTTGTGCTCAGACTCATCCCTTCTCATTTTAAGTGCCTTAAGGAGCTGCTTCAATTAAGTAAATCATCCTTGGTGATCCTTCAAAAAAGCCAAGGTCCCACCCCTGAGCAGCTGTGGCCCAGCTCAGTTCATTCCATCAAAGGGTCTGATCCAAAAGCTCTCACGGGCTTGGCACTGCATCTCCTGGAAGTCAGAGTTTCTGATTTTTAAAATCTTTCATGTTGTTTGTGATTACCCTTTCATTCTGTGACAACAGGGAAGGAGCACAGTGGCTCTGAGAGCTGTGAAGCAAAGAGATGTGTTGGGAAAAGAAACCCTCAAACTGGCAACCGTGGGTATTTTCTCCTGTCCCCTCATCTAACTGGCTGACAGGTTGATGTGAGGAAATGGCCATCAATTTGTGAATCTCAGCTTAAAGCTCAGAATTCATTAACCTGTTGGTTGCTGGAATTAAATCTGACAGTTTACACAGTCAGCATAAAAGATTTATGCAAAAACCCTCCTTTCCCCTACTCACTATCCTCAGGTCTTCATAACACTACAAAGTGTTAGCAGAAGCCTCCCTGTGGCACTAATAAAATGCTGCTTGACACCGAAGAATTGGCTCCACGTGTAATTTGATTGTTAAAATATTACCATTCAAATAGACACCAATTTTATGCCTCTCCTCTCCCATTCCTGTCCCCTGCCAAAGCTCCCTGTGGAATGGTCAAAGATACAGCAGGTCACCCAGGCTCTGAAAATGGCTGTGGCTCTGATAGATGGCAAAAGGCAGATTTGTGACCCTTTAGGGGACTGAGTCTCAACTGGACAGTGTGCTGATCCAGTAGGAAAATGCATTTCCTGTACCAGATGAGAAAATTGACCCAAAATGCCCTTTAGCCTCACTTTTTGGGGCTAACACCTGACTCTTCAGGGGAACTAAACAAAACCTTTAAACCCCTATTCAACTAATTCTGCCATGTTGCATAAAAGACTAAATATTCCTTCCTGATACTCTTGGTTGTACCTTACATACCTGTATCTCCATTTTGCTTTTCTCCTCATACAATAGGCAAAGCACCTCTAATATTAATAATTTCAAGTACACGATGCCTTTCACCCAAATTCTCATTTTCCTTCTCTCACATTCACACACTGTTAAAGAAAATGTAGATCTGGTTTATCTCTAAGAAGAAACTTCATTTACCTTCAAACTCTTAGCTAAATTGAAGGCAGAATGTCAGGAGGGAGAAACTCAGCTTGAATGATTTCAGAACAATATCCCTGAGGTATATTATAGGAGATGTTAATTAATACAGATAATTAGTCTTATAATATCAGAAGCCTAGATTGATAATCTCATTTCTCATTAAATACTACAAAATTAAAAGATCTAAAGTGACGGCTGCTTGCCCTGTATTCAATCAACCAACTCACGTGATGCAGACATTTAAATATGAGCTTAGAAAAAGCAGAGCAGAAATTTCCTTTTCCAAGTACTAAGAACGTGCCTATCAAGGGAATCTAACTTTCTGAATTACCAAGGGCATGATAATTTCACCCTTAGCACCCTTTTTATTGTTTTGCTGCTCCTTTGCTCCTTCACTCCAGTTTGTATTTCCACGTACAAGGTACACTGCGTGGGAGTTTTGAGAACAAGAAATTGCCACCCTTTTCTGGCATTAATGAATTAATTATCAGCATAAATGCCTGAGGCAGGCTCATGTGATGCCACTAAGAAGCTGCAAAGCAGAGATCTGAGCAGCAATGCTCCCTCTCTAGCAATCTACACACCGAAGTCACCATCGGCAAAACAAAACAAAAGCACCAGCAAATACTGTGAATTTATAGTTTCTCCACCACAGAATCAAGGTCACTGGGCTTGCAAACCACTCCTTTGTAAGAACTACTGTGCAGTAAAGGCAAAATCAGACTAAGGATGCCGGGGGAGGGATGCAGGAAAGGCAAGCTCAGGATGGACAGATAATGCCCAACATTACAGAAAATAAAGAATTACCTGGAGATTTAATTTCTGGCCTGTGGCTCCAAATTTTCTCCATTTTTACTCTGTTGCAGATAGAAAGGCAAGTTTCGGCTACTTTCATTTCTCCAACATAAAATGGAAGCAACACCATGGCCCTTCCTCCCAGGAAAGTTTTACTCATTATTGCATATAGGATTATTTAAGTGCACAGATACATCCTACAGAATTTTTTCCTGGGAGAATAGCTTGAGCATAAAACCAGAAAAAAACCCCCACTATTCTTAGGTGTTCTGTTAAATAACACTACAGCTGTTTTCTCTTAATTTTTTTAGCATCATGTAGAACAAAAATTGCCTTTATTTCATGCTTGGAAGATCAAGAATCAAATAATAATACTCAAGTGTAATATGGGGCTTGGTCTATAGAAATTAATTTCTCCTTCTGGCTGGCTGTTGCTATGAAAATATTAATTTCACCTTGGCTCAGTACTTCTTAATATATTTTAAATATTTAAACTCTCTTCTCTTATTCAGATTTCCTTATTTCCTTTGAGATGTACGTTAATAAACTGACCCATCTGTACCTGTGTGCTGGCAGCACACAAAAGAATATCACAGATTATTTACTGACACACCTCTGAGAACTGCAGGAAGAGAGAGAGACTAAATCCATATTTCTCCAACAGAAAAGTTTTGTATTTCCTGAACCCCACCCCAAAATAATTGCAGGCTCTTCTCGAATGTCCTTCTGCAGTGTCCTACAGCTCCCCCACGCAGAGCAGGGTATTGACAAGGCAATCACACCTAAGGGGAGCATTTATCTAAACTCTGAAATCCTCAGAACTCAAATATGCTCTGGAAATTTGATTTGCTCTATAACAGTAGCATAGGTAGATTGATAGAACCAACTGCGTGCTAATAAAGCAGATGGACTTTCAAACATCCAACACACAAAATCCAGCCCGCTGGACATGTCCTGCAGGCAAAACCCCTCACAGCGGTATTTCCAAGCTGAGAGTGGGATATAAATTCTCAAACAGAGGTCTAAAGATGTCATATGTGAATAATCTATGAAGGACTAACTCAGCTCTCTTGACAGTAACAGATTCAAAGGCAGAAATATCCTCAAAATCACACTGGAGCTTTTCAGGAAAGAGTTGAGGAGTAAAGATTGAGAACACTTGCATTCTTCCTTCCTCTTGTGAATGTATTATAGATGAATGTCAGCCTCCAGCAAATCAATCATAGCACCATTCACAGGGTTTAGATTGATATAAGAACACCTAAAAGTTATTTTTAAAGGGCAGTGTGGAGTCAAACTCTGCAGGTTATACCACGAAAAATAACAGCAAAAATGAAACGCCTGTGCCGCAAGGGAGAATATTTCTGCTTGCTGAGGCTTCACCTTTCTTTTGGCAATAGGACAAAATAGATCAAAAAATATCTAAGTTTATATTAATCCTATTAGATCGCATGAAAGCATCCTCATTGTTATCTATAGATCGTTAACAACGCCGAGTTAATGACTGTTACGTTTATAAACAGCCACACTTAAATTATTTATCATCAGCGCTGGGGAACATCAGAAGGGTCTTAATGCTGAAGGTGACTTTGGATTTGGTGTACCTGCATTTCAGATGAATGAAAATACAATTAATCTTATCTTAAATATCCTTCGGTATTATTCCGAAGATGTTCTTGCAGCCCATGCTCCACCTCTGTGCAAGAGTAGAATGAAATACCTCAAGACCAAGTACAAATATTACCTTACAGTCACACCCCTACGTGTTCTCCAACTCCCCATCCCCTGAACAGAAGAGGAAATAGTAGAATAATTACTGCCTATTCATTGTTTTTCATCTTCACAGTTTGGAAGGACTACAATAAAAACTGGAGAATTGCAGAGCAGAAATTGTCAGGTTGGTGGGATAAGGGGTCAACCTACTGCTGCCCAGAGAAAGCTCTGAACAGCAGAGTTTTTGTAAGAAGGTGTGAGGAAGATCTACTTCAGATTCCTTTCAGGAGCTGCTTCAGCCCCATCTGAGGCAGGCTGGGAGATGAAGGGTCAGCGTGCAAGGGGGAAGGGATCGAGGAAAGCACGGTCACATCCACCAGGGAGGCCAGGAGAAGGCACCCCACCAGGATTTACATTGTACAGGATCCTCTGCACCATCTCACTGCTGTGCTCAGTCCTTTGTCTCAAATCTCTGCTTGCCTCAACGCCTTCAGCACCTGGACAGAGCATGGCATCACACTAAGAAGGAATTAATAACAGACAAATACACCCCACACAACCAAAAGGTAGAACACCTCACCAGACAACAGCAAAGAGGATACATTTGATCTCAGCTGAATGAATAAAACACACTGAGGAGGAAAAACCACCTCATTCTTGTGTGTTAAGGGTGCCACAAGCAGCTCACAATATGTTATTCATGTGTTATTCTTTTGATCTCCCTCTGAGGGAATGGGACCTGCTTCTGGAAATGGTATTTTGAGTGAATTTCACAAATTGGGCAGTGTGCAGAACAGACTGAAAGAAAAGGGAAGAGGTTGGGAAAATTGAAGCTTGAAATAATTGGGTGTATTAAGGTTAGCCTAAGAATAGTCTGGATGGTTATCCAGAAGAAGGTATTCCCACATTCTGAGCCTGTCAGAGTTAATAAATAGCTAAAACTCTCCCCAAGACTCCCTCCCCCTTACTACCCCTGCCCTTCTGTTTTTCATGCACACATCTGTAAGTCAATGAAATGGACTCATTATAGGAAATAATTTTATCACTTAGATGTGGCATGCACTCTCTGCAAACGTGTGTAATAGGCTACAATGCAATTAGAGAAATCAGAACGAAAATTTACAAAAAATCTCTACCAATTTTATGTACAGATGCATTTGCTGGAAAAGGCATTATTCACTGAATGCAGTTAAAGTGCAGTAAATTGACTTTGAGAAAAATCACAAGACTTTTCAATAAAAAGACAAAATAGCAACACTGCTAAGACAGCAGGTGGTAAAATGAGATACAGGAATGTTCCCCCATACGAAGAAATAAAACAAAACAAAGCTGTGTGATTTTACTGCTCTTTTCCAGCAGAAAAACATCCCTAAAGGACTCAGGAAACAGGCTCCTAAATCTGCTCATATGGAGTACCAGAGATTGAAAGGCAAACTTTGAGACACATTACTCAGAAACACTAGAAAAGGGATGGTGCTTAGTCTTAAAAGAACAGATTTTTTTTTTTTTTTTTTTTTTTTTTTTTTGTTTGAGCCTGTCAATGTAATTTGGGGCCAAGCCACAACACAATTGGGGAACCACCAGCTGACACAGGATCTTTAATTAAATCCAGTAGTTTGCATCTGGAGCAATTTGTTCCTGAATACTTAGTGGGCATCCTTCAAAAGCAGTAAGAACCTGTCAGTGGGACACAGAAACCCAAGCATTATGAAAGAAGGAACTGTGGTGTATTTAAGATAACACCCATGGGAAAAACTTGAAGAGTCTCTTGTGAAAACTGGAGGTAAAAGCTTGAAGATCCCACAGGGAGGTAATGGATACCTGCCGGACCCCTCTACAAGGCAGGACCCACTGTTTTTGTGAGTGACTCCAATTGCTGCTGTCAGCAGAGGAGCCTGGCAGGATGAGTGGCAGGATGAAGGAGCAGCTGGCACTTCTGCCAGCAGCAGATAAAGCAGTGTGGGCTCAGAAGGGAAATTTGTTCATCTGTGCTGGTGCCTTGCACCAAACATAAATTCCCTGAGGTGGAACAGAGTGATGAGAGAACTCTAAGTCAGGGAGCAACCCGCAGGTGAGTATCCCACATCAGCATCTCAGCGTTCAGAGCAGGACCCAGCTCAGAGAGGCAGCAATGTTGCTATTCCGTGGGTGCCTGGGCAGCTCCCTGCCCCTCAATGACCAGGGAAGGGATGGCACCCCTGTACTTGGTGCTGGTGAGGTCGCACCTTGAGTCCTGTGTCCCGTTCTGGCCCCTCACTGCAAGAAAGACTTTGAGGGGCTGGAGTGTGTCCAGAGAAGGGAATGGAGCTGGGGAAGGGGCTGGAGAGCCAGTCATGTGAGGAGCCGCTGGAGTTGTTTAACCTGGAGAAAAAGAGGCTTGGGGGGACCTTCTGGCTCTCTGAAACTCCCTGACAGGAGGGGGCAGCCAAGTCAGGGTTGGGCTCTGCGCCAAGGGAACAAGGGACAGGACAAGAAGAAATGGCCTCAAGCTGTGCCAGGGGAGGTTCAGGTTGGACGTCAGGAGGAATTTCTTCACAGGAAGGGTGGTCAGGCATCGGAAGGGGGTGCCCACAGAAGTGGTGGGGTCACCATCCCTGGAGGTGTTCCAAGAAATTACTGAAGATGGCACTCAGTGCTCTGGGCTGGTTGACAAGGTGGTGAGTGGTAAAAGGCTGGACTTGAAGGTCTTGGAGGTCTTTTCCAACCTTAATGATTCTGTGTTTCTGTAAATCCTCTACTCTGCAGCAGGACCTGCTCATCTACGTTAGCAAAGCCTTGCTAAACCAGAATTCCTTTTTCCTGGACTAAATTACTGCCTCACTGCACAGCCAGCCCAGCAGCACAGCTGGAGAAGTGTTAAATCCAGAAACTAAGCAGAAACACCCACAAGCATTAACCACAGGCATTCCTGCAAGAGTTACCAGCAGGCCTTGGTCACCATGGAAGAGAGGGCAGGATGGAGCCCTGGAGCCTCCTCCACCCTCATGTGGGGATTCTCAGTACCCAGCTCCACATCCCGCTGCACTCCAGCACTGCAGAGGCATTTGAAGTGATGCTGGGAGGGTAATAATCCCAGGAGTGCCAGCAGCAATCCTTCCTGGAGGTTAACAGCGGGAGGCAAGGAGGCTGAAGCATTCATGAAAGGAGACTATGAAAGGCAGAATCAACAGCTGAGCTGGCCTTTTAGTCAGCACTTGCTTTCAGCAGCTCCATTATCAGAGGAGAATGAGAGAGGAGTGAGGGAAGCCTGGGGAGGAAGGAGAAGGGGGGAAGTGTGAAAAGAAAAGACAAAACACCTACCTGACAGGTGCTCCCCGGGACTGAGCAGGCTTCAGCATGACAGTGATGGTGGTGTCAGTCTCGTTGAGGGGAGAGTCCGTGTCGTACTCCGGCATGGACGGTGCTGCAGCAGAACAAAGAAACATGCTCATTATGCACCAGCTACTGCTTTTGGTAGTGATGGCAACATTATATTCACATTTCTCAAACAAAATATCAAAATACTTCCCAGTGTTATGACCAGAATGACCAAAACTGCTTAAATATTTGTGCACTCTTTTTCTGTTCCAATTTAATGGGAATCGGACAATCTTCAAGCTGGCTTTAAAAATCCTATCTTGAATCATTAATCCTTTGAGATGGGATCATTCCTTCAGTTTTAAAGGTGAGGAAAGAAAACTGCATAGACATTATAAAAAACCCCAAAGTATTAGGATGAGTGAATAAGTGGTAGAGTTAAGAAAAGCACCCCTGAATCCTGAATCTTGTTCCCTGTTCTGATCAGTGGATTAGTCCCCTCACATGTTAAGATTTTTTAATATACAGACTTAAGCTGTGTCCCCTTGATTAGCTGGAGGGTGTGCTAAGAAGCACAACAGATTAAAAGAGAGAAGCACAAACTATCTGCCAAACCCAGGACGTTTCACCCCGGTGCTTTAGTGCTGCTGACTCAACAGGCAGCTGCAGAGATCCCAGTGCCACCCCCGGGCAGTGCCCAGCCATGGCATCCCCTTCTCTGATGTGTTTCCCCAAGCAATACAGAAACCCACCGAATAAAAACCCACTCAGCCAAACTCTTGTTTCTCCTTCTGCTTTGTTATCTTCTCTTAGGACCATTCCATGAAAGTAGGACAGCTTTCCTTAGGAAATTTATTTTACTTATTACATCACGTCTTCCTTCCCCAGGAGCAGGCATCTGCTTGGGACAAGTTTTACTGCTGAAGACCTGAAGGGATCCTGAGGTCAGAGCAGCACCAAATTTGTTCCAAAGATGCAGGTTTTGCTGGAATAACTTTAAACTATAAAGCAAACAGAAGAATTCACACAGTAGTTCATCTGTAGCCCACAAGGGCAAGCTGCATTGTGGGGGATCCCATATTTAATCCTCTCATAGTGAGAGAATGGAATCACATAGTGATTTCCACTGTAATCCTGTTTACAATCAGGATTTTTATCTAAATGCCTGGAAACTGTCAAGAATGGGGGCTGCTATTATCAGCTCAGCTGCTGGCTTCCCTGTCAATAAGCTGGGAATACGTTCAGAATGAATGTCAACAGCTTAAGAAGGATTTCTCTGGAACAAGGTGCTCTGCATCAAGGGGAAGCAGTGACTCATTGAAAGGAGACTCGTCACCAGTGGTCTTCTACACCAGAGATCACTGGAGATGCCAGAGATCACAGAATGGTTTGGGTTGGAAGAGGTCTTAAAGATCATCCAGTTCCAACCCCCTGCCCTGGGCAGGGACATGTTCCACCAGCCCAGGTTGCTCCAAGCCCTCTCCAAACTGGACTTGGGCACTTCCAGGGATGGGGAAGCCACAGCTTCTCTGGGCACCCTGTGCCAGGGCCTCCCCACCCTCACAGTGAAGGATTTCTTCATAACATCCAACCTAACCCTGCCCTCTTTCATGTTAAAACCATTCCCCCTTGTCCTGTCCCTCCAGGCCCTTGTCCCAAGTCCCTCTCCAGCTCCCTTGGAGCCCCTTTAGGCACTGCTGTAGAAGGCTACAATAAGGTCACCCCAGAGCCTTCTCCAGGTGAGCACTCCCAGCTCTCCCAGCCTGGCTCCAGAGCAGAGGGGCTCCAGCCCCCAGAGCATCTCCGTGGCCTCCTCTGCACTTGATCCAACAGCTCCATGTCCTTCCTGTGCTGAGGACCCCAGAGCTGCTTTCAGTGCTCCAGGTGAGGTCTCGTGAGGGCAGAGGAGAGGAGAAAAATCCCCTCTCTCGACCTGCTGGCCACGATGGCACAGCAGGAATTGCTGAGCCCCTGCTCTGGCCAGGGGACGGTGCTACAGCACAGCTTAGTGCACCCACACAAACAAATCCACTCACACACTGCTACAGCACAGGTGTCTGCCCGTTTGAAAAAAAAATACAGCCTCACAAGGACATTCCTGTCAATGCAAAAATCCTTCTTCTCCCTAATAACCTCGTGGCTGCCTCTTAGAGCAAGTTTAATGGTAATTTTCAGATTATTTGGCAAATGTATCAAAAACTTGACCACGCAATGAGATAATCCAATGTCAGAGACTACCCAAATGCTTGCATGGAGTTTGTTACCACCTATTGAGAGCCAGATATTTGGAAGATGGGGGGGTAAAAAGTCAATAAACCAAGCTCAGTGTGCATATAGTTGGTCCTCATGCAGGCTGCTAACACAATTTGAGCACTCATGGGTTAATAAAATGCAAAGAAATGGAATCAGAGGGGAAAAGCCCCCAAACCATTGCTGTGGTTTTTTATTTCTCTGGTTGCAAGGGAATAAAGTGCACACTGTGCTGCCCCTTCACAGCAGGGCTGCAGAAACCCCAACAGCTTGTGGAGCTGTTTGGACACTTAATGGCTTTTACTTCAAGTGATTTGGGGCTTTAGTGCTAAATGTGAAAGGTTCAACCCCTGAGCAGAGGGAAGGGAAACACTTTGCTTCCTTAAAATTTACCCTGTCACTTATGGCTCACAACTTGCTATTATTAACCGATTTTGAAACAGGGCAGTGGAAAAATCTATACTGTAGTGCACTCTTTTCTACAGTAACCAGCCATAATTTCAAGCTATACCAGAGCCCTGAATGTTCCAGACGTTTATTTTGACTTTACTGAAAAAATAGTTAAAATAGTGCAAAAAATGACAGCTTTTCTCTCTGTTAGAGAGCCTATTTTAGTGCTATCAACTAAATATTAAAATTCACGTTTATCTGCCCAATACCACCACTACCAACCCTTTATCCATATATTTTTAGCCTGTTTCCTCTTTTTTTTTTTCACACCTTCCCTTTGCCATGCCTCCTTATTTTAGTGCCTTTCATATTCTTGTCTGCCTCAAGCCCTCCCTCTGCTCTTACTCATAAAAAACCCCAAGGAAAACAGCTTTCCTCCTTTATTTTTAGTCTCTTTGCACTATTAATTCCAATACTTCATTACATCCATTTTGGTACATCCTGAAAATAAAAACCACATTATGGAAGGAGCTTCCCCAGCCAGGCAGATAATGCTAACAATAATTACTGTAGGGGTAGTTCATTTGTAGAACTAATGATGATTCTCATTTAAAATGCTCCACAGATATCCAGGGATATTTAGGGCACCCACAAATTAACCCCTGTAATTGTAACCCAAATAAACAAAGGTTTGTGGCTGTTTCAAAACTCTGCCCTATGAAACTTGGGACAGACATTAAGCTGAGTATTTTTTATAATTTTATGCATCAGCTTTGAGTCTAAGGAACAAATCCCTAGAAAGTTTGATTTTTTTCTTCTTCTCCAAAGCAGTACCTGAAATCTTAGTTGCAATCCGGGTGGTGATGGGCGGCCCAAAGCCCTTGACTGTGCTGGCTTTGATGGTGAATGAATAGGTAGTGCCTGGGTATAATCCCACAAAGAGGTGATGGGTTTCGTTCCTCAGCTTGAAGACTTTCCCTCTTTGGCTGGACAGGTCGGCACTGGGATCCAGAGACCCAACAGCTTTGTATGTGATCTGCAAACGAAGAACAAGGAAAAGGAGGTGATGAGGGGCCTTCTGCACCTGGCTTCTCTCTGCTGCCCTGTTTTCTCACCTCTTGAGGCTCAGTTGCAAACACAAGGACAGGTATTATTTCAGGATTATTTCAGTATCTCCCATGAGCGGTTTCATATTTGGGTGCTGTCAAACAAACATGACAGTTTTTCCAAGGCTTTACTTAGGGAAAAACTCATTTCCTCTCTCTGCTAAAGCCTCAGCATGTGCTGGTTTACAACAAAAGATGCAAAGAATTGCTTTTTGTTCCCAAGCTCAGAACTTCTGTAGTCAAACCAGAGCACACAGCACGCCCGGCAGGATTTTCATGAGAATCACCCATGCAAGCCCCCACAGCTTATGAAAACCCTTGGTGCAAACATGGATATATTTCCTTTTGGCAAACCATATCCTCAAAAGGCAGCTGAAAACAATGGCAGCCTTTTTATGACAACAAAAGCTTTGGAAGTCTTTTCCTGTGCTACAGAGAATAGGCTGAAATGAAATGATATGTTTAAATGAAATAAATATCATCACGTCTTTAGACAAAAGCCCTTCTCTCTGTGGAAAGCAGCTCCTGCCATCCTTTCCCACCCCTCATTCTGAGCCTCAGAGTGCTGGTTTACACGTGGTGCAATGCCTGGTTGACACCTTGGATAAACCAGGAGGGTTCCAGACCTGGAGGGACCTGAGTACACCTGGCGCTGGTGCCAGCACACCTTGAAACCTGCTTGAGCTCAGCCTGCTCATCCATGGCAACCCTCCTGATATACAGACACTTGCAAGGAAAACTCATGACTTATTTACCAGCCAATTCCTTGCCTGAGTTCCAAATTCAATCCCAAGGCAGCTCAATTTCAATAGAGCTGTCAATATAATGGACCGTGCTCTGCTGCTCTCCTAACCTTTCTTGATATTATGGGATCCTCACTTATTTGTAATGAAACACTATGAATAAATCAATGTATGTTAATACATGAAGTCTTCAATTTTTTATTAAGGTCTCCACAAGAATCTAATTCCCAGCTTTTCTGAAAGAGCCTTTGAAAATCTTTAAGTCCCTTGCTTTATGACAGGTGGAAAATGTTGCACTTTGAGGAAAAATAAATACCCAGTGTTTAAAGAAGGAGGCTTTAATAATAACAGGACAAATAAGAGACTGAGACTGATGTTACTGACACCAGAGAAGGGTGAGGGCATGTGAATCCTGTTATTTGGACAGAGAAGAACAATTTAGACAGAGCTGACACCCAAGATAAGGCAGCGTAACAGAGAAGGGGCATGAATTACACCAGCAACAAAAAAGTACAGAAGCAAAACTCTTAGAAGAATTATAATTAGACAGCTCGTAGGTGATTTCATTGAAAACCAGCTAATTTTTCCAGGAATTACAACCTGGTTTTAAATTTTTATTACATGCCAGACATCTGAGAAAGAGACACATCTGAGCATAATGGTTCTTAAAATAAACAAAAAATTAAAAACAGGAGGAAATTCTCTACACCCACTGCTTTTCCTTCAGGGAGTCAAGAACCAGCATGGCATAGGACAGTATTTTGAGAGTTCTTATTGCATCAAGGCACTTCAAGACAAGGGAATATGTAAAAAGACCATTGGAATCAAATTGAGAAACAAATACTTAAGACATTTGACCCTGTCCATGCCCAAGCTAAAATCCAGAAAGAAAAATGCATTTAATTTAATGTTATGTACGGATGGGCCAGTGCAATCTCATATGCTCTACTTCCAGAGCTAGAAAAATAGCAATTCTATAAAACTACAAAGGGAAATCAGCAAAATAGGAATTGGGGAAAAAGAAAGGGAACTTCCTACACCTGGGACACTGAACAGCACATTCACAGGATGCCCAGGCCAGGCAGTGGCCTATGCAAAATCAATGGCATTTATTTTCAAGCACATTATACAGAAGGCTATAAACACAAGAGCAAGATGCACTTGTCCTTGATCTCCATCCATATGAATAAATGTATTCAGCTACTTCAGCAGTTCTAAAATCACTATAGAAACAGTTATTTTTCCTTATTTAAAAAAAAAAACAACTCAGAAAACCCTATCCCCTTAAGGCAAAAAGAGCTAGAAAAGCTTTCAAGAAGAAAAAAACAACCGAAGAAGAAAACAACTCACTGATTTTAAAAAACAAACACACCAACCCAATCTGCTGTTGACTACAGCAGAGAATAAGGGACCTTAAAACAACCTGGGTCAACTCACAAGAAGCAGAGAAGGAGGAAACAGCACTTGAGAGAATGTCCCCAATTTGATATCGTAATGTAGGTCAATTTTCGAAGCAACTGCTCACTCAAATCAGACTTTGGTATTTCCCAAGACTCTTTTCAGGATATGTAAGCTCCAGCAGAGAGACCTATGGCACAGCCAAATGTGAGTTTACTTTTTCTGCAGCCGGGTCTCTTTCCAGTAGAATTGGACCCTGTTAAACCAGGTGATGTGAGGACATTCAGAGGAAGCCACCCTTGTCCCCAAAACGGAACATTTGACTCTAACACATGAACAGTACCTGGATGCAGCACAGAGAACAGAAACACAACAGAGCAAAGCTGTGCCTGTGTCCAGTTTCACCCAGTCCACCAGCAGGAATATTTAAGGACTGGTAAGTGCAAATGGTGCAGATACAGCAGCCAGCCCTTGCTCTCATCAGGGTCGAGGCTCTTCTCTGCTCCCCACAAGGAGGGCTCTGAATGACTGGAGTGGGCAGGAAAGTGCACACAGACACTGCCAGGAGCCCTGGGCTGTGTGCCCACCTCTGGCAGGACTCTCCTCACCACCACAAGGAGCTGATGTTCTCTGAGTCTCCAGGCTGCCATTTGTAAAACAAGGGCTGTTTCACTCCTCTACACAAACATTTGTGTGGCTGAGAAATCTGTGGTTTTCTGTAATTGCTGCGTGTTGCTGGTTAAGCAGCCAAACCCCAGGTGAACCAGAGGAAGCGGCCCTGGAAACAGAGTTGTCCATTTGGAAAACCAGGCAAACTCTTCCAGCTCAGGAAAAAAACCAAAACCCAACCATTTTTCTCTTCCAAGTGAGCTACCTGCTGTTTCTTAGCTATTAGTGCTGCCCTGAGTGTGGATTAACATCTGAGAGCTCTGTTTCAGCCTTATTCCTCTCTGGACCTCCAGGCACAGCGACAGCAGCTGCCACTTCAGCTGCAGCCACAGCTGCCCTTGCCAGCAGCGTGTCCTGGGGCTGGCCTGGCACACATCCCTGCTCTGCCAGGCTCTGCATCCCTCCTCACTGCCAGCATCAGCTCCAGGGGCTGAACTCAGTGGGATTTCCCCGCTGGAATATCTGAGAAGTGCCACACACATGGGTTTGTGTGGATCCATGGCCCTGGGTCGGAAGATTCCTCCTCCAGAAATCAAGATATCATTTTTATGCTCATTTTCATGTATAAATGTGTCCTCCACCAAATTATAGCCTGGTAAAAGGAGGGCATCAAAAAAGTTTCCAGTCTTCTTAACTGATTTAAACTCAATTTTCTGAAGCAAGAGAAATTTCAGGGAATCAGAGAGTGAAAAATTTTCAAGAAACCGTGGAAATTTCCAACTCTGGAGTAATTTATAAAAGCACAAAAATGTGTCTGGAGAAGAAATATGGCACTTCCCTGGAACAAGAAGGATGCTGCAAAAAACACCTGTCTTGTGGTTTGTATGCTGAATATTTATCTTAATTTCTTGTTCCAAGTGTCAAAGCATTTCATTACAAAACAAACAAGAGATTCTAATCTAAAAAAATGAGATGACTCAATCGCTCGAAAGCAGCTGTTCTAAATTATTTTTAAATAATCTATTTTAAAGACAAGCTGAGCCATCTAATACTTCTGTATTCTCAAAAAAAAAAAAAAAAAAAGAAACAATATTATTAATTTTAAAGTTTCAAAGCATAGACAGAAAACAAACAGAAAAATACCCAAAAATATATTTTAAACTTTAATTCTGATTGGAAATATTGAAAATACTTACTTGCATTCTGACGCAGAATAAATGCATATACAAAGATGAGGAAATTTCTCACAAGACTGAAACTCTATGGTTTTTAACCACCTTCCTGATCTCCTCTGCAGGCCAGGCACTGTCCTAAGTGGAAAGTTGTCTTTGCTCTGCAAACTGGAATGTCTGTCCAGGGTTTCCATAGGGAATGGAGAGTTTACACATCAGCTCCAGGGGAACCCGATGCTCCCAAGGAAAATTTTAGTGGCCAACACTGCTGTGGTTCTAAACCCAGCAAAATTAGGCAAAGAAATACACATTAATAAATCCTAAATCTTCCTTGGAACCTCTCTCACTGAGGTAATTAAATGCTTCTCATACTGAAGCAATAAAAGCAGTAAATTTGGTAAAACCAGAAAATCAAATGGTGAAGGAACTCAGAAAAATAAAGAACAGCAATTTTCCCACCAGCACAAGAGGGGCAGAACACTGAGCCCGGGGTCCTCCCAGCTGCACAGGAGTGATGGATTCATGAGGTCTCAGATGCTGAAATCCCTGGTCAACTGTGCAAAATTTGGCTACATGAGTCCAAAGTCTTTGTTAAATGCAAAACAGGTCAACAGAAGCAGTTTGAGTCTACTGGAAACTATCAAAAAAGGCTTTCTATGTTTAATGTCCAGGTGTTCAGTGATGTATAACTGCTGTGGTAGACTGGAGAATAAAATAAGAAAAGATCAGCATAAAGAAGCAGGTTGGTGACCAAGTTCACTGCTGGTTGTTATTTAAGCAACCTGTGCCAGTGCACTCTAGTCCCCATTGACCAAAGGCACCCCCTCTTGTCCCACCTTTCCCTCTGTTTTTCCATCCACTTTTAAAGCTCGGAATATTAACTCCTTGAAATCACTGAGCTATGGTAACAACCCCAGAGATGTAGATGTAATATTGAGAGCATAAGCACAGCTCTTCTCCCCTTCACAGAGCCCAATTTAACACAATTTTCTGCGGAGATGTGAACACTTTGCTAACTGTTATCGTCTGTGACTGCAGAATTTCTCTTACAAGGACATATATAGGTATGTCAGAGGTATTAACTAAATAGCAGAGGTATTAACTAAACTAGGAAGCACAAGTTTATTACCCACTGCAAGAGAAAAAGCACATAATTAAAAAAAAAAACCCCAAAAATAATTCACTTGGATTTTTTAAAACAAGCAAGTGCACAAGCATGCAAATCTGGTGAATTTTACTCCTGCTTTGCACGGTGGAGGAAAAAAGCAGAGGTATTAACTAAATAGCAGAGGTATTAACTAAACTAGGAAGCACAAGTTTATTACCCACTGCAAGAGAAAAAGCACATAATTAAAAAAAAAAACCCCAAAAATAATTCACTTGGATTTTTTTAAAACAAGCAAGTGCACAAGCATGCAAATCTGGTGAATTTTACTCCTGCTTTGCACGGTGGAGGAAAAAAGTGCTTTATCCTGTGCTTTCTGAAATAGAAACGCTATCAAGAGTTGAAAATTAGAGGTTAAAAAATCCTTATAGCAAAAAGGGTACATACTGTTAAAAATGTGGTAATTAAGCAGTGAAATAGACCATCAAGAGACGTGATGAATTAACTTTGGGTTGAGAAGTTCCTTTGGAAGAACCTATTATGGCAGGAACACGAGGCCCTAAGCTTAAGACAAGAACACATTGTGATAAAGATCTCATCACTCCATTGTAATGGCCCTTCTTGCCCTGCGCTACTAAAATCCTCAGGGAACCCGGGATGGCTGTTCAGACTCTCTTTAATCCTCTTAAATAAATAAATTAACAAGGCAGAATATTCTGCTCAAATCACGGCTGATAGATCCATTTAGCCTCCCCATACATTTGGTACATATGAGTAGGATTTCACCCTGATGAATAACAGAGTTGTCAGGATTTTGTGTGTTCATAACCTTAAAACTGCGGGCAGAACACTCCAATGTCTTGGGATTGAGAGCTTGCCAGTCAACAGAAAAAAAAAAATGCTCATATGTTTCTTCTCACAGCAATTGATCCCAGTATGCAGACCACTTTATCTTATATCTTTTGTCATATGGAATTAATCAACCCCAGTGAGCAGAATTTTGCTCTCTACAGCCATATCCACCATCAAACATTGGGACTTTAAGCTTCCCCTCTGATTTTAGCAATTGCAGCCTGTTTCAATGCAAATGGTAAGTACTGCTGTTAAATCACACACTACTTTGTGGATACATTATACAACCTCATATCTATTTTCCATTTTAGTGGCAGCCTGCATAGCAGTTTGGGGAAACCATTTGAAGCCTATAAATCCATTGCATTATTCCCCTACATTCCCAGCGACATTTTATGTGCCTGTCCTTATAAAACAGCCCATTCTGCCTCTCCATACCCCTCCTGCAACCCCTCCCATCTGGGGATGATTTGGAGCTGACAGGTAGCTGCAGTAGGACTCTCTATATATAAAATAGTGGTTTTTCTCCCCTTTTCCACTTAGCAATGCCTCAAGACTAAAACAATCTCTTGCTATGGACAAGAGAGGAGGCAGAACAAGGAAGATGACACAGTCACTCCATGCATGAGTGTGCTAAGGTCAGGAGCAGGGTCTGCAGGGACACCCTGCCTGGTGTCTGTCCCTTTATTGAGTCAGAAGAAAAGCTTTTCCCGACTTCTTGCTGCTTTTTGGACTCACTCCTGCCTTGTGAAGCAAGACCTGGAATCAAGACCTTTTTTATCCCTTGGTTCTTATCATACCATGCTGCACACGGGGCATGGGGAGGGGGGCTGCGCTGGGAATAAGGATCCCAGTGACTGTCACAGATGTCAGCTCCTCTAGCACTGCTCAGCAGGTGGGAGAGGAGGAGGCAGCCTGTCCATCCGACCAGAGAATTCCATTGTCTGCTGTCACTTCCCACATCAGGGCTGGGCTCAGCCTCCCCTGCCCCGTGGGACTGTGTCCTGCCACCAGGTCCCTCCAGTCCCGCTGGCTGACCACCCTGCTCAGCTGATGGAAAATGCTGGGACCAAACCCACTGAAACAACAAAGCTACTGGCATCCCAGAAAATTAAAGCTGCAGACCAGTCCCAGCTTTACTTTCTGCCTTTTTTTTTTAAGTGGAGCCTTCTGGAGAGGGACTTTTCAGAAGGGCATGTAGTGATAGGACAGGGGGGGATGATTTAGATTGGATATTGTGAAGAAATTCCTTATTATAAGAACGGAGATACACTGGCACAGGTTGCCCAGAGAGTTTGTGGACACCCCATCCCTGGATGTGTGTAAGTCCAAAGTTGGATGGGGCTTGGAGCAACCTGGTCTAGTGGAAGGTGTCCCTGCCCGTGGCAGGGGGTTGGAACCAGAGGAGCTTTAAGGTCCCTTCCAACCCAAACCATTCTGGGACGCTACAATTCTCATTTTGAAAACCACTTTGGTCCCAACTGCACAATCCTCTCAGGAGCTAAAGTCACTTCTATTTAACCAGATGACACCCAGGCAGACTCAGCTGTGAACAAGCCTGACTTAGTGGTGTTTAAATCCTCCTTAGACAGCTTTAGAAATGCTCAGTGTTCAGCTGTCAGGAGCCCAGCCCCAGTGCACTCACACCCAATACAGAGGAGCTCCACGAGTGCCAGGCTGTGCTCCTGCCCAGCACCTGCAGCAACCAGGAACCTTCCCCTGTGCTTTGCCACGCCACTTGCTTCAAATTCACAACAGGGTCGGCACAAGACTTCACAAATAGATGAGGAAGAATTTTGTCATAGGCAAAGTGTGATTTTCCAGGGCTGGAAAACATTCTGCAATTCATAAGAGTGCAGAGATAAGGGAGTCAGGTATCAGCAGAGAGCTGGATGTGTTTCACAGGGTTCAGCACTGCAGATGGAGGGGAGGTGAAACCAACTGCAAGGCTTCATGATTGAAAACACCTCAGGAAACAATAGGCTATTTAGTTTTAAATCTTGCCTTACATATTCCACTCCATGCTCTAATAAAGCCTACAGGAAAACTTCATTTTCCCCCGTATCCCAAAAATAAACACAAATCAAGTGATGCATTCAAGTCTGACAGAAATATCCTTGAACTCAAAGTTATACAAACATAACCATTCATTTCCCTAGTCGCTGCCTCGGGGAAGCAGTGTTCCTCCAGGCAGGTGTTAAGATGCCACGTGCAATGTGAGTTAACCATGAAAATTACTTTTATCACAGAATGTTTTGGCTTAGAAGGGACCTTAAATATCAACTTGTTCCAAACCCACTGCCGTGGGCAGGGGCACCTTCCACTAGACCAGGTTTTTATGATGGAAGAAAACCAGCCATAGCTCAGGGTGTCTGCTGGAAATGTTTTATTTAGAATTCAGCATGTGCAGAGGGTGTCCAAGGTGAAGATGTTCTTCTGAACATCTCACTGACATTTTGGGCACCACTGACCTTCCAGAAATTTTGCAATGCTTCTCCATAGTTCTTACTACATATGGATTTTTGCTCACGTAGTCAACACTGAGTTTCCAAAAGTCATCTTTTTGAACCTGAGTTGTGTCACTCCTAAGACACCCAACATCAAGAGCAGCTTCAGATTTCAATAGAAAAGAACAGGAAGAAACGTCCATCCCCAGCCACAGCCTTCCCTTCCTGCTCTCTACCTGGCCTTGACAACAAGATCCATAAGATACTTTTAAAATTATAACCATATTCCTTACACAGATCAGCCCAGCACCAGCAGTGGGCAGGATCTGGCTCCTCCCCAGTCTGAGCCATGAAGGTTTAATTGCCCCCTCCCCTGCTGTGACAGCTCTGAGCACCAAGCTGGAAAAGGACAGTTTAGCACTTCTGAATTCAAACCTGGCAGGCCAACACCTTCCCCAGCCTGAAACTCACTGGAGAATGAAAATCAGCTCTTTTCTCCCCCACAGCCCCTTGCTTGAGGTCACTCCCAGAACCACAGTCCTACAGTAAAACACCACTGCCTGGACAACTATCGGCGTTTTAAGGAGCTGATGCAATACAGGGAGTGAATTACAGAGTCACTGCCTGCTGAACCCAAGAGCCAAAAGCAGGTACAGGTCTAGGAGACAAAGCCCAGACTTTGTTTATACTGCTTTTTGTGCAGAAATCTTTACTTTCAGGCATTAATCCTACATTTAATCTTGGCAAACCACAGTTTCAGCAGACAAAGATAATTTGCTTTCCAAAGGTGAAATATAATTATTGTTTTGTATCATTTTAAGTAGCTACAGAGATTCTCCTCCTGCAATAGAGATTCCACTCCAGGTTCCCAGCCACATGGAGGCTGGCACAGTCCCCATCCCTGTTTACAGTGTGACTGTCTGGTAGCACTTGCCACTTCCATTTCCAAGGCTGGTATCAAGCAGAGTGTAAATTCATAAACAACCAGGGCCCAGAATGTGGGCTCTACATTTGATTCCAAGTTCAAAGCCGAGAGTGTCGGAGGTGGAGGACTCAGATCTGTGTTTTGCATCGAAGCATGCTAATATTTTGTCTAGCTCACCTCTGTTTTCACATTCCAGCACAAGTCCCACTTGGGTGTGAAAGATAAGGCATGAGGAACATAAGGAATCCCTTCTTTTCCACATATATTATCAGAGCTGCTTGTTTTCCTGAAGGGAACAGGAGAGAGGCATGATCCCTCTACAACACCCCATGGGCTGTTAAATGTAAGGCATGTAAGAGTAGAGACTCTATGCGAAGAACTACGGAACGGTTTGGGTCAGAACAGACCTTAAAGCCCATCCAGTCCCACCCCCTGCCATGGGCAGGGACACCTTCCACTATCCCATGTTCCTCCAAGCCCTGCCCAACCTGGCCTTGGACACTTCCACGGATGGGGCAGCCACAGCTGCTCTCAATAACCATCTCCAGTGCTGCACCACCCTCTTAGTAAAGAATTTCTTCCTAATATCTAATCTAAATCTCTGCCTTCTTTCAGTTTAAAACCATTTTCCGTTGTCCTATCACTCCAGAGCTTTATCCAAAGCCTCTCTCTAACTCCCTTATAGCACCTTTAGATACTGGAAAATGCTCAAAGGTCTCCTCAGAGCCTTTTCTCCTCCAGGCTGACCCCTGATTGCTTGATGTGCCCATGGCAGGGGTTGGAACAAGATGGGCTTTAAGGTCATTTCCAACCCAAACCATTCCATGATTCTGTGAACATTATTAGCCCTGCCACAGACAGAAGGTGATCTACACAGAAGCAAAAGCAGCACAGACTCATCACAGCTTTAACCCCAAATCATGTGGAAAGTCTTTCAAAGGCCTTAATATTCTTAAGACACAGGAACCATAAGAAGCCTGGCTGCACACCTGGATACATCTGCAAGGGGTGAAGGGCAGGAGGAGCACTCAGTACAGGAACACCAGCTGGAAGCATCTAAGCCAATATTCTGAGCCCAGCAAATCCCTCAAACACACATTTAGCCTCCTTTCCTGCCAAGGGGATCTGAAGTGTGTCTCTACACGCTCATCTCAAAAGCAGAGGATAAGTGAATCAAGCCCAGAGCTCTGTTCTTATCCCAAAATCAACCTGTGAGCACTCACACAAAAAATTAAAAATTCTTCTTCAGTGAAGGAACTGCAGAGCACTAAGGATGAGAACTCACCTGTAAATCAGTTCTAAGGATGAGAACTCACCTGTAAATCAGTTCTGACACCTATTAAACCAAAATTTACTTTTCTCTGGTTATTTTTTGTCCTTTCTTTTTGCGCTCTATCTTACAATTTTCAGACTTAGAGCAGAACTGAAAGCATCTCAAACCCCAAGTACCCATGAAAAATATGCAAAAGTGGCCATGCTTTGCTAATCACAAAATAATCTGATTGCCTGTACCTCACCATGCTCTTTGCATACTGAGTTTGCCTTACCAGAAAGACAAAGCATCACAAGAGCAGGTACAACCATTTCTTGACATTGTGTGTTAAAACAATGACTCTGACTGCACTTTTCACAGTTGCCTCTCAAGCTACACCATCAAGTTTTCCCAACTCTGGATTTTTTTACATCAGAAAGAAAAAAAAAAAAAAGCCCTGTATGGAGTAAGTGTAGGATGAAAATAGGATGTGCAATTTTCCAACCCATTTTTCAAATTTTTAAATTAATACCTTCACCCTTCCTGTCTAGCATAATTGCCAAAAATAGTTTGGCCAGTTGCAAAGATTTTGAAAACTGCTCCAAGTCTAAATCAGCCTTACAAAACAGAATGGAAGCCAAAGCATCTCCCCCCTTAATGCACACCTGCCATAAATAAGAGGGCAAGAAATTCCCCCTGAAGCCAACGTACAAAACCTTGTTTTAATGCCCTAAGTAATAGCAAATAAATCCACCTGAACTGCTTCAGCCAGCAGAAAAAAAAAGCCAAGTTGCTTCTGCAAAGAAAAGTGATCAGCTTTGAGCTAGATAACAGTGAAGAAAATAAATGTTTATATGCAAAATATTCACTTGGAATTTAGTGCTTAAGAAGACATCCTGCATATTGGTATTTATAGCAAGACAGAACATGTTTTCCTGAGCAGCTCTGCAAAGGTAGACAAGGTTGAAGTTCTCATGAATATTGCTCAGCCTGTGGTGGAGGAGCTGGGGTTTGCAGAGCTCTCTGCTGGCCCCATCCTGCTGTAACAGTGGGATAAAAGGGGAAGGATCCAGGCCCATCCATGGGGTGGATGTGGGGGAAAGGGAGAAGGGGAGGTAGAGCTCCCCAAACCCCATCTCAGAGCAGCACAGACGCTGAACCTGAAGGGCAAACAGCCCACTGGCCCAATCCCAAAAATGTTTTCTGAACCTTTTCCTTCTACATCTCAGCTATATACATGTTGCATCAGCTAGAACTTAAAGGATTCATTCCACATTTTCCTTTGAAAAACCCATTTAACTCCCCAAAACTCCTGAACTCCTCACATAACATCCTCCTTCTTCCCACCCCTGCTGGAAAGTTTCTGCTCCCTCCCTCTCTCAGGGGCACATGGCTCGATGCTGCCATTTTGGTTTCCTCTCTAATAAAAACATATTATCAGAAAGAACAAATCCTGTGCCCGACATAACAGAGCCTTTAAAAGACGTCCCAGTGCTCACACCCAGAGGCCTTCCATTTGTACCCTGACTGTTTGCAACTTCTGCTAAATAAACTCACTGCTGCTGGTTCCCTCTTGAATAAACCCTGGACCTGATTTTCTAATGTCCTGGGGATAATCCAGAGTCAGAAGACATCTGGAAATCCTCCATCACCTTGGAAAAACAACATCCTTTGTTCCTCAGGACACAACTGCTCTGGAGTAAATACATGGGATATAGCTTTTGCAGACACATTAGGTACTACATGAATAAAATCCCATTACTATTGTAGAAGAGGTCATCTCCAATCAGGTTTGCTGCAGTAAGTTCTCTGCTTTATTTACCTGAACTATATTTTCCCAGAAGCCAGAGGCTGTAAAATCCACAGTGTATAAGGCAAGCTAAAAATTCCTACCAAAACAATTTTTTTTTAAGTGACTTCCCACACAAAGGTGTCTCTGAGCTATCCATTAGCTCCAAGTGAGCTACGTCTCACTGAACAACTAAATACTCTTTGTAGAGGGAGAAAACACCCAGCAAGTGCAGAAAATGTGTTCCAAAGTCAGAAGCTGAGGTGAAGTTCCTCCCCAACTTATCACAGTGCTCCAGGATCACTGGGGGCATCTCACTCACCTGGGCACAGGACACTGAAAGGACTGGCCAGACAGGGTTGTTGTAAAAATCCAATGCCTATGAGCCCCTTATCCACTGAAAACAAGGCTGGAGGGGGAAAAATATACCATGACCCAGCTCTTTGTGTAATGTTCTGTATAAACATCTCTTCATTTCCTAAAATCCAGCTGTCTTCAAATATAACTGCTGGTCCAACAGGGTGGGAAACGTGTCCAAATGGGCAGCTCCAGGAACCACGTCAGCAAAGGCCTCACACAGCACTCAGAGCAGAGGCTGATTCATTTTGTTCACACAAGGACAAACTAAAGCCAGCTCTAGACCTTTCTCCCCATGCTACATTGATTTTTGTATTTTACTCAATTTGAGAAAACATGGGCATTCACTCAAACACTGACTAGCCCAAAAATAACTGTATTATGCACATTATGGTCCATTTTACATTGTAAGGTTTATTTCAGCTGTGTTATTTTGTTTTCTGAAGGCACAGTGTGGAGACCTCACAAATGAAAAGTGAACTGCTAAGATCTTTAGATACCTCTCACCTCCAGTTCTGGTTTTATTGTTCTGTAATCAACTTCCAATCCACACAAAAACATTTCAATCTCACTTTAAAAACGTTTTGCAAAACTCTTGGCATAATGCACCTGCTGTACTTCATTACACTTGCCTGCTCTCAAGTTCCAAACCGGAGTGAGAAAAGATACTTTTCTGTTCCCTTTTTTAATAGTCTATTGGATTTTCCTGCTACTTCATCTGTAGGAATATAGCCAACCATAAATTGTGTTTATTGGACAATCCATTAGATTGGTTCAACCTCCCTTTTCTTTGTTCCCCACACTAGCAGCAATATTCTGAGCACTCTTCACTCCACCCTTGTGATGGTCCAAAGATACTCTGAATTGCTTTAGTTGGCATTAAAGGTCTTCACAGCTCAGAGTCTCAACAGACGAACTTTAAAATAATCCAATTTATTGTTCCGACTCCCCTTTTCGGATAATCTTGCTCTGCTGCTTCTTCCCTTTCACTAATGAGATGTAAAATCAGATGAGTCTGACTAGCTCCACCTCTGCTTTATAAATAAGGAGAAAAACCTCCATAAAGAATGTACCTCGACTCTTTGGAGACTCTTTTGGAGTGCTCTCCCTTGGCAAGGGGCTCTCCAGGAGCACCACATGGAACATGCTCTGGTCTCTCCTGCTTGGTGCAGTGCTCTGCGTTCCCTGCTTTCCCTGTAACTCCAGAAGTGTTTGGAGAGGGCAGAAGGGGAAGAGAACAGCTTGACTGCTCGGTGCCACTGTCACTCCGTGCCAAGGAAAGCCACAGTGCCGACAACTCAGCTGGACACAGAGCTGGAGCAGGGGCAGGGGCAGAGCAGTGGGGCCTTGGTGAGCAACCAGAGGAAGCCCTGAGTTTCTAACTTGTCCTGGTGAGGAGGTGACCAAGGTTAATTGCTGCAGATGCAGCCTTGGGCTTCCCTTGCTGCAAATCACAGAATAAAACTCAGCCTGAATGGCTCGGGCACTTTTCAAAGTGTACTTCATTAGATTCCAGTTATAAAGCACATTTAGAGGAGCACAGAACTAGAAATGGTGGATATTCTCTCCCTCTTTAAGACATTTCTCTCAGTACTCTCTCCCACACTGTCCCATATATCCAGTCACCATGACCCCGAGCTGTGCTTCCTACACTGCAGGATGACTGCAGCAGGGCCAGGGGAGGAAAAGGCAGGAACCCCCCTAAGGCTCTGATTCCAGACTTTTGGAACCCCAGGCAAGTACGTCAAGGACACTTAGTCACAGTGATTCATGCAGCAAATCATTCTGAATGCCACATTCTCCTTCATCCACCCAGATCACACTTTCAAATCCTATCATTTATTTCAATTTTTTTTTCTGGATGTCTGACACTCTCCAGACTATTTTAAAGATGACTAAAAAACAAGCCAGCTAGTGTAGTTAAATTTGCTGTACAGCGGTCTGCACCTTTGTAAGAAATATTCCAGGGGAACGGAAGTAGTCCAGGGGTTTCCACCAATTGAAATGGATAGAGGATATACCAACTCCTGTAGGACTCACAATACAGACTTCAAAAAATCTAAATGCCATCACTAGAAAAGGGATGTCTAATTGTGGTCAATCTTGAGTTGTAATTTCAGGAGTAAAAGCCCTTGATCAGTGCAAGCCTTTATTTTCTGATTGTCTCAAGTGATCCATGGTTTCAACCTCAAAGCCTTATAGTGGTTCAGCCTCAAAGAACATAAAAATAATTGCTTATTATTGGACATATCAAAGCTGTGAATGAAGTATTTTGCACACAGTTCTTCTAGCCTGATTTCAGGATTTTACAGAACCCTGAAATGAGTCTTCCAAATCTGGTAAGTCAGTTGAACATGGCAATAGGCTTCAAATAAAAAGTGTAAGAAATATTATGCTTACCCACACCTAAAAGATAAATAAAATACCTTCAGGTGGTTGCTGCCTAAACTTACCCTTACAAAAAAATATCAGGGCATTTTAGAGAAGGAGAAAGATCCTTTATTGACAATTTGAGCTACAAAGTCTAATTTAAATAGACTTAGCAGCTGCTTCTGGACTTACTGGAGTATTAGAGCCTTTCACCAATAAATATTCAGGCTCTGAATAGCAATAATGAGAACACAAATTTAAATGAGACTCAGCTTCAGCTCCCACGTCTAAAACACAAGGAGAGTGGCATCAAAATGTAGCAAATTAGAGTGCAGACACCTGGTCCTGAAAAGTCATGCAGAAAACTTAGTTTATACTGCTTTGCCTTATTTCTCATCAAAATAATTTGGAGGCTTGAACACGAAACTGATTTGTGAATTCACTGGGGAGCCAGAGAGTCATCACACAGTAATGGAAAGGCAGATTTTTTTATTGATTCAAATTAAGGGTAATTTATTGAAAAAAAAGCCACAATTTGCATGAAAGATGCTGCCGAAAGACACAGCAGCCTAAGTGTGTTTTGATCTATTTGACTCAAACACACACACAGAGCCTGGTGGGCGCAGAGAGCAGCAGCTCTGCAGTCACTCCCTCAGCATCCAGCAAGATAAAACCAATTGGTCCTGAGCCTTTGCTCTGAGACAGCTCAATCCTTTGGCACTTCAAGTCTCCCCCCCTCTTTTATTCTATCACGAGTGGTCTGGTCATTCTCATCCTCTCTGACCCTTCCAAGCAATTAAATCTAATTTTCCTCTGGCTTCAGTAGGTCCCAGGACCCCCAGTCAGTGGATTTTGTCCTTACAGAATCATGAGGTTGCCCAGCTCTTGGAAACAGAGAGAAGACCTGAACTATCCCGGGGAGATCAGTTTAGCACAGGGAACATCTGAGTGTAGGTTCCAGAGATAAAAGCATTGGTGCTTTCTACATCACAACCATTTGCCGAGGGAAGCCTATTGCTCCATGGGGAAGCTGCTCAATTCTTCCAGGTTTGGCAGTTCTCAAACCTAGATTGAATCTTCACAGATAAAACTGGACAAACTGCGATACTGGAGAAATTACAGCAGGCTTGGAGCAACTTGGGGCACTTGTGTACATTTCCTAAACTAAAACTTCATCTCCTTTTCAGTGCCAGATTCCCTACAGCCAGAGTTACAGAGACAGTGCCATGGGCTACTAATCCCAGAGTTTAATTGGAGTGTGGGTGGGACCAAATGGGCACTGCCCAGGCTCCCCAGGGAATGGGCACGGCCCCGAGGCTGCCAGAGCTCCAGGAGCGTTTGGACAGCGCTGCCAGGGATGCCCAGGGTGGGGTTGTTGGGGTGTCTGTGCAGGGCCAGGAGCTGGGCTGGATGATCCTGTGGGTCCCTTCAGACTCAGCTTATTCTCTGATTGTATCCTCATCCTTCTGTGGCAAGGAATGAGACTCCTGTGTGACCCTAACCCCTACCCAGAACTCTGGATTCCCTTCCCAGCTCTTGAGACAACCAGGCCATTTCTTCTGCAGCTCCTCACTACAAAGCCTTCACGTTTATGAGGAAATCTGCTGGGAACAGCCAAGTGTAAAACACCAAGAGAGAGACACGGACATTTCCCTGCCTTCACCACATCCCCTGGCTGCTGTCCCTGTGTCACACCACAGCCGGGTTATCAGCCATGGAATCTCTCTAGCAGGCTTTTTGTGCCACAGCTCACACGTTATTGATCTCTGGGAGCTAAATTTCCCCAAGGGATTTAAGCCAGTTTCCATCTGCGTGAGCACACTTGGAATATTTGGGGATTTGAGAGAAGCAATTGCTCTCCCCAAGCCACAGAGTGGCTCCTTTAGCACATTCCCACATTTGCATTTTTCCATTTGCATATGCACAGTTTAATACCAGAGCAGCACGTAAACAGGACTGTTAGTTTTATGAAAATCTGACTTTTGGGGGGAATTGCTTTGTGGAAAACAATAGTAAAAAGCAGGATCCAAAGTAAATCTTACAGTGAAGGGGAAAAAGCCCCACTTATTACAAGACTAGGAAAACTGCATGAAATGCTGAGGAGCCTCTTACAAAGGCAAATTATCCCACGGCGTAGATGGCAAAGGGATCATTTACATTCCCAGTTCGTAAAAAGCAGTGATTAATACAGCTAGAGAAAATGTAAAATTTAATGAGTAACTGAAGTGTTCAAACAAACTGCCAGTTTAATAAAGCAGAATGACAGGGCCAAAGTGTTGGGAATAAAATCCCAAGGTTCTGTTAGCAGAGAGAAAATTCATGGATCGAGTGAGAAAAAGAAAAGGTGATTTAACATCAAAGGAAATAATTACTCTTCATCTAAATAATAATTAGAAAGAGCATTTATATTGTCTTTTCTTCCCCTCTGTCTCCAAAACTCTTATTTATTTTAGTTTACATACTTAGCTAATTAAAGCTCTAAAATAATATAAATTTTTATGGGCCATTTCTGGAGAAAACCAGCATTACTAAAAACAGTAAAAAAAAAAAAAACAAAAAAAAACAAACCAAAAAAAAAAAAAAAAACAGGCCCAGGCATGCTGAATATTGCATCAAGATTCTATTAGTTTTCATGGTGCAATAAATTTTTTTAAAAATTGCCTCCTGCTGAACTAATTACGATCTTATTTTTAAGCAATTTTTAAAAATTACACATGGATTGCAGAGTTTCACTCTAAATGGCCTGAATTTAGTAATAACCTGCATTGAAGTTGGCAAAGAAAATACTGAACCCAACAAAGGGGGAAACCTTCCCGACGTTGGGCTGTTTGTGAGAGCTGTGTTTGCAGAGCCCTTGACCTCTGCAGCTCCAGCCCTGCAAATTCACTTCCTACTCCAAGTGCCAAGCTAGGTCCAGCTCATCCCCTGTCTCTCCAGTGTTGGCTGTGCAGGCCAAATGTGCCCTGTAATTTTTTTTTACCCCGTTTCTCTGAGCTGTGTCACACAAACCCAACGTGAGCAGCTTGTGACCAAGGGTCAGGGAAGCACAGGGTGCTGCTGTGCAAGGCTGGCAACAACTTCTCACTGAGAGCTTTTCATTCCTCACCATGTCCAGCTGAAAGGTCTGTGAAAAAGACAGTCCAGCTCCCTCCAGGTGTATTATTTTACTGAGATATTTCTCACAACTGCATCTACCTTCCCAAACAACATCCACCTACTACGTCCAGGCTATGCACTATGGTCACAAATAGATCCATGGAGAGCTGCTATTAATAACCTGCATTTTGCAGCTCCAAATACTCATCTCTTAAGAGTGAGAATGGTGAGACAGATCTACCCAGAGCATTGGAAAAGTCAGGATGCCCTCTGAAAACCTGCCCATCATGGAAAACAACTTGACCCCAAAATGCTGACGTGAACAGATGCAAGACAAGGCAGAATTAAATCTGTAGGAACCCTTTTGGAAAGTACCACTTGGCATTCATGCAGCATTGTCATCATACCCTCAGGATCCTTCCTGTACTTAGGAGCTCCTCTATGAGGATACAGCCAGGCATTTTCACTCCAGATATGTTTATCCTGTTGGAAGTATGGTACAATGAGTACTCCGAGTGGGAAGAGAAGTAATGGAAGTACAAGAGCGCAAGCCACACTGGCACAAAGTCATTATTTCATAGGCTCTGATGTCTGCATGACCTGCTGCTCACAGAACTCATCTGCAGAGAGAGGACTCTTCCCATCTCACAGCGAGGACTGGCTTAGTTTCAGACACTGGGAGGTTTCTGGGCTTTCTGTTCACACTTTTTCACTCCCTGGTACAGTTACTTTTATTTTTACTGTCACATCGGCGAAAATCAATGAACTGAGAACACAGCTGCTAGGAACACTTGTTAGGGACATTTGGATACAACACAAGGTCCCCCACTCAGACTCTCCCTTTGCAGTGTCTGTAACACCCAAAAGAGGCTGAGGAAATAGCAGTGGACAGGGACCACAGCTACAAACCGGGGGAAAGAAAAGGGAAGAAAAGCCAGTTTTAGTGAAGAGACCCTGAGATTAGCTCAGCTGGTCAGAGCCTGGTGCTAAAAACACCACAGTTGGTGGTTCAACCCCTGTGTGGGCCAGTCACTTAAGAGTTGGAGTTGATGATCCTTGTGGGTCCCTTGCAACTCAGGATATTCTGTGGTTCTGTGAAACTGATGATCAGACTCCAAGTCTGCTGTTACTAGATGAGTCTACCATCATAATATTTAGAATTTGGATGCAAGTGCACCCAAAAATTCAACAGCCCAGGCAGTTCTTGCAGCATGTGTGTCCTGAATGAAAGGGATGATCCCAGAAATCTCTCTAGAAATCAGACTCAAGTCAGATTTACACAGATATCTGCAAAGAGATTCGGCTTCTTGAGCTACAAAACTTCTCTAGCCATCAACTCAGCTTCCGAATTTTGCAAAGAAGGCAGGAACCCATCAGCTCTTCTGTGGTCATCTCTTGTCCCTGCCTCAAACGTGTGACATTGGCTCCTGAACACAGCAGGTTCTTGGCAGGGATGTTAATTTTAATTTAATAGCAGAAGACTGCATTGATGCCTAGCCAGAGTCCCAATCCACTGAAGCGTATTTCCCTCTAGGGGCTTGAGCATGAAAAGGAAAAGCTGCTGAACAGAAGGCAACCTATCTTCCTCTACATTTATATCCAGAGACATATCTGCCTTCAACGGCAAGTAGGAAAAACAAGTGTCACCTCAGAGAAGAGCTCTGTCACCTCATCTGTTATCTTCCTCAACAAAACAATGGCCCTCTGAGGGGCAGACAAGCCTGAATGGGTTGTACCAGATTGTTTTTAGCTGCAGGCAATATTTATAATCACTAATTTATATGCAGAAATATTTAAAAATAGTAAATTTAGAGACTGTCCTATTGGTAAAAGCTGCACAAACCATGTCACAGAGTGTTCTGCCCAAATCCTGCATCCCTGCAGGTGAGAACAGGATGCAGAGGAAAGTGGTCTTCCCATAAATTAATAGTTGTCCTTTTTCAGTATGAACTTCCAGAAACATCAGCAGCAGGAGCCATCACATCTTCTGAAGGCAAGTAGACAAAAAATAAAATGCATCTCTATCTTCTGAAACGCCACCTCTTCCAACAGTTACTATGGAGCATGACAACTAATTCAAAGCTTTTGAATTGCTTTTGCCGTTCTTTTGCTTCCCTCTACCTGGGGAGAAGGTAGAGACATGCACTGCACAGGATGCCAACGCTTGGGTGCTCAGGGGCAGCACATCTGCATTTTGCTGGGCGGACTCACAGCAAGCAGGGCTCCTAAAGGGATCAGTGTCATCCAACAGGAACATTTCACTGCTTAAGAGCTGCCATTATTTTTCTCGCCTACACTGACACAGCTCATAAGTTTAGAAAAGACCTGTAATGGACTGGTGAGAACTCTGAGATCTCCTGACCAGATGGCAATCCTGCCAATCTCCTCCAGGACTCAGCCTGCCCAGCACAGTAACACAGAGATCAGCAAACTCAAACCACAATCTCTTACCCACCTGCACACACACTGGCAGCAGTGTCAAATCACCGCTGCCCAGGTCTGTACAATAAATGTTACTGTTGGTACAAAAAGGTGGCTTTTTCCCAAAAGCAGCTGCTGTCACTCCTAAAAGACCCACTGTGAGAGCAACAACTGGAGAGTTATTTTATTTCTGTACTTATCTAATTTCAGACAACACTGAAACACCAGTGTGGAACTGCAAACAAAACAGATGCACGTTCAGCCTCGGCAGATTTCAAATCGTCTACCAAAACTCTGTTAGGTTTATCTTATGCTTAATTGATTAATCACAGGCAAGACTTCCCCAAGCAGAGTGTGCTCCCAGCACATCATTAAGGATTATGTTCACAGATACTCTGTTTAGTCAGCACTGTGTTAAATCCCAGCAAATAACTTGGTCACCGAGATGTGCGTGGAGCCCGTGAGGGAGGGAAGCTGCTAAAACAATCATGTAATGACGTGAAAAAGCAGTGGGTAAATGGCACATCTTGGTTTTTCCTGGGCAGGAGTGCTTCACTAGGGCTTCCTCTTTATCAGATTTGCTGGGGGAAAAAAAGAGTCATGTTTTCCTATTAGAAATGTCAGACACACTGACACAGTTTTTCTCTCCTGCCACTGAGGAGCTCAGAGCAACAAAGGAAAACACCAAGATCTCCATGCAGCAGGCAGAACTGCAGCTCATCGATTGTCATCCTTCCCTTGACAACTCCTGGCAAACCACTGGAGCTGCAGAGAATTTCTTGTGGTCCAGAGAGGCCGTTCCAAAGTCCCACAAAGTCCACTGTCTTTATTTAAACCTGTCAGCAAAGCAGCCAGAAATAGATGTCCCTCTGCTGCCGCTGCAGTGATTACACAAGTTAAACTAGTAGCAAGTAACAAGGGATTTCCCCAAAAGTCTTTCACAAGCAGCTTTCTTGGTGCTTATTATCATGACAGAGGAAAAGGAGAGTCTGAGAAACTCAGCTGACAGCATGGCAGACCTTTGCCTCAGGCAAAGCAGAACGAATTCCCCTCGTTCCCAAGGCAATGCAATTTATAGCCCAGGGCTGTGTCTCATTACTCCTGCCCAAGCCAAGGTTGCTACAACTTGTGTCACTCCAGCACAGACTTGGCTCTTGCTGGCAACTCCTCTGAAAGCTGAAGCCATGGGTTTATCTAGCTGGAAACCTGTTCTCTGCTCTAGAGAGAAGTTTGGAAAGAAGACAGAATGCTTCTGGAATGAGGGGTGTTAAAAGACAGGTTTTATAAAATATAATGAGAAACAAAGATTAGAGTGTGAGGGAAAGGACTGAGTTGCAGCCACCAAGCAGCAGTGATTGCTCAGCTGCTGCATGGATGGGTTCACAAAGTTCATCCGTAATAAGGATGATGGGCTGGTGAGGATGTAGCTTTTGTCTGGATAACCTGAATAATTTCTAATTTGTCTGTGGCCTAAATAAGAAAATGGCAAGTTAGTAATGCTGTATATGCAATTTTTTTCCTCTTTTAATTTAGTGCAAGTTCAACAATGTCACAAAGTTAAATAGCTCAGAAAAACCTTTTGGCTCAGTGGAAAAAGGAACTTATCAAGCACTAAAAGGAAAAATATTCTAGACAGTAACATGCAGGAGTTCTGTATGCATGACTTGTGTTTGGATTTCTCTTCTCCAGTAGACAAACTAATAATTATTGAGCAGCCACAAGGCCCTTGTGCTCTGTGCAAAAGAAAATAAACAAATAAACCTCACCACTTCCCATCTCTCTGCTGCCAGGGCTGCAGCCATGGGAAGAGCTGGACATCACCCTCACATGGCACCTGTCCTGGGCAGGAGCTCAGGGAAGAGAAAAACCCTGAGCTTGCCCTGCAGTTCGGGGGACCACATTCCTGACTCTGGAAAAGCACCAAAGTGTGGGCTCTAAGGAAAATCACTCATTCTAAAAGACAACATAAACTTGGGTAGAAGAACCTTTTGCTGTTTTGGCAGGGTGAAGTTGCTTTGTTTTGTTTCATTATTAGATATTTTCTAGCTTGTGTCCTCTCTCAGAGTTTCTCTTCCAAATATGGGCCTTGTAAAAGCATTTTAAGGATGACAGCAATAGCCTTGCTTTTCTTGATTCCCTCCTGTGAACTTTAGAGTTGGCTCAAGAAAGCCCAGGGATTAATTAATCATTTCCATCAGAAGAAGGGTTTTGGACCTAAAATTCAGAGTGACCCTGAACTGGGAACCTTTCAACACAAAACACAAAGCTGTCAAGACATGTTAAACCTTCCAGGGACAAGACTCAGGTGTAAGAAAGAGTTCCTAGAATTTTCACTGGTGAGCTGATTTTGGATTTGTTTTGAATGAAGTTTCACTATTTTTGAAAGACCAAAATATTCCTGAAATGAGGGAATATGAAATGGGAATTAAATTCTGTCAACACATGACCAGATCTTTCTTGCAGGTGGGTGGAAAAGAATATCCTTCATTGTTGCAGGACTGTGCCTTCACAGCATCTTTTTCCCAGCTCCAGAGAGGAGTTGACTCCAGCATCCAAGAGGACATTTACAACACACTGGCTGGGTTCTCCTTCCTGTCAGACCTTCATGATTCCTGCAGCTCTTTGATCACCACCTGGTCATCACCACTGCTGGCTTTGTCATTCATCCTAGCCCCCTTGTAGGCAGTCAACAGTCTGGGCATCTCTCTCCCAAAGCACCACTCTTCTCACTGGATGATTGGGAAAACAAAACAGGGCTGGCTGATGCTGCTACGCTCTCAAATTCTGATTTCAAGGTGATTTGTGTTCCTTTCCTCCTTGGTTTGCTGGGATGGGAGGGGATACCAGAAGCTCTTTTTGTGCCTGGAGCCAAACAAGGAATTAATCTGCCCAGCAGAGTGTGTGCTCTGGAGTGTAGGAACGTCAGGGGGACAATCCATTTCATGGTTCCATGAAGCTGATTGAAACATGATTACACAGCAAGCCAGGGGCTCTTTTCTGAGATTCCCCAATCGCCCGTGCTTCTTAGGAACAATTATTACTGCAGGTGACTTCAGATTGCAGATGGATTTAGGTTCAATCTTATCAGGGAGTTTCAGACATTCTGGGGGAGGAGACTAAAGTTAATTGCACCAAGTATGACACAAAGCGAGTAATTTGAAGGAAGTTATCTTCTAATGACAGGAAAGAGTTGGTGAACAGGTTAGTGAATGATCCTGATCCTTCTCCAGTGCTGGAAAAGTAAAGAACTGAAGAATGTATTTTATGACCAGATGAATGGGGACATTTTCCATCTTGAAACTCAGTTTAAGCCAGGCGATTATTGCACTTACATCCTTCCCCAGCCCACTAAATTTCATCCAGGAAACGGGAGGAAGCAAAGACCTTTCATTTTTCCATTCTTGTGCTACTTTTTTTGGGATAAGGTTAAGGCAGAGTTAATCAGCATTTGCAAGTTATATTTAAGGCTGGCAACACGTGAAAGACTAAAAGCCCTGCAGAATGAAGTCCTTTAACTGAGTCACAGCACAAGCCCAGCATGGCTGGTAGGAGTATAAAAAGACAGAGCGCAGCTATTCATTAGGAATGAATATGGAATTTAACCCAGGGAGACCCCGGGAATAAAAGAGGCCCATTTGCTCCCTGGCCTATTTACTGAGAGCCACGTAAACACGGGGGCAATTAAACCTGAATACAAACACAGACAGCACAGCCAAGGCAGGATACAACATGCTCCTGCACCCAGTTTTGCCCAGGACAAGGGACAGCAGGTCTGAGAAGCCTCCTCTGCTCTCCTTTTGCATAGACTCTTTCTTCCTGTTCATATTTCCTTGGGATGTTATTGCTTTTTGTTTTCTATAAACAAAGCCAAGTTTAATGTCTGTGAGAAAATGAGGAAGAATGGACTTGGTAGCAAAGCAATTGGGAGCGCCTCAGTAATGTATTCAGGCCATTAAGGATTTCATTAGGTTTACTAAAAGGTCATTAATGATAAAATATCTTCCTTTATTTTACCTACTTTCTAAACATTATAGTCTATTCTGCCATTCAAGCTTGCACCCCACTGACATTAATTAGCATGCTATATATTAAGGAGAGCTTTTAATGAGCTGTTATTTCGTATGATTTTATTGGAGAGCCTCATTGTTCAGCTTAATAGCAGAAAATGACAACTATAGAAATTGCTTTGATAGGACTGCAGCATGGAGGTGGTTATTCAATCTCCATGCTTGCTCCTCAGTTACTCCTTGATGCTGAAAGCTCTGCCTGAAACACCTCACTGTGGTTTGCCATGGGTGCAGGAAAAGCTGTGGGCAAAGAACAATCCCCAAACCACACAATGGGGTGTGACCACCATCACACACAGCTTCTGTGTCTGCTGCACACCAGAAAGCAGCAGGAGCAAGGCCCACGTGTGGACAAAATGGTTTGGCCACATTTATAGATCAAATATCAGTCTTAGCTCTTGGTGTAGCTGACAGTTGTGAGATGGTGTAGTTTTAGTCACTTGAATTGTAAGCTATATGTCTGTACTTTTTCTCCAAGTGTCTGCCTCACAGAATGCTTTGGGTTGGATGGGACCTTAAAGATCATCCCATTCCAACTCCCTGCCACCTTCCACTAGGCCTGGTTGCTCCAGGCCACATCCAAGCTCACCCTAAGCCACTTTTCCCAGTTTCAGACTGAAGCAGGTGAATTGAGAACGAAAGGAAATTTGTTCTCCCTGTGCTAAAGCCTTCATCCTTCTGGCAGCCATCCCACCCCCACTGCCAGCAATCCCACCTGGACAGCAGTGAGAGCAGGGATCAGGGAAACGTGGTAATCAACAGGGAAGAGAAAAGGAGAAGGAAAAAAGGAGGCAAAGGACTCAAAGTGACAGAAATTGGTAAGCGAGCCGGGCACAGAAAACTAAACCCAAACTCATCGTGTCCACTGGATGGCAGGATCATAAAGACTGGCTCTAAGACACAAGCACAAAGGACAGCAACAAGGTGAATTTCCCAGAAGGAATCGTGCATCCACACACACACACTGCTTCTGAAGGTGATGCAAAGATCACCTTGACTGACTTCTCCCGTTACAAAGTTCCTCAGTGGCATCCATTAACAGGATGAAGCCACCACCACAACTGAATTATTCAGTCATATATATTTTCTAAATTAAACAATACTGAAGATGAAACAGTGAGAAAAAAACCCCCAATAATCTAGGAAGGAAGTGTAAACATGCATCTGCAGTTTGCTTTCAACTTAGGTAACTGCTACATTCTGGTAAACAAAATACTGCAAGATGTGCAAATGGAGTTGTTAAAGAGCCTTGTAGTACTTTAACTGCACAGGTACGCTGCCACGTGAAAAGATGAGATGGAGGAAATGGGATTAAGGATCAGCTGTTCTCCTGGATGAGCAATACAGAGAAGAAAGAAGAATAGACTGAAAATGTATTTTTTTTCTGGGAAAAAAAAAGCTTGGAAGGCAGAAAGTCAAGATGCTGATGTATCTACAAAAGGATGCTTTAAAATTGAACTTCATTACAAGAAAGAATAAGTTGGAGGTTTTTTTCAGTTATAATTTATATTATTATTATTGGCTTAGAAAAAGCGCAACGTGCACACTAAAATAATTCAGCTCCTTAAAAAAAAACTGTTGTTGTAACCAAATGTCTTCTCATTTGCATGGGATTTATATCACTGCATTTCTATTGGCTTCAAAAGAACAATAAAAAGGTAATCAAAGAAATTGTTGTGCTCAAGGGACCACATTATGCTTTTATTTCTGAAAAGCTTGATCAAGCAATTTTTTTTTAAACACTTGATTCATTCTATTTATAGCACAAGTATGCTACTCACCTGGAGGTTGTCATGCATTTGAAAAACCCTGACGTCTGAGTTTCTCAGAAAAACTCTCTCATTTTCTCCCTAAGATGTTACTGGAAACTATAGGATTTTAAAAAGCATCATTAACAAATGCTCCCAATTTAAGCACATCTTGCAAGTAACAGCAAGTGAGTAACACACAATTAAGAATCCTGTATAATTTAAAGAAGTTTGTTCAAAAGCTCTTTGCGGTGCTTGTTCAGAAAAGCATCCCTAATTAGGAAACCATTTAAACATTCCCTAAGCTTATAGTAACTGGGACGGGATGGAGAGGAACAGGAGCTATAACATACAGCAGGCTCTTTCCAACAGGGAGTAACCCCTGAGTAAACCCCCAGCCTGCATCTGGAGCATGCTCCCTGCTGCTGCCCTCCTTAGCTGGAGGAGCAGGAGCAGCCAAGCAGAGCCATCACCCCGGGACGTGCCATGCAGGCAGAGCCCAGCCTAATTCCTGTTAGCTCCCCACAGCAGCCTTAAGTCAACACAGCTCCAAGTAACCTCAGTTCTGCCACGGCATTTGATGTTTCTAAACGTGATGGGGAAAGAAAACCGTCGTGTTTCACCAAAACAGCAGCTGCATTTGTTGCCCTCTGTGTTACTGCACACAGGTAAATCGCGCTTTCCTTGCAGCATCTGGGGAGCCACCTTAAATGAACGCCCTGTGTGTGGCAGGGGGGTCACTCAAGCACATCCTCGAATTCTAGTGCTGACAGGGGAGCTTATAAATCCTATTAATTTATTAAAATTAATTAAACAGCATGGGGGGGGGGCAGGGAAAGCTCTCTGTGGGATGCCACTGGTTGTGGGGTGGGGGGAAAGATATTTCCTGTGACCTTGTGATCCTCAAATTTCACTGGAAAGCTGTCTGAGTCCTGCCTTGTTCCAGAAACAGAGCCACAGGATCTGTGACTAGCACAGCATCCCAAGCTACTGAGAGAGCGAGCAACACTCAGATTTATCATCCTTCTCAATTGCCAACAAATGATAATAAATCAGTGCAATCAGCACTGTTCATTTCCCATATTCTGGCCTGAATCTTTATGAGGTGGAGCCCAGAACACCGGCAGCATTTAACCAACCTGTTCACCAAGTGCTCAGTAAATACCACAGTCAGCAGGCATAAAATAAACAATTTCTCTTTAGCCAGCCCAGCCCTCTTCCAGGGCCCTTCTGCACTAAGAGCCATAAACTCCAGAACTAATTGAGCTGAGTAGATGTGAACAGCTTTCCTTACATGTCACTGAGAGGGTGACACAGCCTCCTGTAGGGCTGAGAGTTTCAAACTTCAACAGACCATATTTGGCCACACACTTCCGTTGCTAGTTTAGATTATTAAAGAAGTCTAATTCAATACAGCACAGATGCAGCAGACCCCTTATTCTTGATGTAATTGACTTTCATGGACTCTGGACAAACAATAGACTACATCTTAAAAATCTGGTGTCAGAGGCAAACAGCATTAGTGCTGTGGATGAACAGAGAGTAATTCCCAACAAGGTCCCTGCAGATGAGTGATAAAGCCAGACCCAACATCCCATCTTTAACTGATCATTGCCTGCATTTTGAACACTTGACAGCCCTCCAGGATGTTCTGCTCATGTTCAGCTAAATGCAGCCCCAGCTGTGTGTGGCACAGCCCAGTGCAGCGAGCTGAAGTGAGAAAGCTCTGTCCCAGGAGCCTCCTGCATCCAAGGAATGCAATCGAGAAGCTGTAACATGATTGATTTTCATGGGAACATTCAAAGCCACTTCTCACTGAAGGCAATTTCTGAGAATTGTCATCTTTCCACTATTTCGACTGTAGAGCTTTATATAAATTGGTCGCAAGATTTTGTGGTTGTTGCTTTCCTTCTTGTGGGAGCCATTTTTCACTCTTTGGAACCAAAAAAATCCCCCCAAACCCTTTAAATAAACAAACAAATGACTAAGCCGAACTGAGTTCCCAACCCTTGCAGCTTTTTTCTGGGCAACCCCTTTTTTTTGCAACACCTTTTAGCTGGAAAGATTTTAATCCTAAAAAAAATCAAGTTTCCTGAATAGCTTAGAAAAGGACTATGAATAGAAATGGATGCATATCCCTGCATAGCTATCACACCAGATAATCCTGCTTTTTGTTATAATAAGCATGCACTTTCAGGGGTCAAGGGTGGAAGAAATTTGTTTCCGCCCTTTTATAAATACAGGCAATGCATCCCACAAATATTGACCTTATGCACGACACTCTAAAGAGACAGTTTGCATGTAACAACCTCTCCTGCAGAGAAAAAGGGAGTGAAGTGATGGAGAAGGAATGACATATTGGCAACTGGAGAGATGAAGAAGGGCAGACTGCAATTTTACATGGTAACTAAGAGGATCTGTAGCCTCTGAAGTGCAATTTAAACTCAAATCCACTGGGATTAGATGCACTAGGCTCCAAGCATCCCATTAAAGATCTGAAATTGTGTATGAAAGTCCCTTGTATTATTGTTCCTGGCATCAAAATAGAGATTTATAGCATTTCAGAAACAGTGACTGACAAAACTAGCTAGTTAGAAGCTGCAAACACATCCTTATTTTCCCCCCAAACCACCAGGGATTTAACAATCCTGAAGATGAGGACATAACTGATTACAGGACTGCACCTTACAATGTTTAAAAAGACAGTTTGCTGTTTCAACATTGCCTTTAGGCATGGCTCACTGAAAGGACTCCAACAGTCTGGGAGCCATTTTTCCAGCCAAGGAGCCGAATATTCGGGATCCACCCTTTAAATGCTGTTAGGATTGCAATAGCTCTAAGGATGCCTTCCCCCAGGCGATGTGACAGGTATTTCAGACAGCAAGGATAGGTGCTTGTTTTTTTTTCCTTCCAGTTTAAGGGTGAAATATTCTAAAACCTGACAATTCTGAGAAACAGAATACACACAAAAAATTTTATTTGTGAAAGCAAAAGCCAGCATCACTTACTGAGTGCCCCGAAAGCTCTCAGCTGCCCAAAGGAACAGCAAAATGCAGATATAAATAAATTTTATTTACACTTTCTAGATGCAAATTTGCACAAAACATACATCTAGGACAGCCTCATGTCATCTAAAAGCAGAAGAATTTTAGTCCCAAAGCTGGTCCATGACCTTAAATGAGATTGCTTGCCCTTGCAGCCCAATGAGAGTATAAGTCTGTTTGATGGTAGTTTGACTTTACACACACTTAGGAAAAAATAAATTAAAAGGAATAAATCTTTGTTGCATGTCTTTGTACACAAAGGCTTTGAAGCTGAACTCCCACATGGTGTGAGGACAATGAGCAACATTTGATTATCAGGGATTTTAAAGCAGAGCAGCTTTTCAGGACTGGTTAAAAAAAATGTAAAATAAAAATTTCAACAAGTTGTGGTGCTTTCAGTCTGCCAGGAGGCTGATTATGGGCAGGATTACTGAAATATTATTAAATTGTGCCACTCACAGGTTCCTCCTGGAGACAATAATAACAATAAAAGTGTAATAGTGCATCTTGCATGAGCATCACATGCAGAACCAACTGTGTGGAGCATTCTACCCAAACCAAGGTACCAGCAAAGCCCAGCTCCGCTGTTCAGCTGGCTGCCTGAGCACAGATTGATCTGCCTGCCCCCTGTAGGTACCTACACACCTTGAAGCCACCTGGGGGACCTGTTAGAGGCTTTAAGCTTTCCCTCTGTTACTTCCAGCAGCAGCCGGTGCATCTCCTGACTGGCTTTCCTGATGGACAGACAGACTGACACCTCCTGTCTCACCACATGCCTGTGAGCTTTGCTGGGTTCCCCAGCACCCCAGAACAATCTGTGCCATCCTCCCTTTCTACCCAGCTCATATCCTAATCTTTCCAGCACTGATTAACTGAATTGTAATTCCCGGAGCTTTCCAAGTTGCCTTGAACAAGAGGTTTCTGCTCCCCAGAAACAGAGTGCAATTAGAGAAGGATCTAGGCCTGCAATTACAAGGGATCTAAAAGGTCCCTCTGTTTAAAAATCGAGCTGTTTCTGTACCCAGTGAAACAATTAATTCTCAACTGAACACAGAGGGGGTTCAAACCACTTCTAAATGCAAAGCTCCTGCTTTGTTAAAAGGCTACAGTGGCATTTTGAAGGAAAAGTATCCATCAGAAGAGACTTGCAGAAGTCAAAAAGGTTCATTAAGGTCCTTCCATTTTGTTTAGGCTCTTTAGAAGTATTCAGTCCTTACGAAATTAGTGCTTCTGGCTGCCAAAAGACTTGCTGAAGGTTGTGCTGCTGAATCCCAGCCCAGTTGGCACCCAAGCAGTGGATATGAAAACTGCAACAGCAATTTGGGTTATAGGGACATCTGGCAGGGAGCTGCAAGGATGATTAGGGACCTGAGAAGAAAATCAGTCCCAAAGGGAAGCAAGTGGGATGTTAATAGAATAGACAGCGTGATTATTTCAGAGCGTTTTAGAAGCTTACAACAATTTTTTTTAAAACAGAATTAGAGGGAAAATACAATACCCAGATACAGTAAATCAGATTGTGATGGTGATGGTGAGGAGGGAACTATTTCCTAGGAGGAGAAGGTGGGGCTTTGTTTGTTTTTATTCGGAGGGTTTGTGCCCAGAGGGGTTCAAGAGACTTTCAGCTACACAATTCCCGAGTGTGAATTTAGCCAGCTACTTCCAGGTGTAATGCAGGACCTGACACCACTAACTCAAGCTCATAAAGTGGTACTACTTAATAAATACTTTGCAGGGAATTTTACTTTAATAAATGCTCACAGGCCTTTGTGTTTGTTTCTCCTTAATAACAGCAACACAATTGCAGAGCTTCCAGAGAGCTGCAAATTCACTGGAACATCACTGAATCTCCCAGGACAGAGCAGAATTCCCAGTGACACCAGTAACAGTGTACAGGAATTGTGTGGGTTCCATCGGCATGGATCCCCATGTTCCAAAAGGAGCAAACCACCCTGAGAGTGCCCTGGCCATCTCTCCAGGTTATGTGCAACCTGGACATATCTCCAGCTGATGGACTTGTCTCCGGGTTCCATGGACAGTGGAAAGGCTCTGTAGGAATTTTCATATGGAAGAAGGGACAGGAAAGGACAACATTTTCATTCGTGACAACCTCCAGGCACTCTGGCTCTCACGGTGTTTCTAGCACTGGGATGTTCATCCTTTTGGAGATGAGGGGGAATAGGAAAAGGAGGAAGAAGAGTTTGAATTCACCTTGACTTCTCTTTGTCTCCAGCTGCCAAATACGCAGAGAGTCATTATCAGAAAAGAAAAATTTGTTTGTGCCTCCGCTGAGACTTGAGCAATGATGTGACTTCAGGGGCAAAGGCACTGTCATGATGCATCACAATCCTGCAGGCAATAAAGTGTCTCATGCAGCTGCTCAGCCAGAAAAGCTACTCAGATTGCTGAAGTCCTTTCAACAAGCTGAGCCCAAGGCAATATTGTAGTAAGAAACTGCTTCTTTAAAAATTAAAAGGAGTTATTTCTGCATCATTTGCATCATTTGACTTGGGTTATTTTAAATATGTTCTATTGTAGGTCACCTATGTTGCCAGAAAAAAATGAACTCGTAACTGATTCTATTCGGGTTAATTCCTTTAAAATACACCCAGTTTTATTGCCTAATTCCTTACACAGACACCTTCAAAAACCATGAAATGATGAGGGTTAGTTCTGTTTTAGCACTGACAGATGATTTGCACCCTGCACATATTTCTGTAAGTGTCTCAACAGTGACCAACAATGACTCCACACTTAGTCAGGGATTTCAGCCCAGCTGAAATGACACTGAATTACCAAAAGGAACTTCTGTTCATCCGTTCAGTGTTGCTGTGTCAAACTCAGTCTGGCCTTTGTGAGCCAAATGATGACCTAAAAGCGAAGTTCAAGGAGAAAGTTTCATCCGTTGCTCATGCTGTGGTGTAAGATCTCAATGATGTTAAACCTGCTTCATTTTTTCCATTTGACTGTGACACAGAGAGCCAGTGCTAGCAAGGAGATCTGGGAGTGCCACGTCACAAGACATCCTGTCCCAAATGGAGAGACTGGATGGGAAGAGAAAACCCAGGGAGAACCTCATCGGTGGTGGGAGACCTGCTTTTTGCACCTGTGGCTTTTCTAAAGTGAGTTTGTACAAAAAGCACAAGAGAAAGTGAAATATTGCTTCTTACCCCTCTGTGTCAGAAAACGCTACACAAGCCACAGTGAGGGGTTTTATGTCACCATAAAAATAAAATTATGTTTCGCTTTCTCTAATCTTACGGAGGTGAATGCTGAACCCATAAACTGACACACGCTCAGCCAGCACTGGTGCACCACTTTCTGCTATTGAATCCAAGCGCTTTTACCTTCTCTTGTAGGACTTCTATTTCACACAATCCCCTAAAGGGTTCCTCCTTTTGCATTTCTGTTCCACATAGTTGGGCGTACACGACATTATGGAGAGTTTCACCAGGAGCACATGACAGCAGTAACACGTCCTTACCTTCACAAGAAACACCACCTCTGATACACTCTGGGATCAAATTTAAACATTTCTTTCTCATCCAGCACAGGATGGTCAGTGATCATCCCATAACCTGCTCTACACTTTGTTTGGCATCAGGGAAGTTGTTGGGATGGACAAATGTATCACTGAAACATTCAGAAAGAGCACTGTAAGATAAGATTTGATGTTTCCATTCTGCTGATATTGCCAGGAAGTGCTGTGACTGGTGGAAAGGCAAAAAGGAATCAGTTACAGAGTGTAGGTATAAAACCTAACAGTGTTTTACCTCAAGAAAGAAAAAAAGAAAGAAAACAGACCTTGGAGCTTCTGCAGAAGGAAAAAGGGCACCTGAGACACGGCAAAATGTGTGGCTCTCATTTTGCCGCAAATACTGGAAAGAAATCTTTCTCTTTCTTGAACTGGGAAACTTTTTTGGTAGAAGCAGACTATCTTGAAGATTCTTATCTATTTTAATCAGGCTTTTTATAGCACCTGCTGAGATGTCTCAGAGCTCAGGATTGGCTTAAACACACATGAAAAGGGCCCTGTGGCACGTATGCCTTGACAACAATCTGTTCTCCTCACCTCATAGAGTGTAATGATGCCATTTGTCTCATTTGGAGGCTTCCACTGAACGTAGATCTTCTCTTCAAAAGGTCCTCCTTGGATAGATTCCAAGGGAACAGGTCCAGGAACTGCAGGGAAAAAACCAAAACAAACAACAAACTCTGTTAAAAACTACCCCCAGCTCCAGCTGCACGTGAGACACCAAAAGGCCACCAGACAGGAAGCTAAATATTAAAAATAAATAAAATTAAAAATTAAAATCCCTCAAGGCACTACCATTACCAAGCTACTATCACTGTGAAAGGCTTATTTCTCAACTTCTGGTGCAAATAACAGTACCCTAATGTAACCACTAAGTGACAAATAAAATCAGAACCCATGAAAATATGACGCTAATTTCAGCATGATTTTATTCCAGTACAGCAGAGCAGCAGCAGGGAATTTAATCTGTCCTCCTCCACCCACACAATAGCAGAACTCTCCACCTAAACAGCCAGACTGCACCTTGGCATGGAGATGCTGCTGGGCTGCACACCTTTATCAATAGGAAAGGCTGATTTGCTTAGTAAAGTAATGGTGCAGGATTTAAATTTCATTACAGCTACAAGGCCAGCTCAAAAATCCACCTACTCCAGCAAAATTTGAATGCTGTAGGAGATAACCAACTAAATGCACTCCCAAGCTTGTCTGATAAAAACCCTGCTCATTTTTTTGAAATGTTTGCCATCCTTTTGTGTCCCCCATGTAATTTATTATTGGGCTGGAAGAGCCACTTTCAGCTGAGAGAAACTTAGGACAGCAACTTCTACAGTCCAGGCAGAGGAATGTAGTCCTTGGTCTGAAACAGCTCAGGTGGGATACCAACACTTTGAAGCTTTCCATCAGTTCTTCCAGAAAACTGTTCTTTTACATCCACAGCTGTTCTTTCATATCCACAATTAATTTTGCTTCTGAGATCTCTGTAAGATGTGATGTCCAGAAGATCAGCGTTAAGAAAAGCTATGCTCTGGAAAGGAAGGGATTGTAGCTTTTTTTGGGATGCCGCCTTCTGTGAAGGCACAAGAAAAATCAATAAATACTAGGATTGCATTTGCCCATATGATAAAGGAAGCTGCTGGGTGGTTCAGAACACAAAGAATTAAACCTACAGCTCTTTAATAGCTGCTCAGACTGGTGTTTGTCATGCCCAAGCACTTCAGGGATCTTTGCCCTTTCAGGAACGTGGCTGTGAAGTGGAAATCATTTAAACCTACAAGTTTTACACTCAAAACAGACACACTGTGCAGAGAAGATACACAAGTCTTGTGGGACAGGGGGTTACGTTGTTATTTACAACTGAAATATGAGTCTTCCCTCAAAACCCAACCACCCAACCCCACGACAACTCACCATCCTCCTCAGTCTGCACCACCAGCTCCTCGCTTTCCATTTTGCCCTCGGGGTTGGAGAGGGCCAACCTCAGCCTGATGGTCATGAAGGGCCGGAGCCCCCGCAGGGTGTAATGAGAAGAAGTTTGGATGAGTTCCTCTGCCTCGAATTTCTGCTGGTTGAAGACGTACTGGTAGTGGACAGTGAGGTTGTAGCTGTGGCACCGCGTCACGGCGTAGCCAAAGGGCTCCCACTGCAGCGTCAGCTGCCGCGAGCGGATGTCAACCACCTCCACGTTCTGCGGCCCGTGCACGGGATCTGGGAAGCAGGAGAAGAAATAGAAATAGAATTTGATGTTTAAACAAGGTGGCCATCCATTAATGCGCTTCCTCCCGTGTCTCCAGTGTCCCAGCAGCGCACAGTTCTGGGTGTTCTTGTCTGTGGAATGCATGAAGTAATACGGAAATGAGCGTCAGATCCACAACTGCGTTCTAGCTCCTGAGTTTTGCCTGGAAATGTTCTGCCGTGAGGACCTGAACAGTGGTCATGCTCCTGATTCCTGTGAGACTTCACTGAATCCAACAGTGGTGACTAGATTCCATCAGGTAAGGGGTGGGGAAGTTGCTCTTTCTTCATTTTTACAAAAAAAAATTTAAAAATAATAGTAGTTGATGGCCTACTTGACAGTGCTTAACAACCTTGGTGAGTCCTGCCTTAAGTGATGCAAACACACAGGAAATGGTCCCCGGGGAAGAAATGAACTCAAGTCTCTCAGCTTTGAATTCAGCTCCATGGCCCCTACACCCTCCTGCCACCTCCACACCCACTGTGCTCACACTGAAGCCCCAGGGTGGAAGAATCAAGACTAAGGGACCAACTGCTGGACTTCCAACATCCCAGTGTCCCCTCATCTGTTAAACTCTTGGATGTTCTGGCAATGGGGTGTACAAGCAGATCCTGCCACTCCTGGAGTAAGTTTTCTGAGTCATCTCAACCTTGTGCCAATAAAACTTTAATTTCAGATCATCTCCATGCCTTGGTCCCATCAAAGTTTCTTTGCTCTTTATTATTCTTTCTACAGTATCTGAGGTACACTTTGAATATTCATGTGGAGGAATCATTTTCACCTGCTGTTCCTTAATTTAACAGCCTAACTCAAACGCGCTGACTACACTCTGCCCTTTATATAAAATATAAATGCATGTGTCACTAGACGTGTAGATATAAAGAATGAAGGATGAGTGAGTAAAATCAGTGTTTGAGATAAGTCAGATCATAAAAATTCCACAGATGTTGGTTTGTTTATCTGACATTTCTTCAACTTGTATTTGCTCTTTCGCTCAATATATATCTGAACAAGGTAATCAGAAAATACGTAATTTCATATAAAGTTTCTTAACTTATAGCACAATTCAGGGTTCTGCCCACTTCTCATATTATCTCACGACTTCAACCTATTAAAAAAAAAAGTTTTCATGGGAACAAAAAAGTTGGAAGGACTTCTGAATACCAGTCACACTCCTTTGAGAGATAATTAAAGTGGGAAAAAACCCTTCTAGTAATTCTTGAAAGTAAAGCATGTACCAGCCACTGACTTCAGTCTACTCAAGCATAAGCAGAAAATACATTTTAACAACCTGTATATTCTGTATCACTGCTAAAAATCCCCTAAGGACTGGCAATGGGAAAGTATTCTGCATCTTTATATAGATACACACGTGTGCAGACTCTTTGGAAACAGGATGGATATTAAAAGACATGGGGTCTAAAGCTAGCAAATGGTTTAGGTTTCCCTATAAATCATGTCAATCCCTCAGCATCTAGAAAACACCTCTTAAATGTGAGTCTTTAACTCTGTGTGTCAAACAACAACAAAAAAGCTAATTTAGAAATTAGGAAATTTTTATGCAGAAATATACACATATATGCTTAGCGTTAGGTGCTAAGCATTTATTTTCTATAAATCCATGGAATTTGCAGATGAGCTGTACAGGTAAATCAGGTGAACAAAAGAATGGTTCTCTGAAAATATTCAGCTTCTGAAACAGTAAAGGTAATCCCCAGCCTCATTCCAAGATGCATCCAAAGGAAAGAAAACCAAAAGCAAATGAAGATATTTGCCCTACTGAACTCTGCGTTACAGCAAGCGCTGAGCTGCAGAGCCCAGCTCAGAATGTGGCTGAGACATGGCAAAAACATTTCACACCAAGACAATAATGCAGCTGAAAATGGCAATTCACCTCCATGTTAATGTTATACTGCCTTTTTTTTTTTTTTAATTACAGTTATTGTCTTAAAATCAGTCATGTTATGGAGTGAATCAGCAGTTAGAGGGCATTTGATAATCGATGTCAGATATGCTGACTGTATCTGTGAGTAAGGAACAACCTGATCCAGCATCACCTCACCAAGTCCTCTGCCCAAAGCTGGGCTAGGGAAGACTTCCTGCAGTTTTCAGCTTCCTTCCTCATCCTGCCCACATTTGCCCTTTCTTTTCCTATCCCAAACTCTGAGTGTGAAGCTTCTCTCAACCAGCTGCTAATTCTGCTCAAAACTTTGCTGTAAATGCTGTGAGCTCCATCACACACACACACAGTTTGAAACAGTCTCTGGATCGAGTAACCAGCCTATGAACCACAGAGGAGTTTGGGTTACAAAGCAAGAAGGTAAAATCCATAGTGCAGACCCCACTACACCACATTTTCACAAGAACCATCTGTCCTCAGCCTGACAGTCCTAAACCAGGTCTCAAATACCCATATCCTGAGGTGTCCCTGGCTGCAAGCATAGAGATTTGACATCTGGTGGCCATCAAGATCCTTGAACAGAGGGAGAATAAGTTAGTAAGAACTACTTAAATTTTAGGTTTAGAGAGGGAGAAACCAGACTGGAATTAAATCAACAAATAGAAGCTGACCCTGGAAAGCTTTATATTCTCTCTGGTTTTCTTCTCTTGGTTTCAATCTCCTTTTTTTTCTGAATACTGAGACTATATAATTTTGGAAATATTTTCCTGTCACCACACTGATTTCCTCTGCAGCAGAAGCCATTGAAACCTCCTCTTCAAAGATGAGAGTTTGTATTGTTGTTTTTAAGGGGCAGCGGTCCTACTCTCCTCTCTATATAATTCCTTCTGCCTGTTAGGTCTGTGAGTCTTCAGTCTCAAAAGGTCTGTAGCACCTATTCCTGGGATCTGTCTAACATCACCTTTTTCATAATGTTTTCCTTCAAAAGAAAAGGAAATTTTAAAATTCATCTACAATTCTCTGTAGTGCTGATATTTGAAACGAGACAAAATTCTCCATTTCTGTATTCTTGGAATGATAGCTTCCAAATAATACAAGAAAATATCTGAAAAGTAGTAACTTTGCACTTGGCTAGTGGAATAGAAGCTGCTAGTATGTATCTCAGCTTCAACCATACAAAGATACCCTCCAAAGCAGGACAGAACACTGGCCCAATTCAAATACTTAAGAGATCAGATATTGGTGTAAACTGTGTAACCTGAAGTAAAATTTTCTATGTGTCCTGAGATTTTAGGGGAAAAAAAAAGGAAATTCTTAAGAAGCTTAAGCAACAAAATAACTGCCAGGGATCTACTGAAATGAGTCTTGAACCCACGCAAGGAAAATTGCAGTCTCTGGGATTTCACTGTGCAAGTGCTGTATTTTTATTTCAGCCTGGTTGAACCATTAATTACATTTTGAACATTCACATCAAAGTCAAGGACTGAACAGTATTTTTAATACCTCGTCACTCACGGATGCTTTGCTACCTTTCATTACTCTGGTAGGCTGCAGCAAACACTCAGCAGCCAGGAACTTTTCTGGTCTGGAGCACAAGTCCTATGAGGAGTGTGTGAGGGAGCTGGGGGGGCGGGGCTCAGCCTGGAGGAAAGGAGACTCAGGGCATCTTCTGGTTTTCCACAACTCCCTGACAGAAGGGGGCAGCCGAGGGGGTCGGGCTCTGCTCCCAAGGAACAAGGGATAGGATGAGAGGAAACAGCCCCAAGTTGTGCCAGAGGATGTTCAGATTGGACAAGAGGAAAATCTCTTCACAGAAAGGATGGTCAGGTGTTGGAACAGGCTGCCCAGGGAACTTCTGGAGTCACAATCCTTGGAGGGATTCAAAACACATGTAGGCGTAGCCCCTGGGGATATCATTTAGTGTGGGGCTTGGCAGTGCTGGGTCAACACTTGGACTCGAGCTTAAGGGACTTTCCCAACCTAAATGATGATTCTAAGTTGCTCGCATGAAAGAATCTCTCCCAGGGGAGATCTCTGTTCTCAGTCCAGGTAAAAAGACATTACTGAGCAAACAATGTTCAGAGACTGCTTTTTCTGTCATCAGAATTTCACACAAAAGCTGACTTTTAAGGCCGGTTTTGTTAATTCCTCATTGAGTGTCCCAGAGCTCATTTTGTTCTCTGCCGTCCTCTCACTCAAGGTGAGGCATAGAAAAGAAAAGGTTGGTTTAGATTACCAATAACAATTGTCACAGCTCTGTAACCCTCCATCAGGGGAAGAACAGAGGAAAGGAAGCTGTGGGGGGACACTGGGGTTTGAACAGAGCTCAAGTCGAGGAGTGAAGTTAAATACAGACAATCAGCTGCTGCCCCGGGTTAAGTACCTGCTGCAGGAGCCTAATTGCAAGAAATTGCTGCTGTCAGTAAAGACATGACAGGGAGTGGAGATGTCCCTCCTCGTCTGGTGCCCTGTGCCTGTGTCCCCTGACCCTATGGAGAGCAGGAGGCAGAGTTTATTAGCAGTGCACTGATTAAATTCTGTTTCCCAGCAGCAGGCTACAGAGACTGAGAATGCACAAAGGTAAGAAAAATGAGCATGGAATGAGCAGCAGCTTTGTGTGAATCCTGAACTGATGCTTTCAGATACAAAGAGAAAACAGATGTAACGATGGATTCTGCCTTTCCCTCTGCACACCTACACTGAGGTCCTCAGGCAGTCACTCCAACCAGCCCAGGCCATCCAAAACCTGGGCACACCCCAGTAAAGTCCCTTCCTCTAGGCAGACTGGGAGGAGTTAAGGAGAAAATTGGGTGCACTGGTTGCTGGTAAGGCCACCAAAACCTGTGTTCTCCCAGCTACCAGCGTGGTACAGCCTCTCTCTGTAGCCCAGGAAAATACTGAAATTCATTTGCATTTACAAAATATAAATTTGGTAGTGGAGAAGTGCACAGAATATTTCACTCCCACAATAAATTGAAACAGTGGCCGTTTTTCAAGCAAAAGCAACAAAACCCATAATCACAGAACCTCTGAAAGCCTTGGGCTGGCAGGGACCTTGAGGATAATCTCGTTCCAGCCCCCTGCCATGAGCAGGGACACCTTCCTCTGGAGCAAGGTGCTGCAAGCCCCACCCAACCTGGCCTTGAACCAGCAGTTAGAAGGTTTCCTTTGTGTTTTTCAAAGATATTGTTCTTGGTCTACGGATGGGAAACCAAACAGAAATGTGTCCAACAAGGATTTTACTCCAGGTATTAGATAAAAGCTGAAGCCTTCTCTATCTCCCCTTTATTCCCTATTCCTCATCTTCCTCCCTTAATTTCCACAGGATGAAACAAGTCTAGGAAAACACACCTATTACCAAAAAATGTAGGAAGGCAAACAGAACAAAAATAATCAATGATTTACCTTAAATGCAAAATTCACAGGTGTGTGGTGGTTCAGGGTAAACCAAGCCCCTCCACAGTGTGTGCTGCTCATCTCCTCAAAGAGATCCTGACAGACAAATTGTCCCATGAGCACCTCCCACAGCCGTGTCCCATGCACAGACATTTCTGGGTGATGGACAACTCTGTCCATCCCTGAAGTGCAACGTGTCCTTCTGTGACAGCTCCTCTGCTGAGCCTCGCAGCTCTCACAGCTGCTGCCCATCACATTTCAATGCCTCTGAGCCAAAATGTGGGCTAAATACCTTTTCAGACATGACAGACAAAAACACTGATTAAACAGAGCTCACCAGTCTTTCAGTGCTGTGGAAGTGTTTTGGTTTTGCCCTTCTCTGTGGAAAGAACATCTCCCTAATATTTGGATCTAATTTTTGCTTTCTTTTAAACCACTTCAGATATCATCACTGGTCCAAAAGCAGCGCAGACAGAGATGAAAGTAGGCAATTACACAGAAAGGTGTGTTCTGAAAGACTTGCAACAGAGAAAAGAGAAGAAAGGAGTGAGACTGACACAATAAAATCACCAGAGAACAAACAACCTGTTTGTGAGATGCCTACAGTCAGCTGAAGCTCAAGCCACGTACAAAGAAATGGGTGTTGTTACAGCTGATAAACTAAACCAGGCTATTTTAGGGCATTCTCTAAGCAATAAAGAAGGAGGAAAGCTGCCACACTGATGAATCTATTCTAATAGAAATAGGAAATTAGTTAGGTAATGCAGTATGTGGTTAGGTAAGCCAGGGACAGAGCTCTCTCCACCACTAACAGAGTAATTTAAATTCAGTTAGCTGCAAATCCTCTTCATTTCTTTTTAATTGGTCTGGTTTAGTTTCAGTTGCAATTTTCACTTAGAATTCTGCATGGAAAGAGACCCAAGACTTGAAAATATATATAAAAAAGGAAAATATTTCATACATTACAAATCCTATCAAACATCCTCTAATTGCGGACTTCTACTTTGCTAAAGAGAACCAAACAAAACAAGTTTAAAACAACCCCAATGCCCTTAAATGGATCCCAGATCTATCTGGACCCCTCCATTTGTTTCAAAATGTGCCTGTCACACTCCCAGACTAAATCCAGGTGCTGGCCAAGGTCACAGGGAAAGCACAGGCTGTGGAGAGCAGGACCTGAGCTGCCAGCACAGCCTTCCCAACACCTGTCCCAGCACTGCTGCAGCCAGAGCTGAGCTGCCAAAACTCCACTTGTAAACAACTTCAAGATAATTAAGCACTGCCTTTTAAAAAAGGCTTATTAGCATCTATTTAAAGGAATTTTTTTTCATTGTATTATGAAATGGCAAAATGAGAACTTGCTTTCTTTTATACCCCAAACCTGTTGTGCCCTAACACACTTAAAAATAACAATTTAAAAGAACAATAAAGGGTAATTACTGATTTTATTAAAAACATCTATCATGGATACACACAGCAGTGGCATTCCATGGCTGGGAACAAAATGTACATTATTGAGCATTTTGATGATTAAATACAATAGCATAATTAAATATGCTAATGAAAGTGAGATTAGAAAGCAGGTAAACCACTTGGTGTTTACCAAACAAAAGTAAAGCCTCCAGTTTTACAAATTTATTTCATTATGTGTAAATACAATATTTATTTTAACTGTTTGTTTTACTAACACGTACATGCATTTATTTTTATTATCTCTTCCTCTGTGTGCTTTGCTGTTATCCTCAAATGGGCTAAATGGAGGAGATTTAGAGTAACGCAGAAGCTAGATCCTGACAAAACATAAATTATCTCTATAAAAATAAATAAGGTAATCAAAATAGTGAATAAAACAGAGGCTTCCTCTACACAGTCACAGGGCTGTTCAATTATTCTGAGCAGCAGAAAAAAGCACTCCTCTTGCAGACAGGTTTTCTCTCATTTGTAACGGTGGGTTCTTTTTCTGTCTGTGCAACCTGCAAGAGAAATTCTCAATGTTCCTTCAGAATCCTGTTCTTCAACAACAAACATTTAAAAAAAATAAAAATATTCCCAGTTTTACTTGTTGATCTGGCTTAAGCAGCTTCTGTAGTGGATGATGTAGTTGTAGTGCTTTGTGTGCCCGGTGCTCTGGTGCCATTGCTGGGCCCCGGAGCAGAGCCCGGGCCCTGCCCTGAGCCCTCCCTGCAGCCAGGGACACCCAGGGCTGAGGGCCCCTCTCAGCTGGGGCTCCTCTCGAGGCCTCGCCAGCCCATCAAGGGAGGTGATCCAGCCCTGGGGGCACCTCTGGGGTGCCGTGCCCAGCTCTGGCTCCTCAGCACAGCAGGGCCAGGGAGCTCCTGGAGCGGGGCCGGCGGAGGCTGCGCAGCTGAGGAAGGGCCTGGAGCAGCTCCGTGCCCAGCACAGGCTGAGGGAGCCGGGGCTGCTCAGCCTCGAGAGGAGCCCCAGCTGAGAGGGGCCCTCAGCCCTGGGTGTCCCTGGCTGCAGGGAGGGCTCAGGGCAGGGCCCGGGCTCTGCTCCGGGGCCCGGCAGCGGCCCCAGAGCACCGGGCAGGGCCTGAGCCCGGCAATTCCCCTGCCCAGGAGGCAGAACTGCTGCCCTGGGCAGGGCCAGCCCTGAGCAGAGCCCAGAGAGGGGCTGGAGTCTCCCTCACTGGAGTTATTCAGGAACTGACTGGACACAATCCTGCGCCCTGTGCTCTGGGATGGCCCTGCTGGAGCAGGGAGGTGGAACAGATGAGCCCACTGTGGTCCCTTCCAACCTGACCCATTCTGGGATTCATTAAAGAATGCATATAAATAGTTCAGAAGAATAAATCACAATAGATTAAAAAAAAAAAATCTAAAATCACTGGAAACACTGCAGAGAAAAGGAATACAAAGGATGAAAAATTCCTCCATACATCACAGACAAGGTAGGAAAACACTCGACAGAGGCATCTTGCCTAAGAACAGCCTGTGTTCTCACTTTGTCTAATGGAAGTACCAGCCCTCGGCTTTCATTGTACTTCCCAAAAGAACATAAAAATAAAAAGACAGTGCCAAGCTTTCAGCACTCAATTAAAATTTAGGATATCACTCAAAGGAGGCAAAAAGCTGTTCTTGCCTGGTGATACTCAGCGAGTAGATCTGCCTCATTCATTGTCTACAGTCCCAATCAGGGCGCACTATCTGTATTAAAGAGAACAAGACCACCTAATGGAAACCTCAGAACGTGGGGAGGAGTGAGGTACCAGTGTGCTCATCAAAATAAATTCTCCTGTGAGAGCAGTTTATTGATTTGTGTATTTGACTCTCTTTGGGATTATTGTTCAATTACTTTTATCCTCCGAGATGAAAGCAGCTGAATGTAACATCAAAAGCAGATAAAAAGTTGCATGTTTCAAATTTTCTTTCAAATCTCCATAACATCCATTACAGATCCGATTTTCAAGAGGGCCCTCTGAGAGTAACAGCAGAGGGTAACTCCATCAGACATACAGCTCTCATCTATATTTTCCCTAATTATTCTGGCTGAAGCACATTCCCTGTAAAACACATTATTCGTCCTTTAGGAGTGACAATCTGCAGAAAGTGACTGCATCTCCTCTTTATCAGGCGAGCTGCCTGCTAATTTTTGATATGATTAGTGATTTATCACCACTTAAAATTGCAAACACACAATTTCCACCTCTAACTTGTAGCACTATTGAAAAAGTTAAAACGTGGTGGTGGTGAAGAGACCATGAAAGTGTCATTTTGCTGGTTTGCATTCATTCCTCACCAAAGGTTTTTCGTGCTCTGCTTGCAAGAAAAAAAAATCAACAACGAAAAGGTATTTTTAATTGCCAACCCTGTTTTCACTGTGGGACACAGACTCCCATCATTTTCATTTTGCTGCACGTGTCACAAGCAGTGCAGCACCTGGAATCAGGCTCTTGCTACCCTTTTGAGAGGCTGGTGTAGCCAGCAGTTGCCTGGTGCTCCTCTCATTCACAAGGTGAGCTTTGCTGTGCAGTCACCTGACAGAAATGGCCTGAGTTCCTCAAACATGAAAATTCACACTACTGCAATCTTAACATTCCAGCAGGATAATTCCATAATGAATGGCGCACTGGGATAATGGTTCCTGTGCTCTGTGTGGCAGGGACATTAAGACCACAGTTCAGCTTACAAGCGGTGCCCTCAGTGATCACAGCCCTCAGTCTAAAAACTCATCAGAGGTGACCTCAGTCACAGGCACAGTCCCACTAACAGCATGAATGTGTGAAGTAAAATGATGAATTTAAATAAATAATTGCACTCCCAGTTTGTGTTTTTGTCCAGTTGCTGTTCCCTCAGCTCTGAGAGGAACCATCCCGACCACAAACAGGTCAGGGAGGCAATCCAGCTGCTCTCTGCACTCTGAGGGCAGCCCTACACTCTTCCCTGCACAGAAGTGATGAAGTCTGTGCTTTGAACTCCCAGGGGCATCAGGGCCAGCCAGACACGGGGCCAGAAAGCTACTCTGACACCAGGCAGAGATGGAGCCCAGGAGTTCCAGCCCTTTGCAGCTGGATCTTTACTGCGTTTCAACCATTCATCTGCTCTGGAACTACTTTTGTCTTTTGTCATAGACTGTTGTAAAAATCTTTGCAAAGCTGTTTCCAACCAGCCTGGAAAGCACATTGCTTTTCTTTCAGTGGTGCAATTACAAGGGGAAGGCAGTCATGAATATTAGTGAACTTTGAAATATTGTTTCTAGGGGCAATAGATTTTACCCAAAGGGATATTAGTGCTCCACCTCAACATTACAAAAAATCACTTTAAAACTTACAGCAACACATTTCAAGTCCATTACCATGCATTTTCAAATGTCATGCCTGGAATGTGACAGTCAAATTCCTGAATCAATCAGCCAAATGGAATTATTTCGCTCAGAAATTATGTGAAGAGAAAGCAGCAAAAAGCAGTAAAAATGTAGAATAACTTTATGCTGTAACTTAAGCAACTAAACAGGCTTCTTGGTGAAATAAGGAGCAACACACTCCATGTGTCTGCTTTACAGGATGATGAACTGCAGAACACACTGGGGATTTTTTTCTGTAGTAGAACAAGGTTTGGGGTTTTAATCCGTGATCCGTCCCACAAATAGTGCCTGGGATATTTCCAGGGAATACCAAGTGCCTGGACACAGCTCACTAGCTGGGTACCCACCACACACGAAGGGCAAACCCAGCACATGCCCACTGCAGCGTGTCTGCAGGCTTAGCCTGCATCTCCATTTGTGCTGTTGTGTTCTTCCTCAGCTAAGTGTTCCAGTATCTTCATGAATCCGCATGGAAAACAGGCAAAGCCCAGCTACTCCAGTTAGAAATCCTGCTCTGGAGCATCCTTGTAAGCCAGTTTGAGCATCCTGGTACACCATTTTAACTCACAGAAATGGCATGGCATATTCTGCTCTCAGCACTGAAGAAGATTAGAGCTTTGGAATCCTTTCTGTCCTGGCTGACATCCCATTATCCCAACAAGGCATATTTAATATAGTCACAAGATGTATGGCAGGGGTGGCTTTCAGACGCAAAAGTGAATGAACTCAGCCAATCCCACTGCCCCTCATCTCTGCTCTGGCATTCATGCTCATGCCTTCTGTTTGTTTTACCCTCCAGCACTCCCTGACAGAAAAGATTTTTTTCCTGGAGCCACAGAGTAGTGGTGATGCTTTCTATGTAGAAGACAGACAGTGTATAAGATCAATCAGGATCAAGAATCGTAAACTTCATTTCTTCCCCCAATGCTCTCACAATTTCAGCTCAGTGTTGGGTAATGAATCCAGGTCAGCCAGTGCTGGTGAAGCACGTTGTCCAAAGCAAACACAATGTAATACAGTGATCTGATCCAGGGGGAAAATGGCTGATGGAAGGGGAAAGAACTATCTACCCTTATTTTCTTATTTCCATTGGAAAATGAAGGGCAAATAACAACCAATAAAGTATAAAAATTACACTCTCGTATTTCCAAATGCCAGGAAAAATACCCTTCTGATTAAAGTGTAGCTCAAGAAAAAAAAAAAATCTCTTTACTTTTCAAAGTCAACCTCAGTAGTTGTATGAAAAGATTTTACATAATAATGGGTAGCAATATGAGGCAGTGAGACTTGATAGTGTCAGAGAGAGTTTTTAGTTGCATGAATTGACATGCAAATATTAAAAAAACTGAGAAAACCCCTTGAAGTAAGTTACAATTCATAGCAGGTGCATCAGGCACTGCTCAGACACTCTGAGTGAACTGAGGTCTGATAAATTTTTTTCTGACTTCTTGTTCCACATTAGAACCCTCAATTTTTTATGTTTGCAGAGATTTGTGATGTTGCCAGAGACTCCCATCCCCAAATCCACCAGGAAAGAAACCATGGGGCCCAAGACACTAATTTTAAATGAGAACCACCATTTATATATTTGGCTCACAAGATGACCTTTGTCATTATACTGATGCAGAAAAGACTTCTGTTAAATAACTGTGCCGAGCATCAACTATTTGGAAATTCAAACAGAACAGAAAGAGGGGTTCTTTCTCACACTGGGACTTTGATGGGAATGTCAGAGTGTGATTTCCCCACTTTGTACTCGTGACTGTGCTGCCTGGGTGTGGTATAGATGATCCCACGAATGTGTATTTAATAGGAAGCCAAGTGGTCACATTAGGGTTAATCAAGGAGTTAAAAATCCTGAGAAGAGTCCTGAGTTACAGATTCCCCATAGAGCACAAATCTCTTTATACACTCCCATAGCAACTTCTGCACAAGTTAATGTTATTATACAGGGAGCAGCATAAGGAGATTTCTGTACCAACTCAGAGCAGTTTAACTTCAATTTCTGTCAAAGCTATTACTGCAACAAGACTTGCAGCTGACTGGGATAAATTCATCAGTTTGAATCAGTCATGCCCTCACAGGCTGCCTCATTAGAGGAGTGTGACCAACCTCCACTGCCAGGGCATCAGCCTGGGAACAGAGAGCAAAGCAACAACCCTGGCACCATGCAGGGTCTCCCATCGAACTGAATTCCTTAAAACCATTGATGTTAGGGGCTACAGGTGGCAACTTAAAATTGGGAGCACCCTAGTGCCAACCCCGCAAACAAAGGCGTCCCTGTGTCAGATGAGGTACGAGAAATGTTGTTATAGAATGTTCGAATCATCGAATCATTAAGGTTGGAAAAGCCCTCTAAGGTCACTGAGTAAAACTGTTGACTCAGCACTGCCAAGCCCACCACTAAACCACGTCCCCAGGTGCCACATCTAAGCTCAGATTCGGGCAAAATTCCAAGCTTTAGATGGCTGGACATCTTTGCAGTTAACCTCAGAATGTGCGAAATCCTTTTTTACATGTCCATGCATAAATATATCAATTAATTTTATTGCTTAATCCATTTATATCTAAAGCAAAGGGGCATGAGAACCTAGCACTAGAAGCACAGCAGACTTTGGGGATAATTTGGTGAAACTACGAAGCCATGAAGAGTTTCCCCACTGTCAAAGCACACACACACACCTGATCACTTACTGAAAGGTGTTCCTTCCTTTCTGTTCCTTCCTAAAGGAAAGAAATTTTAATCTCCAGGAATAAGGGTGCAAAGCAATGTGCTTGTTACCTCTCCAGTCTGCTTTATACTTATCCATACCAGCCTAGCTCTCAAATGCAGGCACTGTGCATCCTTAGCAGTGCAGCCACTTAAACTCCATAAATGCTGCAAATGTTACTGAATAAACTCATTAAATACAGAGCTGTTTTTTTCCTGTTGGATCCCATTCTCTTCTGGGATATGCTTCCAACAGGCAGTTTAAAGCTAGCTTGAGCGTGACTTCCACAAACAGGAGGCAATAACATCAAAGAGCTAAAAACCACAGTGTACTGTGTGTGTACAGTCCGTCAGCCAGGAAATAAGGGAGGTATGAAGAAAGAAGAAACAGAAATTAAGAACCAGAAATTTTCAGCTAGATGGGTAATACTCTTGTGAAGATAATCCTCCTATCCAAGATGTGACAAATCCAACTTGCTAGGAGGTGGCTTTGAGACGTGAAATAAAGCTGCATTCAGCTGCACTGGACAGCATGTCTGGTGCTTCTATTATAAGCAGAAATTAATACCCAGGTAGAAATAACCCTAAATCAGCCTTATTTAGCTCATCAGCTGAAATGCCAGCCTTCATATAAGAATACATGTTTTGGCATTTCCAATCTTACACTTCCTTGTGATAAAAATCCAGACTTGTCACTTAATCCTGGACCGCTCATGGGGCAGGGAGGGAAGCTGAGAGAGGAGCTTGCATCTGACTGCTCAGTGCCTGCTCTACCGGCACAAGGAGAGGTGGTTCTGCCCAGCACATGGATATTCCTGGCCAGCTCAGGTGCTGGGAAGGAGATGGAGCACTGTGTGAGCACTGCATGCAGCTCGGAGGCTCCCAGCACAAGGAAGACTTGGGCCTGGTGTAACAAGTCCGGAGGAGGCCACAGAAGTTCCCCAAGGACTGGAGCCAGGCTGGGAGAGCTGGGGGTGTTCACCAGGAGAAGAAAAGGCTCTGGGGAGACCTCAGAGCCCCTTCCAGCACCCAAAGAAACTGGAAGAGAGTGGGAGGCTCTGGCACAGGGTGCCCAGAGAAGCTGTGGCTGCCCCTGGATCCCTGGAAGTGTCCAAGGCCAGGTTGGACGGGGCTTGGAGCAGCCTGGGCTAGTGGAAGGTGTCCCTGCCCATGGCAGGGGGTGGCACTGGATGGGTTTTAAGGCCCATTCCATCCCAAACCATTCCATGATTCTATGTGTGATGATAGAAACCTGTGGATGTGCAGTGGGGCTCTACGACAGCAGGGAGATTACAGGTATTAAGAACAGTTTGGCATTGTGTAGTATTTTCTGAGCAGACAATTATTCCAGCTGCATTTAAATAATAATAATAAATAATAATAATAATAATAATAATTTTTAAAAGACTGCTGTATTTAAAGACTTATTCTCGGACTTGTACAATGGCTTGGATTTCAGTGAGACTTTAAAAAATGTCTGCTAGGGGATATTCACCAGACTGGTGTAATCCTGACACTGCTGTATGGTCAGATTACACTGAGAGTCCTGGCTGGGTTAGCAGCTACACTTTCTATACGCTTGACAGTGGTTCTGAAGAGCTGTTTTATTTGTATTTTCTCCTACATAATGCCTCTACTAAAATCCTTTAAGGGTCTTTTCTTAGTGTCAGGCTGATCAGATAAAAATGGTGCTCAAGAAATGCTGACCCTGCCCCTCCCACTCTGCTCTACTCACACTTCCCTAGGGCACAAAATTGTTTTGCTTTATTTTTGTTTGAGCTAAAATGCAAGCACATCCTGCAAAAGGGCAATTATTGGGCTAAATGCAGTGCATTGATTTTGTTCAGAGCAAACTCTTATCTGTCCTCCACTACCCCAACAAGTGTTTGTAGCATTTGGAAATGCACATTTGTTCAAATATGTACATTCCCACAAGAGCTAACCATCCATGGCCTCAATGGCATCGCACTGCTGACTTCAGTGGCCCGGCGGAAGGAGGACATGAGCATGAAATTAGAATTAAACAGCTGGCCATAAATTCTATCTAGACCCTTCATAAACACGTGCTGCTGGAGTGCATTGCAGCCAGAGCTCAGCTGCAGGAATTTCAACATCTCTTGGTCTGGTTAAGGGAATAACTGGGGAAAGGAACCAGTTGGCATCTCTGTCCTCTTTTCCCCCAGCTTGATTTCCAACCATGTTCCTGAGGACTCCCCATTTGCCTAACCTTGTCATTATTATGGTTGTGGCATATTCTGTGTTGCTCTGAGTAACTATCCAGCCTTAGAAATTGGAGATTTTGAGGTTGTTGTTACTGGGGTTTCGTTATTATTGCTGTTGTTTTTCCTATGATTATTATTATTGTTTTCTGCCAATATGAAATGGTGTAGAGAGCAATCACTCCAGATGTCATCAAGGCCAGGGAATCAGCTCATCCCCATCATAGATTCCTTGTGCGTGATGAAAAAAGAGTGGCTGCTGCTCCTGAATCGTGAGAAAAATGGATAATCCTCATGGAATGGTTCTGAGTGTCTTCATTCTAACTGGACCCATTTCACTTTGCAGCTGGGACGCTCCTGAATTTTAAATTTCACAGCAGATTTTCTCAAGATGAGGAGAGAAGAGAAAGCAGTCTTATCTGTAAATCTGGAGTGGAACTGAATGGATGCCACTTGGAGATCCAGGACATTTCTAATCTGCTTCTCAGGATAAGTGATAACCACCCAGGGAGCAAATGCTAACACATCTCCGGTAGGAATACTGTTATTTTAATAGCCAAGCAGTAATTATTTTTTCTCTGCCCTTCTTTCTTGCCCTTTACTCTGAACAAGAGGAAATCATTAACAGCTGGAGAACAACCAACCATCCAACTGACTTTTGTAGCACTTGTTGTAGGTAGGAATATTAGAGGAAAATGAGGTTAGGAATAAGGTGTGCTCTTTATATCAATTCAATGGCATATTCAATGAACAGAAACTGTGTCTCACCATAAATGCTGTTACAACTTGCAGACCTGTGGTGCCAAGCTGTGGCAGTAGTTATTGGAAGGTTTCAGGAACCTATTAACAGATCTTTTCTTAGAAACTCTTAGCTTTCCTTAACACACTTCCAGCAAATGGATTTCCAATAAGCATCTAGCCCCTTTCTCTTCTTTCGAGTTCCAAACAAACTCTTTCAGGGCACAGTGGTGTGTTTCTGTGGAAATGGCCTCGCTAAGAAATTGAAAGGCAGGATCTGGATCAGTTCCCTGCATGAGCTTTGCAATATCCCTGAAAAGTGTCGTGATCTGTATTTGGTGCCCAGAGCATTGCTTGAGCTACTGAGGAGAAAACTAATCTCTTGTGCTTTCATGGGCAGCACTGTCTCATAGAGTGATCCTAATGGGGTGGAAATGAGCTCAGCTGCCTAATTCTGTTAAAAACATAGGCTTTTTCTTACACACGAATGCCCATCTACTTCCTTCTAGCCTTGCTGAAGCCATGGCAGCAAAGAATCAAGTCATAGTTGCTGAAAACAGAACACACTGCTTTTCTTCCACTTCAGCTCTTCTCAGTTATTTATTTATACACAGTAAGAAACAGCCACTGGAAGAGACTCTATTCACACAGAAAAAAACCCATTCTAAACTAGAAAAGATCTTGATGTGGACAAATGAGCTTTTCCCTAACTTTTAGGGCATGACTAACTTGCTCATTAGCAGTGTAATTTTAAGCAGCCCCGTAAACCTTGTTTCTGTCATCTCTGTTTCACAAGCCACAGGTGAGGGCAGTGCAGCAGAAGGAGATGTGCCTCTTGTCAATCCAGCTGTGATCCATGTGCATGCAGATTGTCCAAGCCCTTCCATGGGCTGTTGTGGTTGTGTGTTGGGAGTTGTTGGCCGTAGGAACACAGAGCTCTGTGCCCATGGTGATCCGAATTTCCCAGCTGGTGGATGACCACTTCCCTGCTCCTGCCTATGGGATATGATGGAAGCAGGAAGGGTTGCAAATCAGCCTCTGCATTTCCATCTGCCTGTAAATGAGGACTTGAGCAGTCACAGGGCTCCCTGATGTGATTTAGTGGGCACAGTGGTGTTTGGGCGAAGGTTGGGCTTCAGGATCTTAGAAGTCTTTTCTAACCTAAAAGATTTTATGACCATTTTCTGCTATATAAACAATCCTCTGGATGTACTTTTAGGTCCATTAGGGTTGACCTTCCTGTCTGTGCTCATTAAAACCAGGGCTCAATTTGTTAAGGGCTCTGGACAAGAGGAGACTGAGGTCAGACCTCATTGGGGGCTGCAGATGCTCCCAAGGGGCAGCTCTGATCTCTGCTCCCTGTGACAGGGACAGCACCCAGGGAATTGCTGGAGCTGTGACACGAGTGTCAGATTGGATATCAGGAAAAAGTTCTTCCCCCAGAGGGTGCTGGGCACTGCCCAGGCTCCCCGGGGAATGGGCACGGCCCCGAGGCTGCCAGAGCTCCAGGAGCACTTGGTGGGATCCTTGGGGTTGCCCTGTGCAGGGGCAGGAGTTGGACTGGATGATCTTTGTTGGTCCTTTCTTCTCAGGATATTCTGTGATTCTACAATTTTTTTTAGTTTCAAGATGAATGTATCCATATAGGACTTTGTGGGAAAGCTTAAAAACGGAACAGCAACACACTTTGTGTAGATATTACATCCATCATTTTCCCTTCTGAAGACTGCAGGGAACGTGGCCGTGGCCACTCCAGTTCCATGCTCTGAGGGAGCTGTGGGTGTTCCTCAGGCAGAACTGGCTGTGTGAAGGAGGACCTGTGCAGTGTGTGGGAGCACACACAACTTCATGTCCCTTGTAAGAGACCGCCATGACTCTTCATTAAATCGTGCTAATGCTCTTGTAAGGCTGTAGCTGTGTGCTAATCGCTTGCTCTGCTATGCAAATGAGCTGAAAAGGGAGCTGAAAAGGATGTGTCCAGGCCTCCAAAGCAAATAGGGATTAGGGAATGGGAAGTTACAGCTTTCTTTCATAAAATAATGTTGAGTGAAAGAGCAGAGCAATAACTTGATATTCTTTGGTGAATAATTCTTATTCTTGGGGGCTTGTTTGTTTGCTTGTTTGAACGCAGAAGTTCCTCAAAGTTTAAGAAGCAAGTGGTCTGAAGTTCTCCTGGGGAATTTTTGTGGATGAAATCCAATCTGCTGTCTGCACTGGGAATGTTCACCAGCTCCTCAGCCTGCCTGTTGGAGCAGTGGCTTGACTTTAGAAGAGTGCTTCTTTCTGCAGTGTGGGGCTTGAACCAGCAAACAAACCCCTGGGAACTGTTTGAAACTAAGAGAGCAGAGATTTAGATTAGATATTAGGAAGAAATCCCTCCCTGTGAGGGTGGGGAGGCCGTGGCACAGGGTGCCCAGAGAAGCTGTGGCTGCCCCTGGATCCCTGGCAGTGTCCAAGGCCAGGCTGGACAGGGCTTGGAGCCACCTGGGATAGTGAAAGGTGTCCATGGCAGGGAGTGGAACTGAATGGTCTTTAAGGTCCCTTCCAACCCAAACCATTCCATGATTCCATGTCCTGAATTAAGCTGGAAAGTGCCAGGCTCCCAAGATGCCAGTTCCAAAATCAAATACATCAATAGTGAGGAACTTGATTGTGAAGCAGATCAAATGCACTCAGCAGTTGAAGCCTGATTCAAGAATGATATGGATTTTCTTATCAAGTAATCATTATATATGCATAAAGATCCACAGGATTCAGACAGAAAACAGATCAAAACTACTTCAATATGTTAATATGGTAAGAGTCTCCCATGGAAGATAACTGCTGCAATTATAACTGTACTTTTGTCTACAATACACTGTTGCAAAAGGACACAAGAAACTTGATGTCTGTGCTTTGAATAGAGGCACAAATCTAAACATATTAGATAAAAAGTCTGTAACTGTCTTTTTTCCTCATTTTGTGTCTAATGTTTCAAAAGAATAAAAAAGAACACACCAAATTCATTGTACAAAGTTGTATGTAGAGACAGAGATGAAGGCTGCATGCTCAGAAGCTGATGCTCTGGAGAAAAAATTTCTTCCTTGGAACAGAGAGCAAGGTAAAAATCCTCTTGCTGTTGGTTTGTTTGGGGTTTTTTTGGTTTTGGGGTTGTTTTGGTTTTTTTTTTTTTGGGTGATGGGTAGTGGTTTGATTTTTTTTCCCTAGAACTTTTAAATAGAGTACTGGAAAATACTGAAGTCTTAAGTCTGCTATCCATCAATAGTCTCGAGTGAGCTTGCCATGTGAAATGAGACCACCTAAATGGCCTCAGATTTCACTTTCTACCTGTATCCTGTAGGAAAAAAACTCCTCAGGTTGAACAGGAAAAAAAAGGTTGTGTTTGACACAATAAATATTGTAATCATTGCATTAGAGACAGACACCCTGCTTCATGCTTGGAAGCTTCCAACTTACACCACAACTGCTGTAACTTCATGTATTTCTCTTTCATCTAAAATTCCTGTCAAAGGTCAGAGAGTGTGACAAAATCCTGCTGCTGAGTAAGAAGCAGCAGGATCATACACTGATTATCTGGGGGGATCTGCTCCCCTTTCAGGCCCTGAACCATGCCAGAGCTGACTCAGTGACTGGAATAACTCCAGTTTTACCAAAAGGTCCAGGATCAGCTCATGGATGTTAATAAAATTGGTTGTTACACAGCAACAGAAGAAATGAAGTGGCCTCTCTGTGGGAGCCACCCCCAAGAACTTGTGTCCCAAAAAGCTGCGTCAGGAGCATGAAGTGACAGAACAAGCCTGGCCCATGGACTGATTTTGTCACTGGAGCATCAGTGCTCACAGAGATCTGTCTCCAGCTAACCAGAAATAGAGGGAAACAACTCAGTCACTGCTGACAGTCTGCTTTTATCTCTGTACTTGCTTTTCCTAGTCCAAAACTGTAACAGTAATCAAACAGGAATAAAAGAAGTTTTCTTTGATGAGCATGTCATGCTGATGAAAGGCAGCAGAAGTTCTCTGAGTAGACAAGAGCCACAAACATTAACAGACATTGGCATTTGGAGCTTCTCTCTCTGTCAGTCCTCAAAGGGGTGTTTTTATGAATGGAATGCTGCGTAGGAAGTGAAGTTGCTGCTTAATTTCTGCCAGTGCCCCCAGCTCGTCCACCCTGACGGAGCCGCCCCCTGAATGTTTCTGTATTTGCCATTGAATTCTGAGATTAAGGGAAGCCATAATATTAATAAAACAGTAGTCTTATCATTCAGCACTTCCATATTGCTTTTTGTTGCCTTTGAATTTTCAGCAAACTTTTGTTTAGTTTGCTTCTTTAATAGGAAGGTCTGAAATGATGAAAAGATGTTATTTTGTCCAAAGCAGGCAAAGCTTTTGTCAGCTGATAATCACAGATGTTGATGTATTTACATTGACCTATTTAAAATCTCAAATGGTTTTAATAGGATGGGAGGATTTTTAAAAGGCAGTTTTCAGAAACATTATTCAAAAAGCATAATGGTCCCATTTGTCAAAAATGCAAGTCTGCCCTTTAGCACAGACCTAGGACATAAAGCAGACTTCAGACAACTCCCTCCAAAACAGCTGCTCTCCAATTTTTCGATAGCTGACTCTGAAAACACACTTTACCCCCAGCTCAGAGGACAACCATTCTGTTCCAGCCTGCTCAAAGAGAAATTAAAGTTGAGTATCTCTAGCTCTTCAGATTTACATGTGCCCTTCTTAAGGTGCCTTCAATCTTTATGGATTTTCATATGCAGTGAGGAAGGGCAGCGCAGGGAATCCTGAGGAAGGCAATGCCTGTGTGTGAGATGGAGCACATGCTGTGCTCCAAAGTGAGAGCCACTGTCAACTTTCTGAGGTTTTCACACCGCTTACAAAATATTTTATCCTGTGTTTGACTCCACCTATGGCACAGGGTAGGTAACCTTGGAGGTAAATTCTTCATGAATCAGGAAATACTTGCACGTGTTCTTAAGATTTTCTGAAGTGAGATATTTACATCCTTGTATAATCCTGAGAGGAAACAGGTGGCTCTTCAGTGTATCTGAGGCTTTTCAATTCCATGCTCAGGCTCCTGCACCAGGGCTCAGGGCTGAGTCTGCTGAGGTTGCTGTGTAATTGCCCTGTTCTGGCAGCCAGCTACCAAAGCACTGGAATCTCCCTTTCCAACTGGATTGCTTGTGTGCCATCTGTAGCATGGAATTTGTCTTGAACACTTTCCCTCTGCATCTGAATGCAAACTGAAGACATTTATTTCCATCTACTTTCACTGGCTATTTTACATTCACTCTATAGGAATTTGTGCATACATTATGCTATAAACAGGGGCATGCTGGAATACACAGAGCAACTAAAGCAAGGAATGCATCTCAAGGTCTCACTTTTCTCACGAGGAAGCACAAAACTGCAGCCCAGTGCACTACGAGGAAAGTACCAGGATTGCTACACCAGAAACACAGTGAAGAACAGAAACCTCAGAGTGAGGAAGCAACACACTCAAAATTGCTTTTCTAAAGGGCCTTGCAGAGTCCATGTAAGCAGTTACATGAGGAAGCTTGCTGACACTGACGTGGCTGTTTTCCAATGGTCCCTGGACAATGCCTCGGATATTTCTCAGCACAGTCACTAATGACACTCAGATTTCTCATTAGTGTGTCAGGAGGTCTGGAGGCTGAAAGCACATTTGTAAATTAGCAGCTACTGATCTGTGATTGACCTTTACTACGTGATCAATAGCACAGATAGCACCAGAAGGGATAAGGATAAGATGGAAATTCTTGGAAGAGGTACCAGTGAGATCAATTCAATCACGCCAAGCTCTGAAGTCCTCAGGCCACAGGTTACAACACATATACTTTTAAATACAGCTTTTCCTAAGAATTTTTTTTGGCCACCTGTTCACCAAAGACTTTTAACTCAAAAATTGCTCTGACCTGAAGAATCTCAAATGGATGGTACAGCTACTCAATGAACAAAGGCAGGTGTCACCAAACACGGCTCAAATTATGTGTGCCATCCATTACAGCTCCATGCAAGAGGTTCAGAAGCACAGTTCCTAAAGGAACACCTCGTGGTGTGATAACCTTACATGATCCTATCCAACACAAATACTTATATTGCTATTGGGTCTTGAACAGCAACAAACAGCAGCAAAGGTGATGGAGAAATGTTATAATTCAACTTCTCCCAAGCCTTATGTTTATATGAACCAAGAAGTTGAACTCACAAACACCTCAGGCCCACAGATCATTAAGATAATCCCCCCTGCCTTTGGACAGCACACTGCAGGAAATGATCGGGCACCACAATTTCCATGCTAGGCTAGAACACCCCAGGTAAAGAGGAGACTCATTCTAATACATTTCCCAGGACTGAGCTTTAATAGAATTAGTTCACTTTTTTCCTTTCGTAATTCCCACTCAGCTATTCACAGTTGTAGTCCTGGTATCAGCCTGTGCTCTTCCCCCTAAGTGTTTACAAATGCCTGTATTGCATACAAGCTTTATTTTGTCCTCTCTGCCCAGATGCTGCCCAGTACAGGCACGATATGTTTGTCTCATTATCTCTTTAAGCCCACAACATCTCCTTGTATTTCCCTGAGCATTTTGAGTGCTATTATTTCAAAGCCTTCCAGTTTTTCATCATCTCAAAGATAATGACTGGTGATTATTATTATTATTATTATTATTATATGCTCAGGAATATTTCTCCCTCTCTCCCTTCTCCCTGCTTTGAACCAAAGTACTAGATAATCCTCCTAACTTATAAGATTGGTAGGTCCAGAAGTTGTATTTAGAATATTATGTGAGTAAATGTGAAAAAAACATTCTAAAAGTGGCACAAGAAAAAATATCAGCTGGCAAAAAATGCACTGCTCCTGATTACCAACATTTTAGCTGGATCTGTAGCATTCCCTAAATTCTGCAGCACAACAAATAAAAACATCTTACTAAGTTATAAAACAACTTAAGTGAGATTATGTAAACAGTGGGAAAAACTCAATTCCTATCAAGCAGGATTTTTGCTGTCTTCCAGGACATTCTTGCACACAGGAGATCCATGTGTGAGAAGTATTTCTGGATATTCCAAAGGAATAGCAGGTACTCCATTATATTGAGAAACAGACATTTGCCCCCATTTTCAACTCAGTATCCCCAAATTCTCTGACAAAAAGCACTTGAAGATGAATTTGAGTGCACAAGTTTAGGCATCGCTATAGGAATATAAGTAAGCCCAGAAAAATGTCACAAATAAATCATTAGGAAATAAATTTAGAAACCCAACACAGAGGGAGATGAGATGAGTGCCAGGCAGAACATTTGCAGAGCCACGAGAGAAAGGGGAATGTTTCAGACACTGCAGAAATACAGAGAGCCTGGAATATATTTCTTTTTGGAAATGGCAAGGAAAATCTAATCTCTCCCTTTCAATCACTTCCCCCCAAGCCCTTCCAAAGTTTGTTTACTCAAATGAAACAGAACTTGGGCCAAAATGTAACCAAAGACATTTAAAGCATCCCAAATCTCAGTTCTAATTATGGAACTGCAAACACATCTCTGCTGAGATATGTCAGTTTTGCATAAAAAAAAAAAAGTGGAACAGAGATTTCTGAATAAATTTGATTCAACTCAAAAGTTCTTGTGGTGTTGTACATAATATCTCAGTTTCATTTTTTAAAATAATATTCAAAATGAAAAAATAAGCACATATCCTATCCTGGGAGCATGAATTGAGAGAGGATTAATAGTTTCCTGCTGATGTTACTTCATCTTCACTAAACACCAAGGAGCATAAGATCCTTCTATACTCCATTTTATAGGGTCTAATTCTCACATCATTGCAAGAGGTTAATAATCTGCTTTCTCCTGATATTTGTTTCACAGTCAAAAATCAGCACGTGATACATGTCACTCACTGAAGCAATCAGATGAACACACTCCAGTCAACACCATTTATTAATGTCAACCAGAAGAGCAATTATATTTCATCCAACCAAAAATAAACAGACAGGCATCACATCTTTGATGACAGCTAAAACTATCATCTCTACAGCTCTCATCAAGTCCCCACTGACATAAAACTGTACATGGGTATGTGTGCTAGTTCTAGGAATCCATTACCTTGCAGTAATCAGAAAACAAAATTTTAGAGAGATATTCTGGGGATGTGCATGAAAACAGAGGGAAATAAAGAATATAAATCTTGAGTGAATCAAAGAGGAAACCCCCCCCCCCCATCAAAATGTGTAATGGTTTCATTTGTCAAAATATACTAGAATGGCTTGTTTTTTTCAGATTCCCTACATGCCTGTAAATGCAGCCTAAATCCATCACCATCAGAGCTCTGCTGGAAAAGTGGATGCCAGAGAACAGACTCTGGTGTCGGCTGTTTTATGAAGTGGACACGGAGAATCACAAAACAATCAAACATTCAGCACTCTCCTCTGCTCAATACCCAGCACGGGATGCTGGATTCTCTCAAGGTGGCACCCAGAGAGCCCAGCTCTGGTGAACACCAACGTGTGCACAGAGCTTGGTGAAGCCACAGGGATAAACCACTGACTTGGGATATATTAAGAGAAGTTTTATAGAGATAAAAACGGGAACAAGATGCATGTGCACTCACCTAGATTTTGCTGCTATATACAAGGAGCATATTACTGGGTGGAACATACACGTAATTCTTTTGGTTTTGGAAAAAAAAAAGGTGAAGAGAATACAAGAAGGTGACAAATGGAACAAGATGAAATGGAGAAATATTATTGTATTCAGTATTGTTCTCATGCCCTTAAAACCACCACCATCCCTTTAGATTACCATCCTAAATTAGTACACTTAAGCCTGAAATGATCCTCTGATAGTACTTAAAATGCCCAGTGTTGAAGAGTCCTAAAGCTTTCAGCCCCACTGTGTGAAATTCCCAGTAACACCATCCATTTTCCTCAGTTCTATGTACAAGTGTAGTTTTCAACAGCAGCAAATTTTTAGGTATTAATTAATTTCTCAGGTGGTTTAAGCCACTTGATCTTTGGCCTCCTGCCTTATAGTGCCACCCAAGCCAGGTTATAAGCACCCAGAAATGCATTCTGATGTGTCTTTATTGCTTAATTACCAAGGTGAGATGCTCATATTAAATTGGGCATTTAATTATAGGCACACACATCTCTGAGCATAACTACCAAAAGATTTCCCTAGGTAAAGAATATAATTTATCTTTTTTTCCCATTGATGTCATTTAATTCTTGCATGACAGTAAATTGTATTTCAGAGCATAGTTTTAAATTTGCCAAATGGGTCTTGAAGCAGAAATTACAGATCAAACTTTGGCTTTCCTGTGTTAATATCAGGCCTAATTGCAGGGCTCTCCTGCACGAGTTTTTCTGTAGAGTCAACTCAAAGCAAGGTGATCACAGCCCCGCCCAGTGGGGCTAAACCCAAATCTCTTTGGGTGTGAGAAGGAAACCCTTTCCTCTAAACACCTGCTGGGCTCAGTCCCTGCTCAAGCTGTGACCTGTGCAGGGAAATGTGGGTCTGTCCTGCAGCTCCAAGCAGGTGAGATGCACCGTCCCCAAGCCCTCCCCTCCCAGGGTTTGTCAGCATCTGTAAAGCAGCCCACTTTGCCAAAGCGCTGTCATTCCATTAACCAACAGGCTCTGAGTGCCTGTAAGGCCCAGTGTGAGAAGAGACACAGGAAAAACAGATGGGAAACAGCCCTCATGTGTTATATGCACCATAATTATCTTTAGCTGTGTCATTCCTGACAGGTGACTGGCTCAATTCTCCTTCAGTGATGTGGCACAACCTCCTCACACAATCCACTTGAGTGTTTCATTAGCCCTGCTGTTAAAAAGCTTTTCCTTAAAGCCTCAACTGAATCTTTCTTTCTGCTATTTAACCCCATTAACTTCTATTCCTGTCCACTACAGGCAGAAGGAAGAGATTACTCTCTTCTTTCCTTTTATGTTCTTGAAGAATATTGTGTTCTTGAAGTGCTGGCATCCCAACAAAACTGCTCTAATGATTAGATCTTGCCCTCCAGGTTGCTCTTACTGCTTTCCTTCAGGCTCTTTCTGTTGCTTTCCACATGTAAGTCTGCAGTGTCCAAAACTGGATTAGGTTCTTCATTTGAAGCATTATTAAAGTCTTATCACAGTCAAGAATAACTGTGTTAAGAAAAACTCTCCTAAACAGCTTAATGTCCCAGAGAAAACCATAAACAATCCAAAAATCCTTGTCAGAGGACAGAATAACCAAGCATACAGGTTATCTGGTAGCTCTTCAGCCAGACCTCCTCTAGAACACCAGGCAACACTTTTCACTGGGTAAAAAGGGTAATGACAGAGGCAGTTTCTCTTTCAGCACATTCCAGACAGATTCAACCCAAGGCACATTGTGCTGCAAGACTCCCAGAGCCTCTCAAACAGCGACTGCAGCATCTCCAGCTGGCCTTGAAGCACGAGCCAACAGCAACAGTGACAAGGAGAAAACCTTGGGGGAATATTTAGCCAATTTCATGGGTTTGTGTTGTTCCCAAAATAGCTGCTGGCCAGGTCTTCACAGAGCACTTCAAGGACTGGTCTACAGTGGGCAATGATGCTCTTCAGCATCTAATTCAGTCATTACACAAGTCATGGATCTAGGCAGGACAGGGGAAATCTGCTGGAAGAGCTCAAAGAGTTTGCTGTAAGAAATCTACCATGAAGTACACACAGGCAGAAATGCACCCAGTGGGTGGAGAGTTCTTCGCTTTTGGGGATTTTCACTGTGCTCGTTTCCTTCCTTCCTTGTCAGGGATCACTCTCCTGAAAGAGTTCAGTTTGATCATTTTAGACTCTCAGGTACAGAATAAAGAACATATTCCAAGGACAGGGCTGCTCAGGTGACACAGCACAGAAGTAAGATTTTCATTTAGTTAATGTCTCATTAACATATTTAACCAAACACAGAGCAAGACAGTCCCCCAAAGAGTGAGAAGGAACTGCTGTTTCTGTAGAATACCAGGAAAGCAGCAAGAAGAGGAGAGCCTCAGCCCTCACAGTCTGTGATGTCATGATCCACTCCATAATATTTGCAAGATTCATGACAGACTAAGTGAAAAAGGAGCAGTGGCTTTGTAACTAAAGGAGAAACACAAATGTTTCATTGCTCAAAAATATGGGAAGTTGATAGATTTGGAAGGAAAATAACGCAAATATCCTAAAGCACTGTACGAGAGAAACAATTCCAAGCACTTTTTTCACATGCTGGAGCAAGCAGGAGCACTTTTCAGAGGAGATAAATCATGGTGGGTTTATCTAATCCTTGAAGGATGCAACCAACCCACTCCCGACATTAATGCAGTTGTTTTGTACTGCCCCTTCACCTCTTCCTACGTCCCTACAGCCACCACAGGTACAGGTTACACCAGAAAACACAACTCTCCTCCTGTTCAAGATGCCACTTCTCTACTAGATACAGCAAACCAGAACAGCGCAGTTCATTCTCACACATAACCTCATGCAAGCCTCATCCAAAACATCACACCTGAGGTGATCAGAAAGAATCATCTTCCCCATCTACTCTTCAAATTTCTAACTTTACACTGAACTAAAGTGTTTGAAGTCTAGAAAAACATTTTAATTCCTTTCTTCCTTTCCCCAGATATTTCAAGGCCTGCACTTACTGTGGAAGAAAAAATCATTTTCTCTTCAATGTTTATGGCAAGTTGAACTACAGAGCTGAAAATGAGGCTGTTACTTTGGAGGCAACAATTTTCACCTCCAACCAGGGACTGTGACATCTGTAGATCCCCCTTTTGTGTTTCCTTGGGGTTTTTTTTGCCAATTGCACCAAGAGCATTCACATTCATGTAGGAGAGAAAAACAGTTCTATTGTATTAATTGTGTGACCACCTGGATTTTGCATGGAGTGAACTTGCATCAGTGATCAAAAATAGTCCCTAAATTCAAATGTATTGCCTGAAATAGTGACATCAGGTATATTTCTGAGCACTGATATGGCAGAGTAATTGCCAAAGCAGATTACAGAGACTGTGAAGGCACAGCAGAAAAACACTGAACTTCAGTGAACTCTACCAGCCCTGGACTCTCTCATGTAGTTGAGTTTCCAAATATTTTCCAGTGAGACAGGCATAAGATCAAAATCTTTCAGACATGAGGTTTAACTATGTCACCTCTTGAATTGCATGTAAAATGAGTTTTGCCTTTAAAATACCGATGTCCTTCCTAATTCCGCACTTTGCTCTTCCCAAAACACACAATACACACCTTTTCTAACACAGAACAGTGAAACAAATGTAATCTTGGGAAAGACTTTTCAAAAGAGGTTTTTGTTCAAAGCCCTGCAGTCAGCATGGGTGATAAAAAAGGAACTCTTTGAACAGCTCAGATGTTTCAATTTGCTATAGAGAACAGTGAGTTTGATCTCCCAGCAATCATACATGTAATCCTTGTACTGCTTTAGGATGTGTGATCCCTTGTTTCTGACCCAGAGGACATTCTTTGAAACAGGACTCGAATGATCTCTGTATTCTCACCAAGTACCTGAATTTCACTGAGTGTTGATGTGAGCATTAATAGGGACAACTCACGTCTCTACAGATAAAGATGTTTCATTTGTGAATGCACGTTCCTCATCATGTAAGAAAGAGGAGAACAAAAAGAGGAA